>NC_083287.1:39619218-39919835 GCF_963506605.1 Zootoca vivipara | reverse complement strand
GGAAAGCGGAGATCGTTCTCCGCTCTCCCCCCCACCCCCGCCTGTCACCGAAGATCGGCGGGCGCTCCTTGCTGGGCTTGACAAGCCCGGCAAACAGCGCCCGCCGATCTTCGGCCCTGTGCTGTGTGACCGGCGGGGTGGGGGGGAAAGCGGAGATCGTTCTCCGCTCTCCCCCCACCCCCGCCTGTCACCGAAGATCGGCGGGCGCTGTTTGCTGGGCTTGACAAGCCCGGCAAACAGCGCCCGCGTGCACTTTATTAAAAAATAAGACATCCCTTGAAAATAAGCCATGTTGTGTTTTTTTGAGGAAAAAATTAATATAAGACATGTCTTATAATATGAGAAACACGGTAGTTACAGGCTGGAAATTTGGGTTGAAGATGTAACATTAATTCACACATCAACTGAAATGCAATTCTTCTGATGGCTGAATTGAAGATAATGTCACTAGATGCTCTCCAAGGAGCTATGTATATATTATAAGCTCATGTTTGAGAAAGGATTAGGCCTATAAATATTAGATCCTCTGATAATTTGATTGGAGTCCAGCAAATGAAGCCATAACGGACACATGCAAGGGTAGGCTTTTTCCAGCTTAGAACCTGCCTGCTGCTTAGTCGTATGAATAAACTAGTAAGTATATACACTGAAAGACTGGGAGCAGTGGATGCAAAGCAGCTTAAGATGAATGCACGGCATTCAGGAAGTTCAGTAACAGCTGTGCAAAATGACAAAAACAAACCAAAAAAGCTGTAGATGTAGCCAACTTTGATATTTTGCATCATGGCAATTAAAACAAATCAAATTAATAAAAATGGTCATGATTGTGAAACAGTCATTCCACACTCTAATCAAAAGACAAACAAATGGAGGATGCTGTTAGAGAAAGACCTTACCCTTTGGGTAGCATTTTTTCGGATCCCATCCAGATCCAAAAGCATGTCTAAGTCACATCCCAGTTTACCAAAGCTGTTCACAGAAGAGCCAAAGGGCTTCACAATGCAGTCTGGAAAATAAGCACTTGCAATGTCTTGAATTAAAGAGCAGGTTAAAAATCGGAGCTTAGTGTTTTCCTCTGTCAGCTGATACTTCTCTACGAGCATGTACAACTGGTCGCTCAACTGCAAAGACAAAAAAAGGGAGAGGGGGGACACAATCTCAGGTTATGTGAGGCACTTGGATGACCTTTGAGAGTTGAGAAACAGCTGCATTGTCTGCGAGGTACAACTTTACAACATAAAGCAAGCAGAGGCTAAACTCAGCATTCTTTCTTTCCAAATCCATCCTTAAAGATTATTGGAAAAACTAGCTTAAAACTCTGGTGTGCAGAGCAAGTACTGTACTTTAAAAACAAGTACTTTAAACATCAGTTCTCTCTGCACTGAACACAATAGATAGTGGTTCAATGGAAGATCAACAGATTCAGAAAAGACATAAGTAACTTCTATATACAGCAATTCTTACATACTTGGCTTAAAACATCCCCTTTTGGTAGTCCTACTGACTTAATTGTTCCTGCTATTTGGTGCTTGCTAAATTACTGTGCACTATTGAAGATAAAAAGGGATGGAATTTGTAAGCCACCATAATCCACTGACAGTTTCATCCTAATATTAATCATCAGAATGTCTCAAGTTCTAACATCTACTGTTATCCGAGTGTACCAAGTGATACATTTAGCAAATATGTAAAGTCACCCTGTGCACATGTCATTAAGCTATAATTGGTGGTTTACTGTGAATATGCTAACTGTTCCTGCTTTGTTCCTCTCAACTAGTGAGTAGGAGCAACAAGTCACAATCCTTGGCTTAGTATTACATCCAAACCAGGGGTCGTGGTTTGTTTCACTTCCCCAAAACCATGTTTGGAAACAGGGCCGTCTTAAACGCCCCTGCCGCTGTGGTGCGCCGGATCTCACCGGCGCCCTCCCGCCCCGTTTCCCAGCGCGGTGGGTGGGTGGGCGCAGCGGCAGGCGGGCAGGCACAGCGCGATCTCTCTGGCGCCCTCCCGTCCCGTTTCCCAGCGCGGTGGGCGGGTGGGCGCCGCTGCGCAGCGGACCGGTGGATCGGCCGGCCAGCGGGCGGGCGCAGCTCGCGGCGCCTTTCTGGCGGGCTGGCGCCATGGTGCCCTGCACCACCGGGGGTCTACCTAGAGCCGGGCCTGTTTGGAAAGCCAAACTATTGTGGAGAAGTGAAGCAGAAGCAATCTGCTTGGTCACAGTGGTCACAGTAAGTTAGTAACCACGGCTTACTACAAAGTGCAAACACAATAATAAAGCTGCTTTATTTCTTATAAGAGAAATTGCAAACATGAACTTACACTGTCAGCATTACATAGGTTCGTCAGCAGCTCTCCAACTTGAATAGTTGCCTGTTTATGACGGTAAACTGGAGTCTGATTGGAAGCTTGGCTTGGTGGGTTTTTCAATGTTATTGTAAAAATTCTGGATTTAAATGGAACAGGACAGTCATCCACCAACTGTACAGAACCAGTAGCATCCTGCAGTGAAGCTATACTGTTGGTCTCAGAAAATTCTACTACTGCATACATCCCCTGAAGTAATAGAAAAGAAGAAATTGTAACATTTATGTAGTATGATACATAACAGATTATATCTGTAAGCACAGGCTAGACATTAGAATGATTTTTCATTTTTTTAACATGTTAAGACTACAGTGGTACCTTGGTTTTCAAACTTAATTCGTTCCGGAAGTCTGTTTGACTCCCAAAACATTCGAAAACCAAGGCACCGCTTCCGATTGGCTGAAGGAGCTTCCTGCACTCAAGCAGAAGCCGTGTCGGGTGTTCAGCTTCTGAAAAATGTTCGAAAACCGGAACACTTTACTTCCAGGTTTTTGGCGTTCGGGAGCCAGTGTGTTCGTCAACTAAGCCATTTGAGAACCAAGATTCCACTGTAAAGCTAAATGTTCCTGCTATGTGTATGAAACTAACTGTATTTTGTAAGTTGCCTTGGGAGACCTTTGTGTGCAAGTATTTTAAAATCTGCCAAACACTAATTCCCATGCTATCCACTTCTGTAAAGGATACAGATGAGTTATCTTAAGTCCATCTGCTCTTGGGTCTTTATATTTGAATCACACAAATTCAGTTGTTAATGCTGCAAATACTGTACTTACGTAACTTTCATAGAAGAAGTGATTCTTAATGTCTCCATGAGATGACAAGTATTTGAGTAGTTTTTTCTCATTGATTTTGGATGGGCAGTTAATTAACACTGTTCTTTGTGCCTGCTCTCGTCTTTCTGCTAAGACCTTACTGAATGTCTTCTTTCTGGTGCTAATTTCAGTATCTGGATGGAAGGGGGGGGCAGATTATATGAGCAGAGTTTTACAACCTGATATTAGTACATGTACTTCATTTTTAAAAGCAAAAAGGTACATACTACATAACAATCCCCCCCCCAAAAAAACCTACATAAAAGCTTGTGTGCATTTTTCTTTTCACTAAACTTGTTACCTGTATAATTTTTACTTCTTCAGACATGGTCAAAACCAGAATAATTATTTACATAAGGTGCATTTCCCACACTGGAATAGCTGCCATGTGCCGATGCTCATGCTTGCAGGTAGCATATACAAAAATAAATCACCATTTGAGCCTATGTGCAGCAGATCTGCTAAGGTAGTAAAATGGACTTACATCAGACTTCAGATAGGCACACCATTTCTGAATGCTTGCATAAAGGGTGGAATGGAATATTTCCCCAAACCAACCTAGTTTTATCATTCCCCTACACATGCCATGCTAAAAAAAAAAAGTCCAGAGGCTACGGTGCCATCCAGGTATTAAGCACAACATCCCTTGCCTGCATGAACTGTCCTGTGGGGGCTTGGATGTGTGTGAGAAGGCACACTTTGCTCAACTGGAAACAGCCCCAGGTACCAGGTATAAGAACTTAAGAGGAACCCTGCTAGATCAGACCAAAGGCCCGCACCCTGTTTTCCAGTGGTGAACCAGATACCTATGGGGAGGATGACGGCAATAACACTAGTATTCACAGGTGTTTGTGTAATTTGGGAATATGCGCAAAATTGCACCAACTGCTCAGTCTGTTTCTCAAGGTGCCCTTCCCCAACACCCGATATCTGTTCATGGTTAAGATGCCAGCTGTGGTAGGCATCTTGAAATAGCTTAAGGCCATAGGCAATGTGGGTGGTGGTGGTGGATCTCTCTTCGAACTTGAATCTTTCTGTGTATTTGAATTTCTTCACTTTAACCTCTAAGACCAAGTTCCTGCAAACAGTACAGTTTATGATGCAGTAATACAACTTATGAAGCATGTGTGTGTGTGTGTTTGAATTATCTTGAGTCAATAAAACACTTTATACTGAACGGTGTTCACTGTCAATTCTAGAAAGACCAACGACAGGAAAATGAGAAGATTGTGAAGCTTTGCTGGACTACTCTACTGGTGCTGCACAACTCAGCTGGTCACACTAGTATAGGTCCAACTGAAGCGGACCCAAAAAGGGCAACTCCCTCCCTACCAGGGAAGAACCGGTGAGGGAAGATCCACCTCAAGAACAAGGCAGTGGTGGTGGCGGGCGAAGAAAGCTTGACATTGGGATCTGCCGCCCCTGTTGGACCCTACCGCCTGAGGCAGTTGCCTCATGGGTGGGTCGTCCCTGTATGGATGCAATATTAAACCACTATCAACAGACACCCTGGAGGCGATATTGTTTTCGAGGTTATAGCCACTGGTAGCTTTATCATCCGTCCCCTTTCAAAGCCATCTCAAGTCGGTGGCCGCCAGCGCATCCCCGGGCAGCGAATCCCTTCGCCTCGCTGCTCACCCACTCGACATAGCTGTCAAGTTCTCCCTTTTTTTCAGGGAAATTCCCTTAGGCTGAATAGGCTTCCTCGCGAGAAAAGGGGAAACTTAACAGCTATGCCACTCGAGGGTCCCTCGCCCTCTCCCCTCAAGTTGCCAAGCAACAGGCAGACCTCAAGAGAGAGGGAGGAACGCGAGGGCGGGCGGGAAGCGGCCTCCCAAGAAATCGAAACCTCTTTTACCTGCCGCCGCTTCCTCGCTGCCGGGGCCCTGCGGCTCCCTCCGCGCAGCTGCCGCAGCTTCCGTGGAGCTGAACCGGTTCCCAGCGACCCTCAGCCTGGCCTCGGCGCGGCGGAGGAAGCACAGACCCCGGCACTGGAACCAAAGAGGCACTCGCCCCATGGGGGCCGCCATTCCTGAAAGAAACGCGGGAAGGGCCCGCACTGCGCACGCGCGACACCTGACGGGGCGACACGAGGGTCAATATTCATCGGCTTCAGTGCGCGCGCGCGGGCGTTTTTTTTCCTTTCGACGGGAGCGCGGAGAGGGCAAATCTCCGGGGTTCGCGAGAAGAAGCGATAGATTATTGGATAGAATGCTTCTGAATGCGGAGGCTCCGTTTTTATCTGTCGTGGCGAATGGCCCATCGGGACTCCTGTCGATTAATTTGTTTGCCTGTCGTAACAACAGTGCTAAGACCTGAACTGAGTGCTGGTTTCAGCCACCATCAGGGCTCCAACGCCGTAATTTTTTGTACTGTAATCCTGGCTTTATTTAAGGATGGGTCACCAAAGTTGCTGCTGATAGAGCGTTCGAACTGTGCTACAGTGAACCCAGTCTATTTAGGATTATGGTAAGTCCTGTTAAACTAAGCAGAATTTATATCCAAGTAAACATCAGGACAGAGCTTAAATCTTTGCACATGAATAATAAAAAAGGCACCTGGAAATAAGCAGCAATACCGGTAGCAACGTACCCTCAATTCTGAGCCCACTTAGCACCATTTGTAGTGACACGTGCAGCCAAGCTGAGAAATGAGTTTGAATTTTGTAGGAATGGACTTTATAAAGTAACAATATGATAAAAACAAAAACAATGTGATTAAGAAAACATTATAACACGCTGCCTGATAAGGACCACTGGTCCTTTTGGCAGCAGCACATTTCTGGCAGGGGGCATTCCCCAGCTTTGCTTAGAGATGCCTGGAATTGCATTGGAGCAGGGTGGATTTGATTTAAATCAAACTGATTTAAATCACGATTTGAATCACGATTTAAATCACTAGTCAGTAAGGCTTGATTTAAATCATAGTTGATTTAAATCATAAAGACTAATTCTTGCTGGTATAACTTTAATATGCAAGTAGATGTAGATTTTTAGAATAACAACTTTTCATATTAGTTTTTTTATCCCCAGTTTAATAGGTTAATCATTCATATTTGGACAACTTTACTGTTGTACTTAGGAAGGAGAAAAATAATCATTACCTTAATAATAACAATTTAAATAGATTTATTCAACTGAAACAATAACATTTCAGCAAATGTTATTTGCTTAAACAAACATCCATGTTTGTTAACTAATTTGGCTAAACAAAAACAATATATATATATTTTAAGAAACTTAAGACTGTCAGCCCAGCCTACACATGAAAAACTTAAATACTGTCCACTCCAAACAATCAGAAAAATATTGTTTCTATTCTATTCACTGAACTTCTTGAAACTTAGCACTGAAGGGGTTGTTTCTGTATTCATAGGTTTGTAGAACAATAGGATTAAGGTCTTTTTCTCAACTCTGTTCATGTTATGACATTTTTGCTGTGAAGAAGAGGCATGTGATCTCTGTTTAGTCAAATTCAGTTTTGAGAACTGCAAAAGTAAACCAAGCACCTGTGATAATATCTTGTAGGCAGAGAAACTGCCCAATAATCTTACAAAAACCTCTGGAAGAGCATAACATTGTGAATGGATTAATGGAATTTATTTACCCCCAAAATTAAACATATACAACCTTATACTACAAAATTAAAAAACTAATCTTTATTTCATGATAGAATAACCTTTGGATGGTAATATGTTTTCCTCAAAAAGCATTTTATTTAAAAAAATCCAATTTAAATCAAAAAAATCGATTTAAATCAAAAAAATCCGATTTAAATCAAAAAAATCTGATTTTTTTGATTTTTTTAAAAAAATCATTGATTTTTATCCACCCTGCATTGGAGGACCCTTGTCTTTAAGGGATGTGTTCCACTACCAAGCTGCAGTCCTGTCCCCATCCTTAGTAGGACATTGACTAGGTGTGTTTCTATAACGTTCAACTTCAAAGGGCAACTGGATGCTGCAGAAGACAACAGTTGCAGGGAACAGGGGTGCCTTTCCAGACTCCTACACTTTGATGGCATGCTGCACCTGCTTAAATTTCCCCTTCTAACTTTGGGCCAGTGTTAGTTTTTTTTTGCTGCCTGAGGTGAAGAGATGAAGCTTCTACCATTTCTATTCGTCTGTTTATTTGTCCCTTAACTGTGGTCCCCTTGTGGCTCATTCACCTGCCCCTGGTCAACTTCCTAGTCCTCAAGGTGTGTGCTCTTAAACAATATTATTATTAATCCAACAGGATGAACATATTGTTTATGAAATAAACAAATGGAAAGAATAAAACATGAAACATTTGCAATAATTTTGCCCGCAGTTGCATCGATAATATTTATGTCAATCCTATTTTTATCTTTGGCACTATATGGAGAGTTCAGAGAGAAAGAGAGTGGGGACAGGACATCTTATTAAATGAAAAGGTAGCATATACTGAGATAAATTCATTATGAGGACCATGTTTTTCCAGCGGTATCAGCTGGTGGAAATAAAGAATGTTACTGCACCTAGGTCCTGTTTCTGGCTTTCCACAGGCCAGTATGAGAACAGAGTGCTGGGCTAGGTGAGCCATTGTTCTGATCCAGCTCTTCTGTGCTTTTCTTCAGAGCAACTGGTGTATTGTGCACAGGTTTCCTCAAGCAGCCTCTGCCAATGCACTGCCCTAGAAATGTTTTGAACTATAACTTCCATTACCCCCAGCTAGATTTGAGTCAAAGGACAAGTGAACTGGAGCAATATTTGTTCATCCCTAAATTGTGGCCCATTGTGTGGGGAAGCTTTAGACAGAATGGGCAGGACTGGGGAACCTGCATAGCTGCTGTTGGACTCCCATCTCCTATCAGCCCCAGGCAGCATGGCCAAGATTGACGGCCGGGTGATAGAAGCTGGAGCACAGCAACATCCAGAGGGCCACAGGTCTCCCTTCCCCATCACTATTGCTTAGGAAAAGACAGTCCGCCTCTACTTCCATCTATTCTATAATTTCCCCAACTGAAGTAAAACACTTCCCTTCTAGTGATTTGTGCTGAAGTAAATTAAGGTGTTATAAGTGTGTAGAAGCGATCGTGTTAACCGCTGCCTGTTTTCTCGGGCTTTTATTTTACCTCATCAAAGTGATGGTTATCCCAAAGATAACTGGATCTTGACTAGTCTCACGAATGATCCCTGAGGGACTTTGCTGTCCATCCCAAGCTTCCTTTGCCGTGCGTATAATCTGGATGCTTCCAGAAGGAGGAGTCTTCTGCGCATGGCTCCCATTGAGCAGGCAGGAGTCATCACAGCAGGACTGTCTGGGTGGCCAATTATGACACCTGTGCACGTGAGCCTGGAGGGGGAGGACTGCTTTCAGTTTCCACACCCAGAAATCTAGGTGACCACCCTTTCTGTTTTTCATGGGACATTCCTTGTTCTTGAAGTCTGACTGAAGGAATCATTAGAAGTGCTTTCATGAAATAATCATGAAAGGCCTAAAGACTGTGGTAGACACTATTAACTTTATTACAGGGTTCCTAAACTGTGGTCTGCAGATCACCAGTGGTCCAGAGATGCTTTCTAAATCCCTTGTTGTCCAGGAAAACAGTCTCCCCTAGGCAATGAGGGTTCTGTGCCTGCTGAGCAACTCTAATGCCTCAGTCGCTTATAATTTGGCCCTCTTTGCGCTGGCAGGAAGGAAAGATCAGGAAGAAGGAAGATAAAACTGCAGTAAATTGTAAGGGAGATTCAGATGTCTAAATAGAAATTTGTTGTATGAAGTTATAGAGGCACCCCATTTACAGTCTCGCTTGCAATATACGGTTCTGATTGCTTCTGCAGAGCCTTTATGTTTTTATATATGTATTTATTTCCTCTTGATAGTGTTTGTATGGTTTTGTCATGGTCTTTGGCTAGTACAATAAAATATTATTCTTGCCACCCTTTTTGCCAGCGGTCCCACCAACAATACATGCAGCATGTTTAATTCAGCCAGTTTGAAAACCATTTCCGGAGTTAGCGTAATGAAGCATAATACAACTCGAACGATGCATTTTGCCTTAGGCACCTGTCTGGCCACTGTGGGAACAGAGCGCCAGATTAGATGGACCTTTGATCCAGCAGAGCTTTCGTTATGTTCTGAAAGCACATCAGCTGAAAACTATTTTGGCTCTTCCTTGTTGTCCCTGATGTTCCCTGATGAAAAGTGGCTGCACCACTTGTGGCCTCTTCTAACGAGTCAAGATAGAGAGGTTGCTAGATCTAATTTGTTGGCTGCTCAGCTAATTCTGACATTCTTCATCCACACCCATTTGCTGTCTTGGGTCAATTGCTGGCTGCAGTGTGTCTCTATGGAACAGGGAACCACACCCATCTGAGATAACACGGTTGCAGCCTTGATGATTAAGGAACCCATGATCACACCTGTGGGGTTACTGATTCTCGGCTCATTTCAATCTTTGATTCACATCTACAAACCAGTTAGAGGTTGGGATGGGAGTCGCAAAGAGTTTTGGCATTTCTTTGTCAAGATAAATGATACTATTTGAGGGCAGGGGGGTGGGTGGGATCTTTTTTAGACTGGGGGCCACATTCCCTCCTGGGCAACATGCCAGTGTTGGACAGAGCCAGAGACAAAAGTGGGCTGAGCAGAAATAAATAAATTTCACATTTGTTCAGAAGGCTGGTTTTTCACACACTCACACCTTATCTTCCATTCAGGCAAGCAAAAGGCATTGTAAGACCAAAGACACAGTCCACCCAGGCAGAACCATTTGAGGAATGGCATAAATGTAATATTTCTCTAAAACATATATCCTACATTACATTCCTTCTTCTCATTCCTTTGCTTATATTTCAAGTCCTGCCTGCGATTTCTATTTGACTGTAATATTTTCCTCAGATAATCCGGAAAGGGTCTCCATTCTTCTACAAGCATTTCTTCTTTGGGGCCTCTAATTTTTGCTGTCAGTTTCACCATCTGCGCATAGTCCATAGGCTGCAGTGTGGCAAGGGGAGAGGAGGAGACATGGCCTGGAGAGAGGGCCAAGGGCCAGATACAAAGACCAGGAGTCCCTGAGGCCTGAGGTTCTTCACCCCTGTTGTAAACAGGCCATGAAATGCTGCACAGCCCATGTGCTCCCAAACCTTCCAGTGAAACACAATAATAATAATAATAATAATAATAATAATAATAATAATAATAATAATAATAATTTTTTATTTATACCCCACCCATCCAGCTGGGTTTCCCCAGCCACTCTGGGTGGCTTCCAACAGAGATTAAAATACATTAAAATATCACACATTAAAAACTTCCCTAAACAGGGCTGCCTTCAGATGTTTTCTAAATGCCAGGTAGTTGTTTATCTCTTTAACTGGGAGGGCGTTCCGCAGGGCGGGTGCCACTACCGAGAAGGCCCTCTGCCTGGTTCCCTGTAGCTTTGCTTCTCGCAGTGAGGGAACTGCCAGAAGGCCCCTCAGTGCTGGACCTCAGTGTCCGGGCAGAACGATGGAGGAGGAGACGCTCCTTCAGGTATACTGGGCTGAGGCCTGAAGGAGGCATGAGATATTCCATTTATTTATTTATTCCTTGTATTTGTAGTCTGCTTTTCTTTCAAATCTATCCCAGGGTGTTAAGGAAGTGCAATGAAGTGCAATTACACAACACCAACTATTCCACCCACCGCCACTTGTAACAGTTTGCAGGGTTACCCTAGAGCTGTTCCCTTTTGCAGGATTAGCCTTCAGCTCGGAGCTTGTCCTTATGATGGGTAATTCAACCCCACCCATAGAGTCCAGCCGCTGGTATTTAGGTAAGCAATCAAGTGACAGATGTGTCACCTGATTATCACATAGGAATTAAAACCAATGTCTCCCACACTTTTAACTGTATACAGTGTGTGTGTCTAATGCTGAAGTCTTAGGGACTACTTTACATGCATTGGCAAACCTGGGATAGCTCAGTGGGTAGAGCATGAGGCTCTTAATCTCAGGGTCGTGGGTTCGAGCCCCATGCTGGGCAAAAGATGCCTGCATTGCAGGGGGTTGGACTAGAGGACCCTTGTGGTCTCTTTCCAACTGTGATTCTATATGATGATGTGAGTCCATCTCAAAATTCCACCCTGAAGTGAAAAAACCTGAGAGATTCCAGACAAGGGTCACAGATGCTCTAGAACAGAGAACCACTAGTCTGATCTGGCCTGCCATGCCTTCTCTAATGCCCCCCCCAAGCCCCGCAGCCCAAATTTTCTGGTGGCAATTAAGTACGTAGAGCAAAAGAAACAGAGGTAGAGTTAATTTCATCCTCATCATGGTTTAAATCCTTCCATCACACCGAGATGCAAATTGCCCCCTCCCTGCTCATCTGTTTGGACGCATGAAGAAGCATAAGAAGCTGCCTTTTACCAAGCAAGACCATTGGTCTATCCAGCTCAGCATTGCTTGCACTGACTGGCAAAGACACTCTGGGATTTTTTTTGGGGGGGGGAGAGAGACGGGGACTCTAGCCAACCCTACCTGAAGATGATGGGAATTGAACCAGAGACCTTCTGCATGCAAACCAAATACTCTACCACCTGAGAGCTATGGCCCTTCCCTGTACTTCACTGGTAGAACATGAGTGGGGAGCGGGCAAAAGGCTTGTGTGTGTTGCGTGTGGATGTTCTGTACATGGCATGTGGACGTATGGGAGGCCTTTGGCCACATCCACTGCCAGCTTGTGGACCCAGGAGAGCTGGTCAAGGGCGAGTGCAGCTCTCAGACCAATCAAGGGTCGCCGTCCTTATGTGGCAATGGTGCCAATGATAACAGTGCTTGTATACAGTACCTCTAAAAGGGTGCCAATTAGCTACAGCCACAAGGTTCGAGGTGCTGGTCCTGGTGAACCAGCTAGGGACTAGGAGACCCCAAGGATTGTCCCATCCCCTAGATTGCCAACCAGTCACTGGGCTCTGCAGGAGAGGGCATGTTGCAGACACCTTCCTACCAGGAAGCCTGCTCTGCATGATGTCATGATCAGGTCTTTAGTGTAGTAGCACCTCATGAGAAGACAAGACTCCCTGGAAAAGACCCTGTTGGGAAAGATGGAGGGCACAAGGAGAAGGGGAGACAGAGGACGAGATGGTTGGACAGTGTTCTCGAAGCTACGAACATGAGTTTGACCAAACTGTGGGAGGCAGTGGAAGACAGGAGTGCCTGGCGTGCTCTGGTCCATGGGGTCATGAAGAGTCGGACACGACTAAACGACTAAACAACAACCTTCTCTTTGGAACTCTCCCTCCCATTGTATATCAGTTCCTTCTCTGCTGCCTCTTTAAGGAGCAGCTAAAGACCTTTCTCTTTTAACAAGCCTTCTTAAGTGATCTTTATCCTAGTTCAAGCATAGGCAAACTCCGGCCCTCCAGATGTTTGGGACTACAACTCCCATCATCCCTAGCTAACAGGACCAGTGGTCCGGGATGATGGGAATTGTAGTCCCAAACATCTGGAGGGCCGGAGTTTGCCTGTGCCTGTCCTAGGATATGAAAAGTTTTATGCGCTTGGCGACAAAATTTTAAAAAAATTAAAAGGGGGTGGAAAGAGGGCAGGTATCTGGGAGTTAAAACACCTGTTGTGTTTTAACTATACACAATTCTGGCTTTAGGTGCTATCCCTGGCTTAATGTACACACCATTTAAAAAATCTGTCTATGTATATTTTAAAGAATGTTTTATATTTGTAATTTTTAAAAACAGTTTTCATATATGTAACTGTTTTATATATGTTTTTATTTAGCTGCAATTCACTTTGGGGTTTCCCCATGGGAGTGATTCATAAATGAAAACTATTACTACCACTATGAATAATAATAATAATAGTAGTAGTAGTAGTAGTAGTAGTAATAGCTACTACAGCTTAACCATCTCCACCCTGCTCTCGAGATGAGCCAAGGGCCACATGGCTGGGTGCTAAGCTCTTTGATAGCTTTATTCCTCCTCCATGTGCTGGTGATAAAACTTTTCCATGGGCCTCGCCTCTGGAGTCACGGCACATGCTTGGGCTATGGAATCTCGTGTGGCACACCCTGAAAAATGCACCTTGGCAACTTGAGAAAGAGACGCCTCTTCATCCTGTGAGGTTGGCCCTGTTGGGAACCAAGGGTGTCATTAAAATTAATTGTGAGTTTCAGAATGCTAATAACCCCGGCAGGTTTTTTAAAATAGTGACACCTGAAGGTCCGGCTGCACATTACTGTAGGTGCTCAGAAGGACGTACTGCTCCTCGGCTACACTTGTCTATTCCTCACCCTGTATTCCTCCCATCGCTCCACACCTGATATACTTCCTTTGCCCGTTTCCTTTGCACGGATTTCTTCAGGGATTAGCAGGCTGAGAGAGGATCTCGGTGGAAGATGAATCACATGGACTCCATCTTCAAGAAGGTGAGCCCAGGAAAAGCAAGGCTGGAATGGATGAGAGATAAGAGAAACCCCTAACATGTTATCTGCCTGTTCACATGTCTCTGGTGTGGATTAAAGGGGAAAACAGAGAGACATGTATATATATATATATATTTAATCTTTTCCCCTTCGAATGGAAAAGTTCCCTTCCACCCCAGGCTCTTAAAATCTTGACCTGAAAAGATGACCTCGGTGGAGCTTCCACGCGAAAATAATCTGTGGAGAGTTTTTCGAAATAATTTGCGGAAGGTGAACTTTAGCTGGTGTTGGACTGAGGCTAAAGAGATTGGGTTCAAATCCAAGCGGCAATCTGGCACACACTCACTCGGGAGTAATTCCCAATAAACTCGGTGGGGCTTGCTTCTGAGCAAGACATGTATAGGATTGCAATGTTAAGTCACAAAGCCCACTGACAGGTGCAATCCTAAGCATGTCTACTCAGAAGTAGGGCCCCAAGAATTTCATTGGGAGAGACTGTGGCCCAAACGGTTTTAGACCAATCACTGTTCTCCAATCTGCCTCCCAGGATTGTTCTGGGCTTCTGGGTGAAAATGTGGGCTAAAAATGTTACATATGCTAGGCATTGTTGAAGTTGGAAGAGAGATAAAATAAATAAAGAGTGAAGTGATAACTTTGGAGAAGTTAATTTGGGTGAAGGCTTTAGAGGTGAAGGTAACTTTGGAGAAGGCTTAATTTGGGTGATCTTGCAGAATCTGGGTAGCGCCAATGGTTGTTTTCATGTTCATCTGAGGTTGGCTGGGGTGGCTATGGTGTGGGTGAACCCTTTTATAGTCTCGTATCCTGACTTCATGTTTTTAACACTCGCTGGGGTGTGTGTGTGTTTTATTGCTCTATTATTGCTCTGGTTGTAAATCACTTTGGGACTTTTTGTAGTGAGAAGCTATACCTGTATACAAATTTAATAAACTCAAACCTGCTTCAAAATGTGATAAGCCCTCTGTAATGCGTGGGGGGGGGGCGGAGGAGGAACCCTGATACCGGTACTAGTTTTGCTACGTTTTGCCCCAAAGTCCTGCCTTGTTGACGCAGCTGCATACCCAGGGAAGCTGGGCCAGTAAAAGGCATGGTTTATCATTGATCTTCAATGGGTGTGTTTTGTGACCCACAACTGAACTGTAGTCTACTCTAGAGGCGACATACCGGCATACCTTTTTAAGAGAAGGAAAAGGATGGAGATTAGGAGAAAGGGGAGGTGAAGAGAAAACTCGGCCATGAAGCTCTGTCCATTCACGTCCTCTCATCCCAACCTAACTCACAGGGTTGTTGCAGGGATTAAATGAGGAGGTTATGCCACTTGGAGAAAAAGTATGCACTTTATATCTCAGTATCTCATTTTATGATTATGCCCTGACTGGGACAATAAAAGGGTACAGTATTACCATCACAGGAAACTGGAACTGCAACTGGAAAACACCAACAACCGTTTCTGTTATTTGCTCTCATTCAGACTTCACAAGTTTATCTAATTACAGGTAGGTAGCCGTGTTGGTCTGAGTCGAAGCAAAATAAAATTAAAAAATACCTTCAGTAGCACCTTAAAGACCAACTAAGTTTTTATTTTGGTATGCACGAAAGCTCATACCAAAATAAAAACTAAGCTTATCTAAAATATGGATGATGTTCTGTCAAGTGTTCCAAAGGACTATAGCATTATATAGGACTATATCTATATCATTTTGGTGGTAGCGCTGTTGTGGGGAATTGCCCCAGGGCTCACACATGGAGGGGGGGGGTCAAAACAAAACTTACAATCAACATTAATACCGTAAGTAGGCATTAACCTATGGCAAAACCTAGTAAAGGCCCACAGGGAAGCGGGGGCAAAGGATATGTAATGGCCCATAGGGATGTAACTACAAATCGTATTTGTTAGAATAGTGAAATCTCTTTTAAACTGGCATGATACACCAGAGACTAAAATTTTGATACTTCCTGCCGAGTTGTATGGACAAATTAATGTTTTTGCTTAATTTTACTTAAGACTCCCTATCTCTACAAGATGAAGGGGGGGATTGTTCCGTACTATTAATATGGAATTAATTTTTTTAAAAAAACTTTTTTTAAAAAAATCTGCTTTAAATGTGCAGATGGGGGCCTTGGAAACTTCCTCATCCTAATATGAGCCCCTATAATCCAACCTGGAGGGCACCAGGTTGGCAAAGGCTGCTCTACATTATCTATGTTATTTTACCCAGGTTCTGATTTGTCTTCCAACAGCAGAGAGGGGAGAGCTGTTAAGTGCTGGAAGCAGAGCCTTTATGGTGGCTGTGGAAATCCCCGAAATGAGAATTTCCCCTTCTTTAGACACCTGCAGAAATGCCTGCAAGGTGCGGCCTTCCCCTCTGGCTTTTGGAGAGGCAGTTTAAGTATAGCTAGAACCATTCAGACTGCCATTAATCCCTATCCCCCACTGCAAACAAGCCTAAAGCTGGGTAAATGAAATAAATATATGTTATTCCCCACTTAACTCTTTCCTGCTGTTTCCTGTCTGCCACACTTTTGTTTGTAAGGTCCTGGGGGCAGAGACCTGCCCTCTTATGCTTTGCAAAACGTCATGAATGTGCCAAAGTGTTGTAGGGATTGCATGTTGGACTAGAGCCCTGATGGAGACCAGGGTTCAAATCCCTCACTCAGCCATGAAGCCGGCCGGGTGGTTTTGGGCCAAATCATTCACCCAACTCTCAACCTGACCTACCTCCCAGGGTTGTTGTGAGGAAAGGAAAGCAAAGGGAAGAGAGACACCTTACACCCAGCTTGAGCTCCTGAAGAAATAACAACCACCATATTAGTTTAGCTTTGCTTTTATGATTTTGTTCCTTTTTTTAAAAAAAAAATCACTATTTTTGTTTGCCTCTTTTGAAGGAAAGGAGTGGAAAGCTATTGCACAAAAAATGTCAGGGCCTCCTCCCGCAGGAACCAAGGTTTGGTAGGCTTAAAAAAAAGGCTGTACTGTACTGTACTTCGAAAATTCCTGCAGCTCCCGCAAAAAAAAGAGGAATTTGGGAGGCCAGGCAGGTGTCTGAATTCCCTGGAGCAAATGCAGGAGTCAGTGTGGCGCAGTGGTTCGAGCGTCGGATTAGGACTTGGAAGCCCAGGGTTCAAATCCCCCCGCGACCTCCCTCACAGGGTTGTTGTGGGGATCAATTGAGGAGAGGGAGAGCCATGCGCGCCACTTTGGAGAAAAAGGCGGAGTGTGAATGCAACCAATAAATAAATAAAGAAGTAGATCACAAAAAGTTAAAGGATCCGATCCCGCGGCTGCAAAGCGCCAGCGTCGGCGCCAGCTCCCGCTTCTGTCGGGTATGGGGAACAAGCGAAATCGAAACCGGAGGTAGAAGCGGCAGCGGCCGGACAGTCTCTGCGCGTCGAGGAGCCGTGAGTCAGTCCGTCGGCCGCCCGGCTGGTCTCGGGATTGCAGGCGGAGCTCCGCCTCCTCCTCCGCCGGGATTTCCCCAGTCTCAGCTTGGACTGCGCCGCCAGTGGCTCCGGGTGCGAGTTCGGAGAGAGGTGGTTGCCCTGCCCGGCTCCGGCTGCTGCCTTCCTTGCTCCCGGGGCGCCAACTCCGCGGAGGCGCTGGAGGTGAAGCTGGCTGCGCGGGACGCGACGCCAGGAAGCGGGGCAGAGACCGACGCCCGCCCCGTCGGAGAGTCCCCTCGGAGAGCCGAGGGCGAAAAAGCAAGTAAGCATCGGGGCGACCCATCCGAAGAACGACGGCTGCTGCTCCCCACTTTTGCTGAAAGGTTTTTCCCCTCGCCCCGAATTTTCCATATTGAAATTAAATTAACCTGTTGCCCGCCCTGAGCTTCTGATATATGGCGAGATATATAGTGCTTTATAGACATCTCCCGTTCAGTTTTAATATGAAAAGGAACCTGCAGTTTAAACTTCCGCAGCAGCTGCGTGGTGATAGGAAGAAGGGGCACTTTCTCTTCCCTTTTTACAGCTGGGAAACTGAGGCTGAGAGTGACTTGTCCGCGGGGTATCATGTCGAATAGCATTGGGGTGATCCCTCTTCCTTAAGTCTTCATTAAGAGGGCGTCTTTGTTAAGGACTTGAACTTATAATGACAACATCCCATTCCCAAGTGCTGTGGTGCTTTAAAATCTTATACTGTATAGACTTGGGTTGCAATCCTGGACACACTTAACCTGGGAACAAGCCCTATTGAACTCAGTGGGGCTCACTTCTGTGTAAGGCTAATTCCTTTTACCCAGAGTGCCACAGCCCCATTCCAGCGACATTATTTTCAGATAATTTACCTTTGGAGATAATGAGGTTCCTGACCTTAAGTTAACCAGGCTGTAATTCTGTGCACCTTATATCTGGGTGTATTGAGCTCAGTGGGGCTTGCTTCTAAGCAGATGTGCATGGGGTTGCAGCTTCCAGTGGCTTTTAATTGGTAAATGTGAATCTGGATTCTGGAAACTGTCTTGGCCAGAAGGCAAACTTGCATTACAAATGCCTCTTCAGTCTTTTGCATTGACAGCCCATCAGATATTCACAGTGCTACTGGTAGTACAAGGGGATCTCAGCTGTGATTTCATTCATCCCTGCAGGAAATGAATGTGAGTGTGTTTGGGAAGTCCCCATTCAAAGCTCCCTTCTGGCAGTAAGCCTCTGGCAGGCAGCCTCAGACCCTCCCATCACAGCTATGGGAATAATAAGGCTGATCTGCCTTATAGCATTGTTGTAAGGAATGGTATGCATGAAGAGTTTTGGATACTCTTGTCTAGAGAAAGTACTGCTAAGTACTGTTAAATTTGTTTGGGGTCAGTGTTCAAAGCTTTTATACAAACCCTGCACAAATAGTCCCTAGTAAATCAGTATGTATGTACCTGTAAAATGGAGTGTGTTTGTCTATATAAAATAGTTTTTTTTAAAAAAAGAGATCAGTTATTGCATTTTTAAATGCAAAAAAAAGGTATTTGGCAGCTGAATGAGTCTCCATCCCATTGCAAAAAAAGGGAAACACTTTCAATATATCTGAGGCTAGTGAACATAGAAAGTATTTGTGATTTTAAAAGTAGCAGCTGCTCAGGTTGTGTTATTGAGATAGGTCTTTATCCATGCAGGTTATTGTGTCAGGACATTTTCCTGCAGCTCCTGTACCCAAATCCCTTTGTCTTAACGCCTTGGCTTAAACCATTGAAACTTATCTTAGAAGTGCAATGCCTTGGGTGTTATTCAGTGCTAGTCCTACTCAGAGTAGATCCACTGAAAGGATGAAGCCTAAGTTAGCAATTACGGTGCTGGAGGAAACTCTTGAGAGTCCCATGGACTGCAAGAAGATCAAACCTATCCATTCTGAAGGAAATCAGCCCTGAGTGCTCACTGGAAGGACAGATCCTGAAGCTGAGGCTCCAAAACTTTGGCCACCTCATGAGAAGAGAAGACTCCCTGGAAAAGACCCTGATGTTGGGAAAGATGGAGGGCACAAGGGGACGACAGAGGACGAGATGGTTGGACAGTGTTCTCTAAGCTACGAACATGAGTTTGACCAAACTGCGGGAGGCAGTGGAAGACAGGAGTGCCTGGCGTGCTCTGGTGGTCCATGGGGTCACGAAGAGTCGGACTAAACGACTTAAAGATGACGACAACAAGAACAAGTTAGCAATGTCCATAGATGTCAGTGGGTCAACCCAGAGTAGGAGTAGTGTTTCCCAATTGCCCATTGCTACATCAAACATGCCAGTGGATCATTATACTGTCAGTTTGGTACCATTTGCTGAACGGTTGGAGCCAGGTTAAATGAGTTTAACTTGAAATCAGTGGGATACATTAGTTATGGCTTAACTTAGCTCCCACTGAAATCAACAGGCCTCAAAGTACATGCAGCTAACTTAAGTCTTGATCCGACCCTATGAGCTTGGTGATGATGCCATTGACATATGCTAATATTGTAAGCAAAAAGGAACGTTTTCCTGCCCTGAGGAGGCTGCGGTATTTCAATAGTGGGAGAGATGACAGGTGAGAACTAAAGGGTTAAGCTAGAGGTTTTGTGGGAAAGGAAGGAAGGCCTGGAGGAAGAAAGAGAATGTTTGGAATAAAACTCCCATCAGCCCCTGCAAACATGGTCAACCATTGTCAGGAATTTTGGGAGCTGTGTTTCATAACAGTGTGGTATAGCGGTTAGTGTGCTGGACCTTTGGCCAGTCACTGCCTCTCAGCCTAACTTACCTCAGAGGGCTGTTGTGAAGATAAAATAGAGAGCAGGAAAAACCATTTATACCACCATGAGCTCCTTTGGAGGTGGGATATAAACGTGACGATTATAATAACAACAGTAACATATTCTGGCCATTCCTGACTTTGGTGTTTTGAAAGAAGATGCCAATATTGGGTTAAATTCAAACATGCTTATACTTAGAGAAGACCCCTTGAAGTCAGTGGGGTTTCAGTTAGCCATCACTAAAACCAACCCGTTGTTTGTATGTTAACACTTTGGATGGAGAATAGCAAGCAAAAGAAATGCGATTCGCGCTTGTTGTTGAGCACGAAAAAAAGTAGTATGCAGAAGTTGCCATAGTTCCTTTTTCTACTTTTCATTGTTACTGGCTGGGCTCTCCCGGCGTGCGAGATGTTGCATCATCTCAAGCGAAGGGGCAGCCGTGAGCAGAAGCAGTGGTTCTCCTGAGTGAACACGAAAGTGAAAGGGAGCCTTCTTGATTTCATTGGGTCACCCTGAGGAAATTTCACCCGGGATTTCTCTACTCCCTCTCAATGGCGTCTAGGCTTGGTGCCTCTGCCCTTTGAGGAGAGCTCAGTGATAGGACACACGCTTTGTGTGCAGAAGGTCCCTGGGATCTCCGCTTAAAAGGAGCTCGGAGCTGGGAAAGAGGCCCCTGTCAGGAGGAGCCAAAGCGAAGTTCACCCTTCAGATGTTGCTGGACTACAACTCCCATCATCCCTGAGCATTGGGACTGATAGTTCTTGTAGTCCATCAATACTATATTGGCTCTCCAAGTTTGGGGGTTTTGAGAGCTGCGAGGGGCAGTGCTAGGCAAGGTGGGCCAACATCTTCCGCCTTCATTCACATGCTCAGCTTGGAAACATGATTGGCATCCCCTGAAAGCCACTGCCTTTGCCTTTGGGGTGGAGAGGGTGAAAATATGCTGCCAACCGCAGTTCCCAATGTCATGTCTGTCTGGATGCTCCCGACCTGACTCACCTGCAGTCTGTTTTGTTTACCTGATAGCAGCACGTTGCATGAATCAGATTTGTGGAGAGAAATGTAGTAAGCGGGGGAAAGGGAACAGGCCCGCCTCAAAACTAGGTCATGTTGCTGCCCAATGGGGACACAGGCAAGTGTCCTTGTCCCAGATAAAGGAATGCTTGCTTACGCCTCCTCTTAATAGCTTTGCTGGTCAGCTCTTAATAGCTTTGCTGGTCAGCTACTCCGAGGCAGAGTTATCTGGAATGCCACCTTAGTGGAACCTGCAACGTTTCCAACCCATCAGGTGGGGAGCAATCCCAGTGTAGCACTTGGGCAAGGTCTTCTTAGCCAATCCCAACAAGTGGCTTCCCCAAGCTAGTGTCCTTCCAGGGGACTTAGCACTTTGTCTGTACTTTGTTGTGCAAGAGGCCCAAAGGGTCAGCTGTGCTGCAGGTTGCCTGGAATAATCTCTCCGGCCTCCTCCCTATGTCCTGGCAAAGCTCCTTTCCTGGAAAATGTGCCACGCGCATACTCAGAAAGGTTGCCTTGTGAATTTCTTTAGTGGTGTTGCTTCAGAATCTGTGTGGGACCATCATCACTGCTAGGAATGGGAAACAACAGCCACAGGCCTTTCCCCACCGAGAAAATTTAAAATGCAGTCCTGATACAGCCTAGATAGAAAGCAAAAGTGACTTGAAAGGGTATGTACACTGGAAGGTGGGAGAATCAGGAGCTCCCCAGATGTTGCTAGACTTCAATTCCCATCATCCCTGACCATTTGCTGTGCTAGCCGGGGCTGATGGGAGTTGGAGTCCAGCAACACCTGGATGGTCACGGGTTCCCTACCCTTGTGCGACTTTGTTGCCTTAAACTGCTTTACCTAGTCATTCCCTTTCCTCTGGGAATTCTGGGAGTTGTAGTTTTGTGCATTCAGGTAGGTAGCCGTGTTGGTCTGACGCAGTCGAAATTAAAAATTAAAAAATAGTTCAGTAGCACCTTAGAGACCAACTAAATTTGATCTAGGTATAAGATTTCATGTGCATCTGAAGAAGTGTGCATGCACATGAAAGCTTATACCTAGAACAAACTTAGTTGGTCTCTGAGGTGCTACTGGACTATTTTTTAATTTTTTATTACTTTGGTGCAGTGAGGCTAAGTAGCTCAGGAACCACAGGCGTGTATGTGTGTGTTCAAAGAGTCCATTAATTATCACCCTATGAAGATAAAGGGAAACGGTGTTTGGGATATTTAGGGGTTCTTTCTTGAAGACAGGGTGGAGTATCTAATTCACTCAAAGGTGATGGCTGTTTTAGGTCACCTTTTGATGAGAGGGGCGTGGTCCACCATGCCAGGTTTCACTGCCTGTGTCACCACAGGTTGTTGATCTGAAATTGCCGAATCTGCAATGCAGAGTATTCCAGATCTTCCAGAGCTGGTTTAATGCGTGAATAGAACAAAGGGGCAAATTCATGCAACTTTCGTATCCACTGTTATATGATTCATTGTATTGTTGTTTTAGGCAATCCAGGCATAATAGTATATGCCAATAAAATTTTTGGCAAGCCCCAAAACTCACGTTTCCCAGAGTTGTGTGGGCATGTGATTCTGATAAAGGTCGAACTCTTCTTGTGATGTTGTTCTACCTGAACACTGTGCTCTGCATAATCGGCTGGGGGTTTTTTTGGGGGGGGAATCATTTGGGTGGCTCCATCCTAAGTACTGTTTGCAGTGCTAGAACCTTCTCTATGGATGGAGATGTGTAGGGAACCTTTATGCCAGGCATCCCCAAACTTTGGCCCTCCAGATGTTTTGGACTACAATTCCCATCATCCCTGACCACTGGTCCTCTTAGCTAGGGATCATGGGAGTTGTAGGCCAAAACATCTGGAGGGCCGCAGTTTGGGGATGCCTGCTTTATGCTAACACTGATTGTGGGAACCTGTGTCAGGAGCGTATGTTAGTCAAGCGCTTGAGTTGCTGTTTTGCACTGCTGAAGATCAGGGGTATGCAGTGTGGTGCCCTCCAGATATTGTGGACTACAGTTCCCATCATTGCTGATGGTTGGCTACATTTGTTGGGGCCGATGGAAGTTGTAGTCCAATTGCCGCACAAAGTCTGCAGCAATTGTAGATCTCTTGGCTATAAGGAAGAGTGTCAAATGGTCAGATGTATCATTTTGTGAGAGTTTCTTTCGGAATTGAGGGATTTCTGAGCTTTTTCTGCTTGTTAGGAATACATATTTTTTTTCTTTTTCAGAGGACAGGGCATATATGCCCTAAATACTATAGTGCTGAAGGTTTTGTATTAAAAAGGCCAACTTGATGAATGCACTTGAAGTCAGCTAGGGCGTCAAATGCGGGGCAGGTAAAAACCTGGCTCTGCTGAAAGGGGGTTTGCAAGCCCCACCAACCTGGTGACCAGCAAAGTGTTGCCTAAGAGATACCGCTTTGAAAGAAAGTCAGCTGACTGTCGGGTCTTCAGAAGCCCCTTTCAGCGCCCTGCTTTGCACAGTGCTTTGGAAGGGCAAAAAAGGACAGCTGATGTCATTGTGATGTCAGGTGATTGGCAGGTGGGTGGCTGCTGGTTCACCTGTTAAACCTTGACGGGTGGGGGAGATAACAATCTGGCCTGCTGGCCAGATGCTTTTCCCCTCCCATGCTGCGCTAGAGATTTAGTCTGCCAGTGTGAAACTTCGCTCCCAGGACCAGTGATCCAAAGTGAAAAACCCCGGGCTTCCCATCCTTGGAATAGTGGGTGGAAGCAACTGCTGGGGACAGGGGTAAAGGGAGGCATCTATTTACTGAATTGGAAAGCATTGCTGTGGAAGAATCCCCTGTGCAGGAGCTCAATCTGCTTTCCTATACCATCATGGAAACAATTATATCCTTTTAAAAGAACATCGATAAGCCTCACAGTACAGCCATTTGAGTGTAGGCAGCAGGAAACTTAGGAGATGTTGGCCCTGGCAATCTAAAAAGAGCAACAACATTAAGATAAGATAGGGGCACTTCTGGCTGTTTCTGGTAAAAAGATGAAACTATCCTATCTCCTGGTCTGTTTCAAAATAATATAAGATGGAACAAATCACACTTTTCAGCTAGTGAGTGGCTCTCCCATTCCCCATTTCATATTATGTTCAGTCCTTCCTCTTCTCCTTTCCTTTAATTTCATACTGGAGGATTGCAATCCTCAGATGGCCCTGATCCTTTTTTCAAAGGTGCTGCAAGGTCCGCAGCCACCTGACCTGGTCCTTTGACATAGATCCCAATGGGTTTGTTTTCCACGTACCTTGTTTGAAAACATTTGCCAGAAGGCTTCTACAGCTATGTTCTGAGAAGGATGAAGATAAGGATCTTGGCCAAGGAAGATAACTAGGCTGCAGCAGATCAGGTGTCACCTGTCCAACCTTGGGAGGAGTTAATTGATCTCTCTCTCTCTCTCTCTTCTCTCTGTGTCACTGTCCGGTTCTTCCTTCTTGTCATATGTAGACACTAGCGGCTTGTGTTCAGCAAGCCGGGTGAGTCAAGAGGCACTTGTCTTCATTTAGAAGAAAGGTAGGCATATTTCTTGCATTGTATTTGATGGGTAGAAAGGGTGAAATTTAGATCGCTTTCAAAGAATGGTCCATCTCCAGTCTTGTCTGAAAGTCTGAGGTGGTCCGATCATCTTAAAAGCATGAGAAAATATAGCAAACCTACTGGGTCAGGCCAGTGGCCCGTTAAGTCCAGCTGCATCCTGTTCTCACAATTGCTACTAGGTGGTCAGAGAAAGCAAGGCTTCTGAATACCATTTGCTGGAAACCACAGGAGGGGAGAGGGCTTTGATGTTTGAGTCCTGCTTGAGAGTTTCCACAGGTATCTGGTTGGTCACGGCGAGAACAGGATTCTGGACTAGATGGGCGATTGGCCTGATCCAGCAGACTCATCTTACATTCTTATGTTCATGGCTAATCAGAAGCCTGTGGGAAGCCTGCAAGCTGGACATGGGTGCAACTGTACTCTGCTAACCTGTGATCTGCAGCAGCTGGTATTCAGAGCCACAGTGCATCTTACATGGGAGGTAGAACATAGTCATTGGGCAATATATTGATATATGGTCCAAAACCGGTTTGAAGTCCATATCGTGATAACAGTTTCATCGTTTTTGACTTGGCAATATATTGCAAATTATGATGTGTGTTAGGACTGTGCCATCTATCGTCCAAAACCGATAGAAAGTCCATATCATGATATTGGTTTCATAATTTTTGGCTGGGCAGTGTATTGCAATCATGACGTGTGTGTGTGTGTGTCTGTGTGTGTGTGTGTGTTATGCAAAAATCACAATGTGGGACAAATCGTGAAGCCCGACAGTGTCTCTACATAGCTCCATCCTTATGGTGATATATCAGTATATCACGATGTTTGGCTGGTGCTATACTGCAGCAAAGTTGCAAATCAGATATCACTCAGCCCTCATTGTGGCTAGTAGCTGTTAACAACCTATTCTTCCACAAAACTTAGCATGTGTCATCTTTCAGACAGGAAACCCCCTCTTTTTTTTCTCAGGACTTCTCTGTTTCTTCCTATGAGTTCAGGGCCAAATCATCTCATGAGAATGAGGCTCTTCTCCAGTGGTGTGTGCTGTTCCTTAGAAGTTCTGTGTTGCCTAAACAAAAATAAAGGGGATACGTTCCTCTTTGCCTCTGTGCAAAAGGTGCTAAAACGTAGTCTGGCTTGACTTGTGCTTTTTAATAAAAACACCGGAGGATAAATATGCTTCCGAAGCCAAAAAATTGCTCAAGTCCCAGTTTCCTTCTTACCAATGTCTATGGCGATATGTTATGTGTTGGGGAATTTCCAGTCACCTGATGGTCTAAAATAATGCAATCCTTGTTTTTCCAGGTTTTTAAGGAGTGTGTTGTGAATAGGAAGGTTCCTTCTGATTGTGGACTGGAAAGTGCTTTTAGTTGGCATGTCAGTTTTGGATTCCTGTAAGTTCCCCTCCCCAATCCTCTTACTGAAACTTATGTCAAGAATCACGTAGAAAACAAAACAGCAACAAGCTGGAAGCAAAACAATGGGAGGGGTGCCATTTCAACTGATCACTGTATAGTTGCAGAATGTTTTTGGTAGCTTCCTGTAATGTGGAGTCTTGCAGGGTTCCCACCCACCCCCTTTTTAAATGTTGCACCACATATTGCTGGAATGCAAAAAATTTAGAAAGACAAATTGCATAATGATTATCCTGTTCCAGCCATTGCAGCACATTCTTTGATTGTCCTGGTGGGGAACATGACTTTGGTCACAGCTAGGGACACAATCCAGAGCGAGCTCCAGCCTGGGTTTCCTTGCAATGCATAGGAAGGATTGTGATACCTCTCAGATTCCAAATGGTAGCACTTCTGCTGATGGGATATTGCATGATCTCAGCCCGAAGCAGAATCTCTCGCTCTCTTGTTTTCTTTTAAACTGGGAAATCGTTATGCTTCCACCAGATATCACGGACATAGCTAATATGGCTGTGGTGCTTGGATTGCAGCACCTGGAATGTGATGGCATGGGCACTCATTGGCTAGTTCCTGTGACGTGATGAACCACACCTGCCACACAGCCTGTGTAATTCTTATGCATTGCCTTCATCAATTTCTTTGCTGGATGAGTGCTCCTCTCACCAAATGCATTTTAAAAAAGCAGAAAGGGGGAAAGGGGTGGGGATGGGATGGGATCTAGGCAGGTTTCAACCAATGAGTGAAGGAGGTGGCATGGGGCTGCCCCAGCCTGCAGCATTTCCCTGGTAGATTTCTCCCCCGCCCCCTCTGCTGCTAAACTTGAGCAGCCACTGTCACAGGCAGCCCACACACTCCTCTCCAGTACATATACTGGTGGCCAAAGTCACCTTTTCGAGGCGGTGCAGGGGTGGGGAAAAGGGCAGGGCAGTTTCCTCCAGCAGGCGGCTGCAGCAGAAGGTATGACTTCTCTTGCAGAAGGAGGAGGAGGGCAGCTGAAGGGAGAGCCCCACAGCAGGGGCCATCCGTGCTGTCCTGAATTACACCAGAGATAGGGAACTCTCTTGACCATTGGCCAGACTTCCTGAGGCTGATGGGAGTTGGAAGTCCAGCAACCTCTGGCAGCCTACAGGCTCCCCAGCCTTGAAGCACACAGTGATATCCCTCCTCCCCTGTACTTGTAAGCTTGGTTAGCAAAGTGTGCACCTCAACTCCACTGACCCAAGCACATTGCAGTCCCTGCTGCAGGCTTGGATCCTTCGCTCCCTTCCAATCTGTTGTGTCGGAGAGCACGGCCTTCCCATCACATTAGTCCAAAAGGGCCCTGTGGCCTTCAGATGTTGTTGGAGTCGAAACCCCAACAGCATAGCCAGTGGTCAGGGATGATGGGCAATGGTCAGGCAATCTGGAGGGCCACAGATTCCCCATCCTTGCAGCAGTATTGGAATAGCTGTCAGTTAAATCCCCCTTTGAACATCCTCTGAAAAAGACCATGTTAAGTCCTATTGATTTCAGCAGCAGCTTGATACAAAGTTAACATGCAAGTCCGGTGGGACTTAAAAACGTGCAACCTTGGCCCATTGTAAGAATCCCTTATGGCCACCTGCCAGCTTCCCCAGTTGCTTTAAATGGGGCTTGCAACCTGATTCTATACACGTTTCTTTGAAAGTAGGCCTTGCTGAGTTCAATGAACTTGCTTCCTAGTAAGGTCACAGCCGCTCCATACATTCTAAGCACGTATAAAACATGTGGCTTTCCGCAGAGAATCCTGGGAGCGGTAACTTGTCAAGGCCATTGGGTGCTGTAGCTCTATGAGGAATAAACTACAGTTCCCATAATTCATTGGGAGAAACCATGTGCTTTAAATCTGTGTGACATGTGCAGCATGGATGTGACCTAAGTATATATAGGATCCCGGCCTTATGCCTGTTTAACTACGCAAGGTTGTGGCCTAAAGTATGCAGGCTCCATAGGCTTCTTTCCCCCCCTTCAGTGTTAAGATATGCGTGTTCTAACAGCAGATGCCCAATAACTTCCTAAGTTGAAATCATTTTGCTTTTGTCTTTAGCTAACTGTGAAATCTTATTCTGCTCTGTGTGGTTTGCCATTTGCAGGTAGAATAAGGGGAAGAGGGAAAACCGTGATGGAGTATATGAGCACCGACAGTGACCATAAGCAGGAGATTGATTTATTGCTAACAGACTTAAATATGTCTGAAGTGATCGACATCATGGAGGACCTTTACCCAAATGGAGACCTTGCCGTTTACGATGACAGCCTCCTTGCCCTGTGTCCGGAGACAAACAAGAATGAGGAGCGTGCTGAATCCTTGCTGTTCAGCGGAAGGGAAGTTTCGGCGTTGTCGTCCGTCAAGTACGGGACCGTGGAAGACTTGCTGGCTTTTGCAAACCAAGTATCCAACACTGCCAAGCAGTTTTGCCGGCCCAGGAGACAAGAGTCTGGAATCATATTAAATATGGTATGTTCTTTTCTTTGAAAGGCCAATCTGCCGTTGTGAACGCACTTGGCCTGCACTTGATTCAGAGGCAGTAAGCCTCTTGTTAGCAGTTGCTGGGAATCACAAATGGGGAGGATGCTGTTGCTTATGGGAAGCCCCAAAGAAGGAAACGAGTGTGTCTGGTTGGCCACTGTGGGGACAGGATGCTGGACTAGCTGGGCCTGATCCAGCAGGCTCCTCTCATCCTCCAGTTGCTGTTGAAGGCCGTGGGACTTGCTGGTAAAAAATGGGCTTAAAGTTAGGGTCTCCAAGATAGACTCCGGCTTGTGGATTGGATGACCTAGATGCACAAAATGCAACACGCAGAGACTAAAATCACAGGAAGCTCCTTGATACAGAGTCAGATCATTTGTTCATCTAGCAGCAGGTTTCAGACAGGACTCAGGGCTTTTGTCTGCAAAGCATGTACAGAAGCTACAGCTCTTCCCCAAACTTTGTCAGTTACTGGATTCTTTTGAGGAAATGGACCACACGGTTTTGATTTTTTACATGTGCAAGCTGCGTACAAACTTACAGCCCTACCTGGGGATAGAGCCCATGCACCAAGTGTGTGGTAGGGAGAACAGGTGCGATCGCACTCCCCTCCATGAGATGGACTGGATTGGGGGGACAAATATCCCCCGATCTGTTTTATGCTTCAAGCTGCAATAGAAATTGACAATATTTTCCAATTGTATACCTGTATCTTAATCCTGTAACAGAGAGGAAGTCTTATAAAACAACTGAAAGAACATTGCTCTGAGCTTGGGCAGTCAGATAGAACTGGATGGGTCTTCCCAACTGTTTTGGATTTCTTTTATTGCCTTCCTTACACCCATTCATGGAGGTGTGGCTTTATGTCAACAGCTCTGACACTCCTGAACCAAGCCTGCCCACCCAAGGGGGTGGGAGGGTATCCTGATGCAATGACAGTATCATGGCTCTTGAAGTTGCATAGTGTGGAGGGGCTGGGAGACATAAATGCTGTGCAGAAGGCAGCTGCTGCAGCAGAGCTAAGGTGCTAAGGCCCCTGTGTTAGATCCTGCAAGCAGCTTGGCTTTAAAATGCATATTGCGGTTTGAATATGATGTGATCAATTGATTAATTAATCTTGGTTGCCTGGATTAATCTTGGTTGCCTGGATAGAGGATGGTGATATTTGCATGTGTGCAGAAGCTAGCCCAAGGCAAATGGGTAAATTTTTAATTGTTGTTGTTGTTGTTGTTGTTGTTGTTGTTGTTGTTATTATTTATTTCTACCCTGCCCATCTGGCTGGGTTTCCATAGCCACTCTGGGTGGCTTTCAACAGAACATAAAAAAAAAGAATAAATCATCAAACATTAAAAACTTCCCTAAACAGGACTGCCTTCAGATGTCTTCTAAAAGTCGGATAATTGTTTATTTCCTTGACATCTAGTGGGAGGGCATCCCACAGGGCAGGCGCCACTACCGAGAAGGCCCTCTGCCTGGTTCCCTGTAACCTCACTTCTCGCAGTGAGGGAACCACCAGAAGGCCCTCGCCGCTGGACCTCAGTGTCCAGGCAGAACAATGGGGGTGGAGACGCTCCTTCGGGTATATCCCTTGCTTTGCCCACTTTGGCCTCTTGGCTCTGCCCCCCCCCAGGCCCCCAAGAAAGGAATGTGGCCTCAGGCTCAAAAAGCGTCCCCACCTCTGATCTAAAAAAAACAGCTGACTAAACATCGCAGCCCTACTTTTAATTGTGAGTAGCTCAAACTCTCGCCTTTCGCTGTTTGAGAACCTTGCAAACGTAGCGCTTTTGCCAGCTAGCTGTGCTTGTGGTTTCAAAGTACCATTCAAACCCGCATGATGTCATGAGGCTTCATATCTCTCTGCTTATCTTCTTGAATATTTCGGGAAAGTGCTTCTTTCCCCCTCCCCTGTACCTGCCTTTGAGGGTAGGAAGTGTCAAAAACTGTTTGCTTACCTTCTCTAACCAAACCCACAGCTTTGTGGAGCAAGAGGAGGGCAGGTTCCAGGAACGAACAAACAAACCAGCAGATGGACTCATTACGCAAATCCCTCAGCCAGGTTGTTGTTGCCAGACAATAAGGTGCAGCTGAGTCTTTATGGGAGGCCAATCGCTCACTGGAATTATAAATATTTCCAGAGCGAACTGAATACTTCACATGCTGTTCCCATTTGATTGGTCCACATAAAGGCTGCTCCTTCCTTTATGCCACAAGGCTTCTTTGTACTGCGAAGAAGAAATCAGGCAAAGTTAGGTTCCCAGAATGTGAAGGCTGATCACTCGAGGGGGGTGGACTAGATGACCCTTGGGGATCCCTTCCAACTCTTCTATAATTCTATGCTTGGCACACAGAAGGTCCCAGGTTCAACGCCAGGCAACTTCCATTTAAAAGATCTTGTGAAGTGTTGTGTGTGCAGGGACAGTGAGACTGGAGAACCATGGCAAGAACAGATGGCATTGGACAAGGTGGGATCAGTCAATCTGATTCTGGGAGGGTAATACATATCTCCAAAAACCAGACCTATCTTTCTTTGGTGAGTTTCTCATGAAAAAAAATTAGCCTCCTTTAATTTCCCCTCATCTTACTATTTTTTCTGTAGATCAGTCCGAAAAATGGACGCTATCAAATTGACTCCGATGTGCTCCTGTTTCCATGGAAGCTAACCTATAGAAATATCGGGACTGACTTCATTCCACGGGGAGCTTTCGGGAAAGTCTACTTGGCACAAGATACAGAAACCAAAAAGCGCATGGCTTGCAAACTGGTATGTTCCTAGGGTTCCCTTTCCGAGGGTCTGTTATGTGTTGGGTCCGTACCGCTGTTAGATGGACATTCTGCCGTTCAGTTAATGTAATGATAAGCAGGGGAAGAGGGGTATTGTTACTTTTATGATGGAGGAAATATCTGTCCAGATGTAGTGGGCTGTAGCCTGTGCTGATTCTGTACCCACTGAAATGAATGTGGCTAACTTGGGGCCTATTTATTTCAGTGGGTCTTCTCTGAGTAGATAGCACCCAATATCTCCAGGGTGCACCGTGGTGCACTCTGAGATGTGAATGGAGCTCAATGCAAGCAAGGTCTTTGCCCTGTTGTCTTACACTTTGGGATATGTGCATTAATTGGTGACAAATGGTGAAGATAATTATAGTGGCGCCCTTCCCATCAGATGTCAAGGAAATAAACAACTATCAGACTTTTAGATGACACCTGAAGACAGCCCTTTTAAGGGAAGTTTTCAATGTTTGATCTTTTGTTGTTGTTTAGTTGTTTAGTCGTGTCCGACTCTTCGTGACCCCATGGACCATAGCACGCCAGGCACTCCTGTCTTCCACTGCCTCCCGCAGTTTGGTCAAACTCATGTTCGTAGCTTCAAGAACACTGTCCAACCATCTCATCCTCTGTCGTCCTCTTCTCCTAGTGCCCTCCATCTTTCCCAACATCAAGGTCTTTTCCAAGGATTCTTCTCTTCTCATGAGGTGGCCAAAGTATTGGAGCCTCAGCTTCACGATCTGTCCTTCCAGTGAGCACTCAGGGCTGATTTCCTTAAGAATGGATAGGTTTGATCTTCTTGCAGTCCATGGGACTCTCAAGAGTCTCCTCCAGCACCTTTTATTGTGCTTTTAATGTTCTGTTGAAAGCCGCCCAGAGTGGCTGGGGAAACCCACTCAGATGGGTGGGATATTATTATTATTATTATTATTATTATTATTATTATTATTAAATTTCCAAAGCAAGTCCCATTCTGGCTCTAGGGTGTGGGTGCTGGACATTAGGGGTGCTCAACATACCTCATCCACACAGCGGCAAAGTAACCCTCTTTCTAACCTTGACAACTCCCTTGCCCTTCCTCAAGTAGTTCACTGTTTCCTGAGCCTTTTGTATTCCTTACCACCTTCCTTCCCTTTGTAATAGTAAGCTCAGGGCATAGAGACAATGATCTCCAGAGCATTATGTGGGAACTTCACATCCCTGGTGTGGGATCAGAGTAAGTGCTTTGTGTCAGCTCATGAACCGTGGATCTTTGCTCTGCCTGCTTTACTTACTCTTGCGTTCATTTTGGCCCCCTAGGTCCCAGTGGAACAGTTCAAGCCATCGGACGTTGAGATCCAGGCCTGCTTCCGCCATGAGAATATTGCTGAACTTTATGGAGCCATCTTGTGGGACGAGACAATCCACCTCTTCATGGAGGCAGGAGAAGGAGGCTCTGTCCTGGAGAAGGTGGAAAGCTGTGGGCCTCTAAGAGAATTCGAGATCATTTGGGTGACGAAGCATATCCTCAAGGGACTTGAGTTTCTTCACTCGAAGAGAGTTATACACCAAGATATAAAACGTAGGTTATAATTCACTTTTGAACAGCTACACCTTCTCCTTACACCAGTCGCACTGTGTAGTGTTCGAAACCTTCAATTTAGAACAGGCATAGGCAAACTCCGGCCCTCCAGATGTTTGGGACTACAATTTCCATCATCCCTAGCTAACAGGACCAGTGGCCAGGGATGATGGGAGTTGTAGTCCCAAAACATCTGGAGGGCTGAGTTTGCCTATCCCTGATTTGGAAGTGGTGGCCCTCAGAATGTGGTTGGGCTCCAGCTCCCATCAGCCTCTGCAAATTTGGCCAGTGGTCAAGAACGATGGGAGTTGTAGTCCAGCAACCCCTGAACGAGCACAGGATTATACTGGTAGCTTGTCCTTATGTGCAACACCCATGATTTATAAATGGGGCTCAAGATAATCCTGGAAGTTCCTTGGAAGACCTATCTGGAGGTTGCCAGTGAGATTTGTATGCTTATCTTAAGTAAACGTTTATGCCTATGATTTCTGTTCATTCGGATCTGGGAGAGTCCTTTGACAGAATGTTAGAAATATAAAGAAATAAAAGCCGCAGCTGTAAAAAGCACGCCAAAGCCAAACAAGCATAAGGATGACTTTCTACAGTCTGTTCACAAGCCTTCTAAAATAACCACCATAAATGAAGCCCAGGGATCCTTCCGAGGAAGGCAGGTTTTACATCTGTTACTAAGTAGAATAATAAATAGTCTTCCAATGAACCTCAGTAAGAAGGATATACAGAACGAGGCAGATGGTCAGTAATGGCATTTTAGGAGCAATTTCCCCTGTGTAAACAGAATATCTAGAACAGGGGTCCCCAGACTTACCGTGCGGCGGGCCGGAGGGTAGGGGAGTGCGCGCGCAGCGGGCCGGAGGGCGGGGGAGTGCGCGCCCGTGCGCATGCGCACACGCACACGGGCGGGGAAAAAAATCGCCGAAAGTCGCTTGTGCGCATGCGTATGGGCCTCCCCTGACCCGGAAGTGCACCAGAAATGACCTCTTCCGGGTCGGGAGAGGCCCATACGCATGCGCACAAAGGATTTTCGGCGATTTTTTGCCGATTTTTTAGATCGTCGCTGCGCCGCGCGCCGTGAGAGCGGGCAGCGGGCGGCGGGGGTCGTCGCGGGCCGGATTGGAAGGCCGATTGGGCCGCATCCGGCCCGGGGGCCGTAGTTTGGGGACCCCCTGATCTAGAATATGCCTCCGAGGTCACCCACTGCAGTCCTTGGAGCACCTTTGGCAGTCAAGCCAAGATTGGAAGTGGCCCTTACTGCACAGTCCTGGGCATGTCTGTTCAGAAACTAGTCCCATGAAATCCATGTACAGGATTGCTGCCTTAATATGTGGGGAACTGCTACTTTCCCTCTTTAGAAGATGTGCACCCTTATTACTTATTTCTTAACAGGAGACACATGTTCCAGATTCCTTGATAGTATTTGCATGCCGCCTGCTAGCAACAACAACCATTTGCAATAACAATGCACGACATCAAAATTCACTTTGAAAGTATAAAACCATTGAACACAGCATCAGGCTCCAGCAGCAGAGAAATAAAGCCAATCGATCAAGCCCCAGGGTAGTGGAGCCAAAAATTCCGCAGAAGTTTTTGGGCTAATTGTTTACCTTTGTTTGTTTGTGTGAGGGACAGGGGATATCGCGAAGTCCCTCCCCTCCTGAGTTCAAGCCCGTCCCCGAGCAAAGGGGAAAGCAGGGAGAGTTCCGATTCCAGTGGGGAAGCAGGAAGTCGTGTCCGAGGCTCAGGCAAGGTAGAGGAGCCAGGGTCCCAGGTGGGACAGGAAGGGGCAAGTAAGGGGGGAAGACCCATCCCCCCAACTCCAGAATTACGCAGGAAGAGGAGGGGCAAGAGGATGGGTCTGCCAAAGCTTTTGTGTTGGAGAAAGACGCGCCAAAAGCCATTAGGAGGTTCTGAAACAGACTGACAACATCGCTCCGTGTAAATAGCAATGACTTGAGCACTGTAAATACGCAGCACCAATAAAAGAATAAAATGCAGAGCTGCGTAGCGTCGTTACTCTGAAGTAGTCCACTCCGGCCACTGTGACAGCAACCTCCTAATCATTTTTGGGCTACTTTGGAGTTGCCGGGATGAGCGTGTCAGAGGCGGAGAAGTGGCGGCAGATCGCTGAGCAAGCCCAGCTAGAACTGCAACAGCTGTCGCTGCAGGCGCAGGGAGAATTGAAGGCAGCTAAAGAGGAGACTAAGAAGGTCCAGGACGACCGGCTACAACTTGCGGAACAGGTGAGAGAGCTCCAGGAAAAAGAGCAGCATTTAAGGGCGGTGGCGGTAGACCTCCAAAACAAGCTGGATGCAGAGAAAAACAAGGCGGGAGGGGCACCCCAAGTCCAAGTGCTGCCAGGAAGGAGAGCTGGGACCCTAGTAAGCAAGTTCAATGGAGACCCGAAGGAGTTTCAGGGCTTTGAGACTGAGATTGTGTATGCTCTTGAGCTGCACCACGATGAGTTCCCTGATGATGAGCACAGAGTAGCGTTTATTGTGGAGCACCTTACAGGGGCGGCCAGGGAGTGGCTAAGACCGTTAATTGCAACAAGGAATCCTTGCATGAAGAATGTCAAACTCTTTCTAGAAGGTTTGAAAACGATGTATTCGTCCGATAGTCATATGGACCAGACTAAGGAGGAACTTCATAATTTACGCCAAGGAAATATGACAGTTCGCGCGTATTGGGCGAAATTCACCATGCTGGTGCACAGATTGGGGTGGGATCTGGAGTCTGCCCCAATGCAAGCGGCGTTTTACTTGGGGTTGCATGAGGAGGTGAAGGATGAGCTCTCGAGAGGTCCAAAGCCCAGTAATATGGATCAACTGAGCAAAGCGGCTCTGGCGGTGGGGGTGAGGCAGGAATCCAGATGGAGCGACAAGCAAGCAACGCGCGCAAAGCGGGCTTGGTTCCCACGGTCGCAGGAGAAGCCACTCCCTCAACAACCCTTTCAAGCCACGCCTGGGGCCAGTCAGGACCAGGAACCCATGCAGATTGATAGCGCGCGCGCGCGGGCTTTTCAAACCCCAGCGGCGCCAAGACGCAAGGAGGGAAGGGGTGGGAATTGCTTTCTCTGCAACTCCCCCCAGCATCTCGTCAGAGACTGCCCACATCGCAGGGAGTGGCAAGGAAAGGCGGGAACGGTTGTGCCCTCCCCCACTGACGCAGCACCACAGCAGGGAAACGGGAAAGCCTGGCTGCAGGAGACAAGGGGCGGCAGCCAGGCACAGTCAGCAGACAACAGCCCCAGCCCACCCACCCGCACAGAGAGGAGCGGAGCCAGCCCACCCCTCCCAGAGCAGGAGTGGTTCTAGAAGTGACGCTCACGCTCCCTAATGGCTATCCCCTGACAGTCCTCGCCTTAATTGACAGTGGGGCGTCAGCGAACTTCTTCTCGAGGAACTTTGCAGAAGAGCACCAGATCCAGCTTCTGCAGCTGGATTTTCCTCTGCACGTGGCAACCATTGACGGCAGAGAGCTGCTGGGAGGGGCCATCACTCATCAAACCCCCCCCCATGAGAATGACGGTTGGAAGGCACTCAGAGACACTGGCATTCAACGTCACCACCATCTCAGACCCCCCAATCGTTTTGGGCATGAGCTGGCTGGCGCGCCACGACCCCTCCATAAGTTGGCATCAGAGATGCATCACTTTTGGATCGGACTTTTGCCTGGAACATTGCATGCAGCACCAACCAGGGGAGGGGCCTCCGATAGCCACGGTGGCCACCATGCACGTCAAAGGGGGTGAGGCGATACCCAAACCATACTGGGACCTGCAGGAGGTCTTCAGTGAAGCGGAGTCCGACCACCTGCCCCCACACAGGCCTTTTGACTGCCAGATCAACCTGGTGCCTGGGGCAACTATACCCCCAGCCAAGCTGTACGCCATGTCAGACCAGGAACTGGAGGATCTGCGCGCTTTTATCGACAAGAACCTCAAGCGGGGGTTCATCAGAGAAAGCAAGGCAGCAGGGGGCAGCCCGGTCTTCTGGGTGGACAAGAAAGACACGCAACAGCGCCGTCTTGTGGTGGATTTTAGACGGCTGAATTCGGTGACAGAGCCAGTGGCTTTCCCCATGCCCAGAGTGGATGATCTCCTGACAGCGGCACGCAGGGGCAAGATTTTCACCAAGCTAGACCTGAGGGGGGCGTACAACTTGATCAGGATCCGGGAAGGCGATGAGTGGAAAACCACGATGTTCACGCCTCTGGGCTCTTTTGAATATCTGGTGATGCCCTTCGGGTTGCAAGGGGGCTCAGCATGCTTCCAGGCCTTCATGCACCACGTCCTGGGGTCCCTACTCTTCAGGAAATGCTTGGTCTTTCTGGATGACATCCTTATTTACTCCAACGACCCAGTGCAGCACGTGAAGGACGTCAGGGAGGTGTTACAGCGCCTGAAGGAAAACCACCTGTATGTGAAGCTGGAGAAGTGCAAGTTTCACACCAAGGAGGTGGACTTCCTGGGCTACAAGCTGTCAGACAAGGGGCTGGCAATGGACAAGGACAAGGTGCAGACCATCCTGGACTGGCACAGCCCCAGGACGCGCAAAGATGCCCAACGCCTACTAGGCTTTGCCAACTTCTACAGGAAGTTCATCAAGAACTTCTCTCGAGTTACGGCTCCCATCACTGACTGCCTGAGAGGCAAGCAGAAGTTCAGGTGGACACCAGAGGCGCAAGCAGCGTTCGAAAGCCTCAAGAGGGTGTTCGCCTCAGACCAGAACCTGTTCCACGTGGTTCAGGACGCGCCCCTACGCATTGAAACAGATGCTTCTGATAAGGCGGTGGGCGCCATTTTGTTGCAACTGGACGCCAACAGAGAGTGGAGACCCTGTGCCTTCTTCTCCAGGAAGTTGACCCAGCCCGAGCGAAACTACACAGTTTTTGATCGGGAACTTCTTGCGATCCACGCGGCGTTCCAGCACTGGAGACACTTCCTGGTGGGCGCCAAGCACCCCATCCAGGTGTGCACAGACCACAAGAACCTGGAGTTCTGGAGAACTGCCAGGGTGCTCAACCAGCGGCAGATACGGTGGGCGGAGTTCTTCTCGAACTTCAACTTCTCCATACACTACATCCCAGGAGAGCAGAATGTCAGGGCGGATGCCCTCTCCCGCAAGCCAGAGTACATGGAGGAGGAGGCGCCACCAGCCCCAAGGCACATTTTCCCCCCGTCGGCATGGTCCTGCGGAGCAGCAGTGGTGAGCGAGGCAGAACTCACAGCACTGACGGCAGCGGATGAATTTGCCAACCGCATCTTCAGAGAACTGAGAGGGGGGAGGGAGCAGGCAAAAGACTTTGCAGAACGCAGAGGGCTGCTTTTCTACAAGGGTGCGCTGTACCTACCCACCACCCAGCTTCGACGTACGGTCCTCAAGCAGATGCACGACAACCCTACAGCGGGGCATTTTGGAAGGGACAAGACCACTCACCTAGTCATGAGACACTTCTGGTGGCCAGGGGTGAGGGAAGATGTTCGAGACTATGTAAGGGGCTGTACCACCTGCCAGCGGGCGAAGGTGGTCAGAGCAGCGCCACCAGGGTTGCTGGAGCCCTTAGCCACACCACACAGGCCGTGGGAAGTGGTGTCCATGGACTTCATCACAGATCTGCCTTCGTCCAGGGGTAAGACTGCAGTGTTGGTGGTGGTGGACCTCATGTCCAAAATGTGTCACTTTATACCGTGTGCCAGGGCAGTCTCGGCAGAAGAGACAGCCAAACTGTTTGTTGATCACATTTTCAGACTGCATGGATTACCTTTAAGGGTTATTTCGGATCGTGGCCGCCAATTTGTTTCCAGGTTCTGGCGGCGGCTCATGAACCTCCTGCAGGTGGAGGTCAGCTTGTCGACGGCTAGACACCCGCAGACCAACGGACAAGCGGAGAGGGTCAACGCCATTCTGCAGCAGTACCTGAGATGCTACGTCAGCCAGCGGCAAACGGACTGGGTGGATCGCTTGCCACTAGCAGAATTTGCCTACAACAATGCAGTGCACGTCTCCACAGGGGTGTCGCCCTTTAAGGCCAATTACGGGCGCGACCTCAGATCTTTCCCAGAGAGGGAGAGGGAGGAGGAGGAGGAGGGCCCACAGGCTGAGGATTGGGCAGAGGAACTGGAGACGGTGCACCAGCAGCTCAGAGAACACTTGGAGAGGGCCAAGGAAGCGTACAAAAAGGGGGCAGATCGCCACAGGCGACAAGGGGAGGTCATCAGGGTGGGGGACAAGGTGTGGTTGTCCTCGGAGGGCCTTCCCACCAGAGGGAGGTGCAAAAAGCTGGCACCCAAATGGCTGGGCCCCTTCACGGTCACGCAACAGGTCAACCCGGTGGCATACAGGCTGGCACTGCCAGAGGACATGAGGGTGCATCCAGTGTTTCATAGATCGCTGCTGTCGCCGTACAGGGAAAGCAGCAGGCTCCGAGACAGCGAACAAACCCCCGAGGGAGGGGGGGAGAGGGAAAGCAGGGAGCAACTCAATGAGGCCACGGCCATCCTGGATTCAAGGTGGGGGGTGGGGGGCCTGGAGTACCTCATGGCATGGGAGGATGCTCCACCGTCCCAGAATGAATGGGTTCCCGCCACTCAGATACAGGAGGAATTCTTGGTGGAAGAATTTCACGCCCTCTTTCCCCACAGACCCAAGCCCTGGCACATGGAAAGGGAGGGGGAGGAGGAGGAGGCACGGGAGAACAGCTCACCATGGCGCTGGGAAGCGGAGTTTGAGGAACCAGAGGATGAGGTATGGGTGTCGCCAAGATCCACCCAGTCAGAGGAAGGAGCAGATTGGCAAAACATTTTTACCCCCACCAGCTCTGACGCCACGGACTTTTTGGGATTCCCGTCCTCCCAGGCGGAAGGGGGGGGCTCGCAGGACTGGGGGGAGGTGTTCACACCAACGGGCTCGGAGAGCACCGAGTTCTTAGGCTTCCAGTCGTCACCGACACATGGGGGGGGCCTGGGGAGGGGTGAAGGAGAGCTTGGGAGGGGGGTGGATGTGAGGGACAGGGGATATCGCGAAGTCCCTCCCCTCCTGAGTTCAAGCCCGTCCCCGAGCAAAGGGGAAAGCAGGGAGAGTTCCGATTCCAGTGGGGAAGCAGGAAGTCGTGTCCGAGGCTCAGGCAAGGTAGAGGAGCCAGGGTCCCAGGTGGGACAGGAAGGGGCAAGTAAGGGGGGGAAGACCCATCCCCCCAACTCCAGAATTACGCAGGAAGAGGAGGGGCAAGAGGATGGGTCTGCCAAAGCTTTTGTGTTGGAGAAAGACGCGCCAAAAGCCATTAGGAGGTTCTGAAACAGACTGACAACATCGCTCCGTGTAAATAGCAATGACTTGAGCACTGTAAATACGCAGCACCAATAAAAGAATAAAATGCAGAGCTGCGTAGCGTCGTTACTCTGAAGTAGTCCACTCCGGCCACTGTGACAGTTTGTTTGTTTGCTTACCGGTAGTTAGTTAGACAAACAGGTTATGCAGCGGAAGCTCCCTTGAGTTTGTGATTCTGCATTACAAAGGCCAGGAGGCCCAAGGAGGGGGAAATCCTTTCTTATTCTTCTCTACATCTATAGCTTTAGGCCAGGATTTGTACAAAAAGCCTCATTTGCGGTTCAAGGACCCGCCCCACCCCCCATGAGAAATGAAGACACAGTGACACATGGATTTGAGTTAATGGGTAAAATAAGGCCACAACTTTGTTGGTTAGAGCAAGTGAGAGGTATTGGCTTAGGCATTGGACTCTCTAGCAAGCGTGACTCCACCCCGCTCAGCGGGGGGGGGGGTCATATCAGGTTAACACCCCAAGGAAGGAGCCTGTTGATGCAAATACAACTGAAAGCTCCCCCTGGTGTCACCGGGGGTCGTGCCATGGCCCTAGCCTCAGCAGGGCATCAGACAGGATCAACTGCCGGATCCCTTAAGGGGATACCCCTATAAGAGGAGGGTTGGATGATGGCCACAACCAGTCCTCAAACACACCTGACGCTCCATATTCCAATGCCTAACCACCAAATACCGAAAGAAAGATGTGACGAATTGCTACGAGGTAGGCGGAAAAACCAAGAGGCCGGTGCCTTCTGCGTTACAAAGGCCAGGATTTGTACAAAAAGCCTCATTAAGAGAGGTGTGTAGCTGAAATGCCATGAAGTCTGGTGTCTTTGGGGACTCCTGTCTCCAATCTTGTTCAGTTTATTGCTGTCAAAAGCTTCAGCTTCCAACATTTGCCCTGAAGCCTGAAAGCTACACAGGAGCTCTAGTTTGTTTGCCTTAAAAAAAAAATGTCTTGCTTCAGGTGGGTTTTTTTTTTTTTGGTTTGGTTTTTTTTTTAACATCTCTTGGTTAGCCGGATGCTTGGATGCTTGGACCAGAGTCCCAGAAAAGAGAAACTAAACCAAAAAGATTTCCTGCTTCCTCCTTCTCCCAGCCTCCTGTGCATTTACACATAGGCTCTTGCAAATTTAATAATAATAATAATATAGGTAGTAGTAATATAAATAGTAAATAAAAGTGTAGCATTCTTAGCTATTAGGGGATACTTAGGGGATAATGATATTTTGCATTTAATTTTAGTCTTCAAAGCACCTTGCATACATTTCCTCTGTAAACCTTACAGCCAGCCCTGTAAGGTAGGCCAGTATTTACTATTGCTGCATTGCAGGGGGATGATGGGGGAAACCACCTTCAAGTTGTTTAGTTCTGCTGGGGAGAAAAATCCAGTGCACATTGTCCTCCGTTTTGCTCGCCTGCACCTCAAGCAGATGTTGAGATTTCCTCTCCAGGTCCCTAACAAATCCCTCGTTTGTCCTCCTTTTGTTTCTAGCCAGCAACATTGTTTTCATGTCAACCAAAGCAGTTCTGGTGGACTTCGGTCTGAGCGTTCAAATGACGGAAGATGTTTTCTATCCCAAAGACCTCCGAGGAACAGAGGTAAGACCCATGTGCAAGAAGGAAGCCTTGCTGCTATTTCTCTCATGTCATTATAATGAGTGCTGAACGGGAAAGAGCTGCTGCAAGGGTGGGGGGTGGGGGTGGGGTCATAGTCCCATTGGAAGATCTATTGGGAGCTTGTGCAGGAGAACACTCAACTGTATCCCCTTTTTGATGCAGTCATGAAAATGAACAAATACTTGATTTTGCACCGTCTAAGTTTAAAAATAGGCAATAGTAATGGTTTAAAAAAGCCTGGAATGATTTGGTGATAACTGATAGTTTGGGGGGGGGGGCAGGGAAACCAGACTTTGGTTTAGTTACATCCCATCATTCCACTGGAAGGTTTCAATCCTAACCTGCAGGTTGCAACGCTGGTCTGCAAATGTGTGCGTGCTGAAGTTTCAGTTGCCTGGGTTATGGCATTTCTTCTCTATAACCGTTGGCTCAGTTCAGATGTAATGCCAAACCACGGTTTGGTGTTACATGAATGAGCCACAGGCTCAAGCGGTCCCTGCTCACTTTGCTCTTTCCCAGACGCCCGCTGTCTTTTTTGTTTTGTTAGCAGACCATAGTTTGACAAATGGTTTTGCCTCCAAGGCGAAATGGGAAACCCACTTCAAACCCATCAGCCCTTGCAAGTGTGGCCAGGGATGATGGGAGCTGTAGTTCAGCATCATCTAGAGGACCAAAACAATTCCCCCACACCTATGCTAGAAGAGGGGGTGGGGGTGGGGGAAATAAAACCACTTCCCTGTTGCCCAATCTTTCTTGCTGTTAAGACTGTCAAGATTCAAGACTGGAGCTAATTTTCCCTCTGGGTTCCATTTGCAGATTTACATGAGCCCAGAAGTGATCCTTTGCCGAGGCCACACTACAAAAGCCGACATCTATAGCCTGGGAGCAACCATCATCCACATGCAGACTGGCATCCCGCCATGGGTGAATCGCTATCCCCGTGCGGCATACCCCTCCTACCTCTACATAGTAAGCATGGACTTTGGCCGCGTGGGCAATGGATCTGTGCTGGCCCAGGTGCCCATTCCCAGCACACACCCCTTTCTGATAGCACCTGCCTTATTTTTAGGCTTGTTGACTTCCTATAAGCAGCTGGTTAGCCACTGCAGGAAACAGGGTACTCCCTTAACTAGCATAGGAAGCTGCCTTAGACCCGGTCTGAGTTATTGGTCCATCTAGCTCAGAACTGTCCGCTCAGCCTGGCAGCAGCTTTCCAGGGTGTCGGGCAAGGGAAGCTCTCCCCCATCACCTGCTACCTGGCTCTTTTGACAGGAGATGCGAAGGGTTGATCTTGGGACTTTCTGCATATGCTCCATGCGCCCCACCGCTGAGCCTGATTCAGAAATGCTCCTTTTGCAATGCTCCCGAGGGCAAAACTACAGGCTGAGTCACCCTGCGCAGTTGCCAGGCCCAGAGTGGCAACACAATGAGCACCACAGATAGGTATTTCCCAACTCTGCTTGGAAATGGCACTCGGAATGAATTCTCACTGGGACACAAAGCAGGCATGTGATGTTTGAGATCTGAAACCAGACTTCTAAGTTTAACTGAAAAGAAGCTATAAGAGACCCGGATTAGAGCAGCAGGTGTGTGTGTGTGTGTGTGTGTGTGTGTGTGTGTGTGTGTGTGTTCACACCATTTCCCCAAGCTATATAATTGTCCACCCCCCTGCTATTAGCCTCACCAAGCTATGTGGGTGGAAGGATACAAATACCACTTCTCTCCACATACCCAGGAGCAGGATGAAGGGTGGTTTCATTTGGCAAAGTGGCATGGAAGGAAAGGGTTAGATTCTCACCTGGGACCACTGCTTTGACCCAAACTGGAGCTTGCTCCATCATCTACTTATTTAATATATTTCTAAGAATACTTGTGTGTCTTCTGTATTGCCCCCGTCCCCAAAGTGTGACAAACCTGCAGAATCTGGACAGCACTTCAGATGGCAGGTGGGGTCTCACATGGTTAAACGCTTATCCGTCGGCAGGGGATCCTGCACACAGAAAAATCGAAAGTTAGAGGAGCATTTGGGTTATGAGCTCCCGCCTGTCGTTTGAAGTGGTACAGCCACAGCAGAGGTTTAGTGCCTCAACGAGAGCGAAGCCCCCTGACTTGCATTTCCACAGTTGCATCGCTCGCTCCCAAGCCTATTTTTCCCTTTTCTTTTTGACCTTCTTGCTGTTTGAACTTGGTAAACTTCCATGGGATTGTGGAAGTATGAACAACAAGGGGAATGATGCCATTTGTTTCTCTCTGATCTGAGTGGGAGGGAGGTGGAAACTGCAAGTTCACAGGCAGAATGTGAACTTGGCAGAGGAACTCTAGGGCGATGAACTCAGGCCCCCGTGACTGCCCCAAGGTTTTAGGCCTCGCAAACTGGAGCCATTGTGTGCAGAAGGGTGTTTTTTTTTTAAAGCAGATTTTCTTCAAGCCAGTAGCTCAGTGGTAGGTCATCTGCCTTGGATGCAGAAGTTCCTAGGTTCAGTCCCTAACATAGCAAGGTGGTGGTGGGGAGAAAGTTCTTGCTTGGAAGCCTGGAGAGCTGCTGCAAGTCACTGTAGGCAGTGCTGAGCTGGCGGGTCCCCATGACCCAATTCAGTATAAGGCAGCTTCCTATACTCCTATTGTTTGCATGGTGACCTTGATCCGCCAAGCCTCCTCACACTGCCAACCAGTGTGTCACATTGCCAGCACACAAACCGATGTTTGCCGAAACCGAATTGATGCTCCGTTTTGGCCTGCAAGCTGGGTCATCCCCAGTTGCTCTGTGTTCGTTGGCCCAGATTGCGGAGCGAGGATCTCCGACCTTTGGGTGAACTCTAAGCCGGTTTGTTAGGGTTTGCTGTTCCACTTTGAAACTGGCTCCCTTTCCAGCTTTGCTGTGGTTCTCCACGGCGGCGGCAGAGTGGCAGTTTTCCAAAGCATGAGTCAGGGCGAGGAAATTCCTAGGGCGGTAACCTTATGATAGAAAGGAGCCTTCTCCAAAGCTGTTTTCCCCTCTCCCTCTCGGTGAGCATCGTGCTAAAGGCCGCCGGCTTTTCTTTCCTCCCGATAGATCCACAAGCAAGCACCACCTCTGGAAGACATTGCTGAGGACTGCAGTGCTGGCATGAGAAGGTTGCTGGAAGCTTCTCTGGAAAGGAACCCAAACCAAAGACCCTCTGCCACAGAGCTGCTTAAGCACGAGGCCCTGCACCCCCCTCCGGAGGAACAGCCTCGGTGTCAGAGCCTGGACTCGGCACTCTTCGAAAGGAAAAGGCTGCTGACCAGGAAGGAGCTGGAGCTGCCAGAAAACATTGCTGGTACAAAACCAATCCATCTACTTCTGCCCCTCTGGGTGTGGCTGGACTCCGGCACCCATCAGCCCCAGACAACATGGCCAGTGGCCAAGGATGATGGGTATCATAGTCCAGTAACCTCTGGGGGGTCCACAGGTTCCCCATTCCCTGCTCTAACAGAAGGGGACAGGCGGACAGGACTGAGCCTGTGCTAGACAGGAGCACTTTGTCACGTCACAGGTCAAGTTGGAAGCGGCAGGTGAAGGGAATGAGGTGAACGCGGGAGACTGATATAGACTCTTGTCAGAGTATTTGTCTGGAGGAGGGAGTGCACAGCTGCTCCTATCCAAAAGGCTCTAGATGGACCTATCCCTGCGCTAGTCTTTTTCAGGTGGAGGCTGTGCTTACGGCAAGGTTGAAGTTTAAGGTCAAAGTCTTAGGATAAGGTCAGGCTGAGGTTCCTGTTCATTTGGTTTTTTTATTTTTGTTTTAAGAAACGGGACGTGTTGAGGGAAAACAACAGCAATGCAAATCAGAGTTAAAAACAACATACAATTTTTTAAAATGCGATTTCTTAATTTTTGGTTTTGTTTTAAAAAACAAACACATGAGTATGGGACTACCTGCACCCGACCTTTTCAAGCAGCAATGGGCAAATCTGACAAAATTATGTCTGACTGTCCAGAGGTGTCCCACCCACATCCTGCTACTAGACCCTTTCTAAGACGATTGCTAAAACGTACCTTGTGTGGTGGGTGACAATATCCTAGCCCTTTAACAGTGCTCAGAACTAAGTCCCGCTGTGCTCCATGGGGCTGGCAACTGTGTACGTGTGTTTAGAATGGAAGCGGTAACCTTTTATATGTCAGCTGTCCCGTCAGTGGAGCTCCACTACCTTTCGAGCTTGCAGCAATAACTAACTCAGCTGCAGCACAGGCCGAGCAAGGGTTTGTCAGACATTTGCATTCATGATGCCTGGTTTCCCTATGCCGGTTCCCTCTCTGGCATACCGGAGGTAAACTGCACCAAGAAATGGGAGGCACAGATAGATGGAGAGAGAAAGATTAGTGCACACGAGAATGGAACTATTTCATGCTTTGCGCTTCACTTGCTAAGAAAGCTGCCCCCTACTACTGTAATAGGTTTATAAAAAGGAAACATCCCTTCTACTCACTGTAAACTTTATTGATGCTGCAGAGGAATTAAACTGAGAACTGGATGAATGGCTGTAACCACCTATTACGGTTTCATCTCCCTCGAGTCTGTGTTTCCTTTTCTTCTGCAAAGGCTGCTGATTTATTAGTTTTCTCGAAAAGAAGCATATTTAGTGAGCTGAAGCAGATTTGAAAAATCACCACCAATTACTCTAAAGCAAGTCTTGCAGCATAATATCATATGGTGACCTCTCTCTCTCTTTTAAAATTCTTCCTTGTCAGATTCTTCAAGTCTTGGGATTACAGAGGAATCGGAACTGCTAAAGAGGCAGCGATCGTTGTACATAGACATTGGAGCATTAGCTGGCTACTTTAACATTGTCCGGGGAACAACAACGCTAGACTACGAATAAATCTGAGGATCTCTTGTGCTGGACAGAAGGAGATAATGCCTCTTATAGAACTAACTGCTTTTGAAGAAGAGTGCAATCAGTTTTATCACTGGAAGGATTTTCTAAAGCTAACCCTTTTGGGAATTCTGACCAATATATAATGATCACCACTGTCTTTACATTCTGGATGAAAGCAAACGTCAACAGATTACTTGTTTTGTTGGCATATGGTGTGTGTTTTGCGTGCACACATCATTTGTGATTTGAATAATGTTCAGTGTGTAAAAATATTTGTGTGTGTGTGTGTGTGTGTGTGTGTGTGTGTATTTGTATATATATTGTAGAATTCTATTATATCACACACACACACACACACACACACACACACACACACACACGTAATGTGCATTAAAAAAGAAAGAAAGACGGACCTGACTGGGTCTGAATAGTTAAGCTAAGCTTCATTCAGACCCCCATTAAGACTCCTTGACCGCTTCCACCTAAGAACTGTCAAAGTGCACATTGGATCGGATCTACGGCTGTTTCTAAACAGTGCTTGCTTCCAACAGTGGCTTTTTGTAGCGTTGCCTTGGCTAGGATGCCTCCTCTTTGCAAATCCTTGGCTCACAGCATGGGGCTGGCTTCCCCAAGAAGGCCTGGGGCATTGCTAGTTGGGGTGCCTGCCCTTTTCTGTCCCCTCTCCCCTTGCTGATCTTTGCTTGCATCCAGCGGCAGCTCAGTTGACCCACAAACCAGCATGGCATGAGCATCTTTGCTCATCTCCACCCAACCGCCCACTTGTTTTGCTGATGGCTTGTTTTGGATGCCAAGGAAGGGAAACTCCCCATCTTCCTCTCCCTGCCCTTCTTTTGCTTCCCTTGGGTTCTTTGACACATTTCCCAAGCTCTCTCCATGGCGCTTATTTGACCTCCCCGCTTTTCAGACTGAGAGTTTGCCAACTTGGGCAAGTCAGTGGTTTTGTTGCCCCAAGTCTATGCAGGGGATAAGTCAGGTGCTTCCCCTCCACCTCCAAGCTAAGTTGAAACACTGACACCAGAGTTTTGAGAACCCTGCTATATAGGCCAAGGGTGTTGTGGCAGATCCGGAATAAGCTTGTAGAAATAAATGGGAGCTGTAAACCATAGCTGCCAAGTTATCCCTTTTTAAAGGGATTTTCCCTTATGCTGAATAGGCTTCCTCGCGAGAAAAGGGAAAACTTGGCAGCTATGCTGTAAACATAAGTAATGACTAAATTGTCCCATTGAGTTCAACAGGGACTGAAGCTGCAATCCTTACTCCACTTGCCTGGGAGCAAACCCCAAACTGGACTTATTTTGAATAGACATGATTAGCATTATGCTGTAAATTCAGCTAACTTAACAGTGCAGCACTGCCCGTTCTTACTCAGAAGTAAACCCCATTGAATTCAATAGGCTCTCAGGAAAGTGGAGTTAGGATTGTGGCATGATTCAGGATTTAGCCCATTGATAAGAAATAGCTGGACTCCTGTGGCTTGAAGACAGACTCTTAGAATTGAAAACCAGCAAAGAAAGCAAATTGTAGCGACAGGCATGTCTCCTGCTTGCACGTAGTAGGGTGGTGTTCAGAAAGCACTAGCACCCTTGCCTTTTGACTGACAGTGCAATGCTGGGCATGTCTACTCAGAGGTGAACCCAATAATGCTTGCTCTGCATCATATTGCAGCCTGAGTTAGCCGCATCAGGTGCAGTTTCCCAGAAAGTTCTTTTGCATGAATGGGAGCTGTGCAAAAAGCACGGAATGAGTTCTGGCTTGCAAACTTCTGCAAAGAATAGAGCAGCTGTGCACACGAGCCATTTGATGTATAATGTTGGTGAACAATATTGCACTGTGTTTGGAATCTTTGCCAGTTCAGATGGTGGTTCAATTTGTGGCTGCAAGACTTCATGTTGGTTAAAATAAACATGTGTTTGGATGCCATGAATGATACATTATTTTATGTTCCTATGGAAAAAGACTTCCTTTTCTCTTGAAGATGTTGAATACATTTAAATGTGATGTTTTAGAGGGCAGTAAAGCTGTTTCAAGAACATAGTTTGGTACATCCCATGGGATGAATTTGTAAACTTTTATAAAACTGTTGTGTACTAAGGATTAGTTTCGTTTTTAACCACCTGTTTCCCTTTTTTAATGGCATACTATGTATGTTGTAAACAGAACTAGTTATAAAACAACATATCTGTTTCAAAGTTTATATTTAAGGCTCTTTGTATACAAAATATATTTGTATTAATTTCTTCCACTCCTGATTCCAATAGGACTGGATTAAAGATTTGAAGGAATAAATCCATGTGTTCCTGTGTGCATTTATTTTGTCATTTCTTAGTATGTGTACCCATTTCTTAGCCTGTGTAAAAACAGTTGCATTCCTGTAGATATTTTGCTCCATCACCCTTTTTGTGGTCAGTTACTCTTGCCAATTGCAAAGCAACTGGGAGGACCATCAATAAAGGAAATCTGCACACCTTTTCTGGTGGGCAGTGTTGTGGCTGGGCATCCGGGCCCCTGCAGTGATCCGGCGGGGGGCGGAGATTGACACCCCCCTTGTGCCATCCCAGCTGCATCACTGGTGCTGGGTGTGGCCATGCCCAGGGGTGGCCTCGCTGGAACGGGATGTGGCCACGGAAAATTTAAACCGTGGCACAGCCAGGGTGCCCTCCCCTCTCGTCCTTTGCCGGATCTCCCAACCCACCCTCTTTTTATGCTTTGCTATGACGCAATCTTGCTATGCACAAATGTTTGCCGCCATATTGTTGGGGCTGGGTAAGAATTTTTTCCACTTGGCAAACTGGCACCAGAGCCTACCTCGTAGCAATTGTCACAACTTGGAGAGGTTAGGCATTGGATAAGCCTTTGGATAGAGGAGAGGTTGTAGCCTCCACTGGTGGCTCCTCATTAAGGGTATCCTGTTAAAGGGATCTGGGGGTGTGGATTCTGCCCGATGCCCGGACATGGGCTAGGGCCATGCCACAAACCCAACGGGGACCTCTCAGGTGCCCCTTTTTGATGTAACTTATAGGGCTCGCCCTATTGGTGGTTTACTCTTAGTTGGACTCCCTGCAGATGGGCGGGAATCGAGATATAGCCTGGCTTCCCCAAATTCCTAAGCCAAACAGCTCACATCTGTAACCAATAAAGTTGTGGCCTATTGGAACTCATAAACCTAAATACGTCCATGTGTTTATTACCCGCAAAGGAACTGCAGGTCACGGGGCCTTGGCACGCAATTCATTCTTATAGTGAGACTCGGCTGAGAGCCTGACCTCTGCTGGTTAACTTCAATAGGTCCTCCTAAGTCAGAGATGGGGAACCCGTTGCCCTCCAAGTGTTGCTGTTCTCCAACTATCATCATCCCTGACCATTGGATAGATAAATACAAGGTGTGCCAGACTCCCAACTCTGCTCTGTATACAATTTCTTAGGGAATTCCGAACGCCAGCCACTTTCGCTTTCTGGTGTCAGGGCCCAAGATGGAAAGTAGCACCTCAACTCGTGTTTTTCCATTTAGAAATGAGCTGGACCAGTCTGCTTCTTCTGCACAGATCAAAGCAGTGGAACAGGGCAGCAAAACCATGGCAAAGGAGGGTACCAGGTTTTGATTAAATTGGCCAAATGTGGGGAAGGGGAGACCTGCAAAAGATAAAACGTTCTGTATGTGTAGACCCTGAATATCTTCTAGAACGAGCAAGGGAGAATGGGAGCAGGGTGTTCATGATGTCATGCAAAAGCCCCTTAAAAAGTGAATGAACATATTCCACAGTCCATGCTCATTGCAGAAGCAGCCTTGACTGAAGCTGAGCTGTGTGTGTGTGTGCGCGCGCGCGCGTGAGAGGGAGAGAGAGAGAGCCTTGTGCTTATGATTCAAGAGGCAGCCAGATCTCTCCCATCTCTCTCTCTCTGATGATCAGCTGCTTCCGACAATACCAAGGTTATCACAGTCTGTACTGCACTCAGTGACTTGGTGCTCTCTGTTCCCCTGGAGCACTTGGCCTCCAGACTTTTCTCATGGAAAAACTGCTTCTTCACTAAACGGGCACAGGGTTTTCCATAATGGGTCATTGAGGTTTGTGAGAATTTTGAGCCATGGCACTCAAATTCTCCTACATATGCAAAAGCTAAACGCAATCACTTCATGACTACATCTTTGAGAATAGCTAGATTTGGGACATAGTATGCATAGTTAAGCATATATAGTGAGAACCAGAGAGGACAGGCAACAGGTAAGGATAATGTCTTCATTGAGGAATGGAAACTTTCTAAAATGTACTGGAGTAATAATGTTCAAGATGATGTAAAGGCATTTGTGTTACTTGGGACCCTGCGATATTAATTTATTATGTTTGATGTTGGTGTGGAAACTTGTTCTCATATGTTTAGTTCTACTTTTATTTTATTTGGCATCTGTTAGTATACAATATTATGTTTTACTATAAATAAAGATATTTTATTATTTATTATAACTAAAGATACGTAAATAAAAACACAGAAAACATAGATAAAAGTGTTTTCTATGTTTTTTATTTAAGAAACCCCTCAAATCTGCTGGCCCCCAAATCTGCAGGTGAGGTTGATTAAATTTTAGTCCAAAGGTAGAAGGAGCAAGGGAAAGATTGAGGGCACTAGGAGAAGGGGACGACAGAGGATGAGATGGTTGGACAGTGTTCTCGAAGCTACGAACATGAGTTTGACCAAACTACGGGAGGCAGTGCAAGACAGGAGTGCCTGGCGTGCTATGGTCCATGGGGTCACGAAGAGTCAGACACGACTAAATGACTAAACAACAACAACAAGAAGGAGCAAGGGCAATCTAAGGGCACTCCCATGCACGAAGGAGAAACTGAGGCAGGTTCTTATGGTAGATTGGTTGGTGCTCATTGGCTGAGCAGAGCAGCTTATATAAGCAGCTTGGAAAGGTTTTGTAAGGATGGCTGTCAGGCAGGCAGTGAACTGCATACAGAATGAGGCCACCTGTTCAATCTGCCTATAAATTTTTAAGAAGCCTGTAATTTTAGACTGTGCATGTAGTTTTTAAAATGCCTGCATCATCCCATGCTGGCAAGGCTCTGATAGTGATGTGCCCTACCCTCAACGCAGGAAGACAATTCCTAATATGAATACCAGGCTGTTCAGAACCGCAGGCCCCAAGAAGGGCTGCAGCAAGTGGTTTGATGCAATGTGAGGTTGTCTTGACTTGTTCACACCCCAGCAAATGTTCATGCATCCTTTATGCACAAAGCAATATACATCAGTCTGTCCAGAACCTCCCATCACACCTGGTCGCTGAGGCCATAGGTGGCAGCTACCCAAAGCTCCTCCCCTCTCTGGGCCCATCCCAAGGCTCACAGATAAGCACAACATCAAAGCAAGCCAATTAGCATACATCAAAGCAAGGAAAAATAAGCATATATGAGCTCATTCTTGCCACAACTACTAATTAGTTTTGGGGTTATCTTGACTACCAAGATGGAATTTGCATTTCGATTTGCTCCAACACATACACAGGCCAAACAGCCAGTTTGGAAACATCCTGGGGCTTCTGAAGCAATGCCAGTTGTGGCATGTCATGGTTGTCATGCGTGAGCTCCACCAGAAGCCCCCAAACCTCTTCCGCAAGGGTGACCAAGTACTCTGCTGCAAGTGTACCGAACAGAGTGCTCACGCGAGTCACGCAAGTCACATTTTTGGTCCTTTGGAACCAGCAGATGATGGGTACAAGGATGAAATCCAGACACTTCTAAATCCAAAAGGAAGCAGCAGGAAGTGGTTCTCAGAGGTTTCCCTGAAGCAGGGAGTCAGAGGCAAAATCTAGCGAAACCCTTGGAAGATCACACTGGAATACAAGCAATTCTGCCAAGGCTGACGTAACACATCATCAATGAAGAGAGACTTATGGCGACCAACTTATCAAGTTATCTGGGCAGAAATCGCCAGTGTTGAAAAGCAAATCACTAAGATGGAGAGAAAGTCTGTAAACAGCCAGCTTCTGAATTTCTACAGGACATCAAACAGACCTTGAGCAAGTATGGAATCTTTTCTCTCTGGGCTCCACATTCCCTTTACACTGTGCCATTGTCCCACACAATAAGATGAAACACAATACTGAGAAAGCAACAAGTCTTTTTTGTCCTGGACCAAACATATAAATATGCTGCAGGCTGTAACTCCCCCACCCTTGTCCCAAGCTGTGAAACATTTCAAGGGCTTGATTGTGCTTCACCGCAACTGAAAGTGAAGCGGTGTGATCTCTCTTTAAGAAGGCTTTTTGCACAGAACACACTTAGGAAATGGGCAAAGGCCCTGCCATTGCAAGCACAGGCCTTTAAAGCAAATGCAAGGCTGGATCCAACTAATGTGCATCTAGTGCAGTCAGGGAATCTAAAGGGCACAAAGCACGGTTCTTTACTCAGATAGACATTGGTTCTGTTGCCTGTGTGCTGGGCTATGAGAAGCTTGCTTCAGAGAGGCATTACTGGGAAGTAGAGTAAAATAAAAAAAATCCTTCAGTAGCACCTTAAAGACCAACTAAGTTTTTATTTTGGTATGAGCTTTCGTGTGCATGCACACTAGAGGTAACTGTTTGAGGTGGACCCAGTGGCTGTGAGTGTTGGTAAGGAATCTGTCAAAATAAAAGGTGAAATTGCAGTGGAGATGGATGAGGGGATCTGGGCCCTGAATTCAGAACTCATTTGTCTGCCCTGGCCAGTGGCAGGGGTGGGGGTGGGGAGTTCAGCAGAATCTGTATTGATCTGGACTTCAAAAACTGGCAATTTTTTTGGTGCCAGTTCCAGTAATTTGACACCCACTTTCATAATAGTTGCTTTTGCTGGGGACAGAATATTTCTAATTTCAGTGCTGTTGAAATGTCGTGCCCAGATGAAATTACGTACTTGAAGACTTTGGATTTGCGCCTCCTTGCTAGACAGCCTAGCTAGTGTAATTGTAGCTCACCCAGCCATATTGCAGGGAACAGCTCAAGTTGTAAAGCTAAGCTGTTTCTTGGGTAACGTTTTCATAAGATGCTATGTAGATCTCAAATGTTGTATGGTTTTTTTTTAGATGCTAAAAATCCTTAAAGTGTTGAAATGTTGTTTTTAAAATGTTGGGTTTTCTGGACTTGGGGAAGGAAGCTGAACAAGAGGGAAATGGAAGCAGGGTGTCCGTGATGTCATGGAGACAAGGGCTGTCTTAAGCATATCTGGCGCCCTGGCGCGAAGATCCCTCCGGTGCCCCCCTGCCCCGTTTCCCAGCCCGGTGACCTGGTGCCCTGCGCCACCCAGCATTGCCGTAGGGCCGGCCCTGATGAAGAGACCCTTAAAAAGTGAATGAACATAGCTATTCCAGAGTCCATGCTCAGTGTGGAAGCAGCCTTGAGTGAAGCTGAGCTGTGTGTGTGTGAGAGAGAGCCTTGTGCTTATGATTCAAGAGACAGCCAAATCTCTCCCATCTCTGTCTCTGATGATCAGCTGCTTCCGACAATTCCAAGGTTGGCATAGTCTGCACTGCACTCAGTGACCTGATGCTCTTTGTTTCCCTGGAGCACTTGGCCTCCAGATTTTTCTCATGGGAAAACTGCTTCTTTACTAAAGGAGCACAGGCGTTTCCATAATGGGTCATGAAGGCTGGTGAGAATTTGTACCACGGCACACATCCTTTTAGGTAATTTCCACAGAAGCTAAACCCAGTCACTTCACGCCCAAATCCACAAGTCTAGACTTCGGCTTGCAGTTTCCAGTCATTGACCGGAACTGCAACAACAACAACAACAACAACAACAACAACAACAACAAAGCTTGTAATTCTGGGAGGAGGAAGCATGTGTAAATGAATAGGCGAATTACATTGCAGCACAACAACAAAATGAAATAAAAGACAGCAAGGAGGGGGGACTGTGGGTCTCTGTCTAGATATAGCCTAAGTGAGGGGATCCTTTATTTGCTTGAAAATTCTGGAATCTCAAACGTGTAGAATCCTCTAGTCCAATCCCCTGCAATGCAGGAATCTTTCACCCAATGTGGAACTTGAACCCATGATCCTGAGATTAAGAGTCCCATGCTCTACTGACTGAGCTATCAGTTAACAGAGTTCTCAGTGAGATTCCTGAATAAACTGGGGGATGGATTCTGGGATACTGGTAGTTTTTGGTAGCCCATTAGGAGAAACCCATTAGGGTAAGAGCAGCTCAGCAATGGAACCAATTGTCATGAAATTCTACTCAATATTGATCCAGAGCTAATTCCAATGGTATAGTTAGCAGAAGAAAAACTTAAACCCTTTGCAGGATTCTCCCTATGTGGAGATAAATTAGACACTGGATGTAATTTTCTCAGTAGGTTGCGTTTTGTGTCGTTTATGATTGCTCCTAATAGACACATTTTTGTATGTCGTTTTGACTCATTTACAATCCCTCGCAAGCAATTCCACAGAATACAATGCAGTTTTATATGTTATTTTCACTAACATATAGCACTGCCAAGGTGAACTCTGAAATTTCTTATCTAATAATGACCACACCAATTAACTGCCACACAACCTTAACAACAAGACTACATTTGCGGCCTGATCCAATGTATCCATGTTTACTTAGAAGTAAGCCCCACTGTGTTCAGAAAGGCTTACTCTCAGGTTAGTGTGCCAATGAGTACAGCTGATATCTGCAAACATTGTGTTGAGTTTCAACATTGTTTTTCCAGTTGTTTGTTGGTGAAACCCCCTCACCACGCCAAAACTCAACCCTTTTCCAACAACCACAGAAGTTGTAGTTTGTCATGAGTTTGAGGAAACATTAGAAAAAGTAATGCTAATAAAGAGGAAGAAATGTTTCCCTTCCTCTTCTGCTTTTACAACACAGAAAAGAAGCAAATAAAAAATGGTTTCTGAACAAGTTGCAAAAGGTCATCGAACCGAATACCGTAAGTTCATTTCTCCCCCTTAATTTTGGGGGAAAGGACTTTCCTTCATCCCACCAAAGGCTTCTTTCTGTCCTGCCCCTCTGCTTCCCACAATGTGTATTGAGATGTGCTATAATGTCATTGATGTGTTAAAGAAGAAAGTTGTAAACACCAGGTACTGTATTGGGGCACAGAAAGCAGCTGTGTGCTGCAGTGTTCAGCCCATAAGTGGGCTTTTGAACGTATTCAGGAGTTTTCTTGGGTTTCAGTGGGCAGGTGAACAGTCTCCCTTGAGAGAATCAGCACACAGCACACTAAAAAAAGCACTTTGTATTAATGTCTTTTGACCTGTGCTTGGCCTGTCTGGGTGGAGGAAGGGGCTTGTGAACCAGAAGCAGTGCTCACCCACAATAATAATAATGGTTTATAATAATTCATAGTATAGATATAGTTTATAATGAGAATAATTTGAATGTTTGAATAGTTAGAAAAAATGGAATATGCAGCAGGAATGAGAAACTTTAGGGAGCCATGGAAGGATGGAATAAAATTAGGGATTGATGTAACGTATCATTTTTCTTCTTTTTATTTCACTTTTTTCTTTTATTCTTCAGTTCTGTATTTTTGTACTTTTATAAATTGGACCACATAATTTCTGGCCAATACCACCTCCTCTTTCTTCCCATGCAATTCCATGCAAATGTATAAACATACATTGTCCTATCTAGTCCAGCATTCTTCTGTTCCTCAGTTGGTGGCCCAGAGCTTACGGCAAGGTCACAACAGCAGGGCTACCACTATATATGCTGGAAGATTAAGAAGTGGGTCCCATGTGTGGGAGAAAGATGGTGAGAACGGCTAAATATTTATTTGCCTGGTGGCGGCTGTCCTTAGTCTTCAATAGACCTTAGTCTTCACCTCCCACCTGATTTTCTTTTTTTTACCTCTAAATGATAGCAGGATTGAACCGGCCATCTGCTGCATGCCCAACACCAATTTATTGCCCTTCTCTGAGGTGCCAGGAGCTCCTTGGGGTAAGCCACACTGTGGTGTAGTGGTTAGAGTGTTGGACTGGCACCTGAGAGACCAGGATTCAGCCATGAAGTCACATTCTCTCAGAATGTTACACAGAATTTCCTGCAAAAGTCACAAGATGTAACCAGGCGATAGGCTCATCGGGAAAGATGTCCTGTCCTTGCCCCCCCCCAAGAGCAACATGGGTAGCTCCATCCTCCAAAAAGTTTTGGAGCACCCAGCCCCAACCTGGTGTGTTCTAGGCATTGCCACATTCCAACTCCCATCAGCAAGCACACTTGAACTTCCTCCTTGAAAAAGCAGGCAAGCATCAGCTGGAAAAATTTTCTTTGGAGGAGCTAGCCGCACAATGAAACTGTTCTCAACATTACTAATTAAGACACAGGAGGACTCTGGAGGAAAAACATTTCTTGTTGGTAGTAATTCTTTCCGTGTTGAAAAATGTCGGAGCTTAGGAGAGTCCCTTTTCCAATCTGACTCACTAAGCATTCCCATTGGTTGCTATTTATGTATCAGGTGATGATAACTGGGTGAATCTTTTCTCTTTCTTCTCACTAGACACTCAGTTCAACGCAAAATATTTAAGTAGCAGCACCCCTAAGGGCCCGATTTTGCAACTACCTAGGTGAGTAATTGCTCACATGAGTAATTACATTGGTTTAAATTGTAACACCCACAATGCTTATTGACACTCTCTTATACAATAAAGGGACATCGTAGAGGCTTATGCAATAAAGTGAGTGAAGAGAATGAATAGGTGTGGCTCTCACTAAAAATTCTAGTGATCTGGGGCTTCCAATCAGCTTTTGGTGGGTTGGTCTTTGTGACGTAAGACTGGATTCAGAAAAAAAGTTGCACTTAAATCACATTGACTTTGATGAGACAAGTTAATCATGACATGGTTACCGGTACCTATGATCTCAATGGGAACAAAATATGTCATTGATCTCAATGGGTTCTATGTGCAATTAACTTATGCTTACCTGAAAATAAACCCCATTGAACACAGAGAGACTTTTTTTTCAGGGTTGGATTCTGACTCTCAAAAGCCCCAGCCAGCATGGCCAAAGGGCAGGGGTGATGGGCAGGGGTCTAGTTCAACATCATGTCCCCATCCCCCCAGATTAGCAGAAGTGGCTGCTTAGAATCATAATAAGACTATTTGACCACCTAGCGCAGGCATCCCCAAGCTTTGGCCCTCCAGATGTTTTGGACTACAATTCCCAGCTTCCCCAACCACTGGTCCTGTTAGCTAGGGATCATGGGAGTTGTAGGCCAAAACATCTGGAGGGCCGCAGTTTGGGGATGCCTGACCTAGCACATAACGGTCAAATCTGGCTGACAGCAACTTTCCAGGGTCTCATATGCAGAGATCCTTCACTTCGCCTGTTAACACTGAACCTGAGACTATCAAGTGTGGCCTGTCTGCTACTGAGCTGCAGCAGTCCCTCACAAAAGGTTGTCTCTCTTTAAAGACGAACTGGCTTTGCTCTTGCGCAAGTGACACAAAGAGAGAATGCAAATATGGCGAAAGTTTAACCCATTTAATTTCTGAATCTCTGTTGCTAAAGGCACAGAAACAAGGCCAGAGGCCAAGTTTCTCATTAGGAATGGGGATGGGAAATGGACCAAACAGGCTCTTTTCATTGTTTTTGCAGCAACTCCTGCAGCGCCCTGTTGGCTCAACGCCCAGGGTGGGTGAACCAGTTGCCTCCACACTAGGGGTGTAGCTAGCTGTTCTGTCACTCAGAGCAGCAGGGGCAGAGCGATCTGCGCATGGGGGTGGGGCAGTGATCCACCCAGGGGGGCGGCACGGCAAGTTGCCCACGGAGTCTGCCTGGCGGACACAAGCCCCACACTGCTGTTTCCCAGTTCAGGTGTGCTGCAGGCCAGGCTCCGCGGTAAGTGCTGCCTCTCGCGGTGTGCCATTTTGTCACCCCCTCAGGGATGACACACGGGGTGGGCCGGACCCCCGCACTCCACTTCCTATGCCCCTGCTCCACACTCCTTTATCACATTGCAACAGCATAGCTGCCAAGTTCTCCCTTTTTTTAAGGAAAATTCCTTTATGCTGAATAGGCTTCCTCGCGAGAAAAGGGAAAACTTGGCAGCTATGTGCAACAGTTTGATCCATCTACGGTTATTGGCTTAGGAATGGTTCTACAATAGTGACAGTGTAGAAATTGCATGAGCTGTTAGGCTAAAATAGCAAGTGTCTGAAATGGAGGGGTATGGCCTCCCAGCTGTGTTAAAGGCACAGGAGCAGAGGTACTAAAAAAAAAAAACCCCATACACAACTTGATCGTCATAGCCAGGCAGTGGCACTGGCAAAAACAAGCAATAGTTCCTGCTAGACAACAGTTTGCTTTTTTTAAAAAAAGTCTTATTCTAAAGAGATACATTTTTAGGAGGGTACAATATAATTATTCGTAATATGTTATGAATCTACAAGGAACATGTTTCACAATGGGTTAATGGGTCTGGCTGTTAACCAGAAGGAAGGTAGTTTGAGCCCACCCCCTGGGGATGGCTGCCTTGCGGGGTTTTGGATTAGATGTCCCTCTAGGTCCCTTACAAATCTACAGTTCTACGATTCTGCGTGTGACTTGTGAGACTTTATGCACATTAACAAATTATTTGGCTTGCAAACTTATTTTGAAATTGCTGCATCCAAAGCTTATCCAAATGCAGATGCTTCGTCCGGAGGAGCCCAGGTGGAATGATATAGTAACAAGAAAGGAATACTTTTTATTATTGATGTTGCAAGCGGACGCCCAACTGGACTAGCATGACCACGTGCCCCAGATATTTTTCTATCTGAAGGAGGCCTACGTCTGAAGCACTCTCCTGCCCAGTTTAAAAATAAAGAGCCGTCAGAAAGGAGAACAGGAGAGGTCATGCAGCTGCCCGCCAGCAGGTAACACCTGGGCAGCAGACTGAGCCAGGACACCTGATCACAGCTTCCCCTACCCTGGTGAAAGGGGTATGCTATTTCTATTTGAATGATAATAATTATGTTTAGATTTGCATTTATATATATAATTTAGCACATGCAAACACCCTCTTTGGGTCTTGTTCATATTTGTGAGGCATTTCCTTTTTCCTTTTGGTAATGTCTAAGTGGCCACCTGAGACTGGTTTCATCTTTGAGTGAGAGAAAAACCCAACCTGCAAAACCTGTTCCTCACCTGAGCTTTCAGATGGCTTGAAGACAAGCTTCTGTTGCAAAAGTCCTTGTGACTACCGCTTGGCTGATAGTGACGCACTGATGACGCGTCTGATCTAAAGAGGTGCACGAGCAGCAGCGGTGACCGTAAAATGTGGACCTAATTACATATCTGATGTACGAGGCTGGTGGCTTTGAGTAGCTCACTGCTTAGGAAGAAGACCTCTGATTGGCATCAACATGCCTTACATACAAGGAATGTGTTGAAGTGCTAGGAGGCAACCTTCATGGGTTGCCTGCAACCAAGTCCTACTCAGAGCAGATCCATTGACATGAATGGGCCTAAGTTCATCACGCCCATGAATTTCAGTGGGCCCAGGCTGAGTGGGACTAGTCTTGAATGCACCCCATTATCTCTATATAACAGCGAGCCAAGATCTATTCCTATTAATAGAAACTGGGCTAGATTTGCCCATTTCTTATTGTGCAAGCTGCCTTTGAAACACCTTCACTACAGGACAGCACAGACTCAAGGTGCCCCCAGGCTGTCTCTCTTTTGTGGGAGGAAACCAAGCATGTACTGTATCAGAAACTCAGAAATTTGTGCAAGTGAATGAATGCTCAATAGACAGATCATCTGGAGAAGGCCTTAAAAACCAAAACTCAAATCCAAAGGGCAAATAATTGTACTCAGAAAGTACCCTGAATTAAGGAAGTTACAGTCTGAAGTAAAGGCTTTATTGAATTGCCGAGCCTCTTGTCAGGTGGGTTGTGGCTTTCCTTGCGCCTGTAATTTGAGTATCAAGTTTTCCTTGGGTAAAGAATACACCATGCTTTTTTTGACTCTCATATGTCTTGCAACATTCACATGTGCACAGAGTGAAAACCACATGACATGGGGGTTGTTCACACTTTTTAAAAGTGTAATTTTCTTTTCTTTGCTGTTGAAGAAAAAGGTGCTGTGGTTCACAGATTTGCAGTGCACCCAATTTGGATCAGGACAGCTGCTTTTTTTGGGGGGGGTCAAAATCAAAGTGTTCAGTTTTACCCCACTTTTTGTTTATTGCTTTATTGTAGTGTTTTATACTTTTGTTTAAGATGTGAACTGAGCATGAACCAAACTAGTTAATGTGGTAAAGGGACAAATGTGAACTGAAATTAGTTTATTTTGGGACATGATGAACTTGAACTAGTTACTTTTAAGCTCTGGTATGTTCTGCTTCTACTGTTGGGGGCAGTGGTATCTTGGTTAAAGAACAGCTTAGTTTATGAACACATTGGATTAAGGACGCTGCAAACCCGGAAGTAGTTGTTTTGGTTTGTGAACTTTTCCTTGGAAGCAGAACATGTTCCGCTTCCTGTTGAGTGTAAATTGAGTCCCCTGCTGCTACAGGAAAGCACACCTTGGTTTAAGAACGCTTTGGTTTTGGAACGGACTTCTGGAACAGATTAAATTCGTAAACCAAGGTACCACTGTAATGCTTCTGAATACTAGCTGCTGGGAATCACAGAGGGTAAATCGATGTTGTCCTCATGTACTGCTTGCAGGAGTCCCATACGGGGATTGAACTTGCAACCTTATCAGCACCCCGCTCTAACCAACTCAGCTATCTAGGCTGACTTAGTGTTCTATGCTCAGCAGTTCCTCTCAATGTTGGAAGGAACGTTACCCTGAGACGCAAATGCTAACTGCCTTCAACCTCAAAACAAAAGCATACAAGCTCAACAGCAGCTCAGGAACAGGCACTAATCACCACAAAGCCACAATGCTCCAACCATCCTCTCAAACTAAGAGTGACCTCTATTTTATATTAAAGGGCAGGAAATTTGTGTTTCATTCTAGTAACTATGACTCCTATTTGCTTGTGTTGATGGTTGCGGTTGGCAGTCGCATTGGTCTGAAATGACGAGCAGATATATTCTCTGTGTGTCCCCTTTTGAAAAATGTTTCTGTTTCTGCTGTTGAAGATTTCCAAGTTGAGCTTAGGGTTAGTATGTTGGTTGACTCTGGGACTCTAGTCAACAATGAGTGTTTTCCCCATGGGGGGGTGTGTGCATTTGTGTGTGGGTGATTGTAGTCTCTACCCTCTTAAGAATACTAGGTGGGTGGGCAGGGGAAGGACTGGACCATGTGAAAAATGAACATAATATTTTAGCTGCAGTTCATTCATTTTTAGCTTTGTATTTTTGTTATAAAAAAGCATGCCTAGACATTCCATTGTTGCACCCATAACCTAGGTTCAAGGTGCCATTTAGCTCCTAGCTTTCATATCTCAGTTTCTAACACTGGCAAATCCCCCTGTCAAACCTTCTATCCCTCTTTCCCACTCCTCAAGTATTGCCTGAAATTACTTGGGAACTGGGATGGCAGGAATGGATAATTGTTGTAATTGAATGTAGTTAGGGACACAGGAAGCTGCCACATACTGGGTCAGACCGTTGGATTAGTGGAAGCTCTCTTGGGTTACAGACAGGAGACGTTCCCAGCTGTACTTTGAGATATCAGGGATTGAACCTGAAACTTTCTGCATGCAGAGGAGGTGTTCTGTTGCAGAGTTCCTTGTTACCAGAGTTTGCCCAGGTTCCCATATACATATGAACTACAATGAGCTGAAAATGGAACTGAACGCCACTGATTTTCTTGCAGCCATTACAGGAGGTGCAGAAGGGAGAGGGAAGCACATGAGGCCAAGGACCATTTACAGAATGCTAAACTAAGGCTGAGTGTTACGTCTGAACACAGCTGTTCTGTTTAGGTGTATATTGAAAGAATGAGCCAAGACAGAGTTAAGAATTTTGTGAGTTCTTTTTGGTGGCGTCCACAATTTGGAACAGCCTTCAAAATAAGTCCACTTTTTACCTTTGGTGCAAATCTTCTCAGAAGGCATCACAGACTTTAGTTTTAGCAACACTTCTCTGGTTATGAAAGCTTTTAAGTTAGCTATGTTGTCCACTGTGTTTGACTTTTGACTGCTTTAAAGAAAAAAAAGTTAGCCATTTTGTTTTGATTGTGTTTTAATTGATCTCAGTTACTTTGATTTCTTTTTTTTAATTCCTAAAAAGGCATATTTTGATGCCGGTCATAAATAATGTAGAGGGCTTCATTAAATAATCCATTAGAGGGTAGGAATAAGTTGCAGCTCCCTCCTGCAGGGGTGCCAATTGGTAAACCTAGTTAAATCTTTGCTGTGTAATGTGCTAAAACAACTCTCTCTTGTCACAAAATAAGCTAGAATGGACATGCGGGAGATTATGTAGCACAGACAGACATCAGGGGACTGTATTATGAGGCTTTCTATACAGCCATCTTCATGGATGCCTTAAATGAAGCGAAGTGGTCCAGTCCAAGGTGAGCTCAAGACATGTTTCTACTGCCTAAGAAGGATGCCTTTGCCTAAGTCAGACCATGGATTCATCTACTGTAATTTACTACCGGTACTGTCTACTTTGACTGGCAGTAACTCTCCAGTCTTCAGACAGGGTTCTCTCCCAGGCCTGGTGTTCCATGATCCTTGCCAAGGATGCTGATCTGCAGTGCTGGAAATGTAAAGAGAAAGATGGTTCTTTTTATCATATGTGGTGGTCTTGTAGTAAGGTTAAAGCTTACTGGGAAATGATATATAATGAATTGAAACGGATGTTCAAAATAACATTCGTAAAACAAAACAAAACCCAGAAGCTTTTCTTTTGGGAATTATAGGGACAGAACTACCTAAACTGTATAGAAACTTATTTATGTACTCTACTACAGCGGCAAGAATATTACTTGCCCCACAAAATGGAAAGAAGCAGAAGTCCCAGCCAAGGAAGAATGGATACAAAAACTTATGGAATATGCAGAAATGGCGAAACTTACTGGAAGAATAAGAAATCAAGATAACAAACTTTTTATAAAAGTATGGAAATGGTTTATTGAATATTTACAGATAAATTGTAAACAGATAAGAACATTGGCTGGATTGTTGTAACAACCTGCAATTTTATAAGAGTATATATTTAAAGTAGATGAATAAATGAGCAAATTAAGTTAATTTGGATATGCAGAAGATATTAAAATTAAATTTAAGGAACCACAGAATGAGGGGGAAGGAAGACAAGTTTTGAAATGTTAAAATGATTGTAAAATTAGTGAAATGTATAAACCTAAAAAGTGTGTGTGTGTGTGTGTGTGTGTGTGTGTGTGTGTGTGTAATGCTGATCTGCAGCGCTCTCCTTCTGCTTCATGGGCAATGCTACTAATTTCACTGCCCCACATGACTGCTTGGGTTGCTTGTGCTATCAGGCTGGCCCTGCTCCAACCTGTGTTGTACTGCAGAACGCATGATGTTCTTGTTTGTATAGTGGAGCTTTCGTCTGTGACTGGCCACTCCTAAAGATGACCTCATCTGTGCGGTATTAAGATTAACCCTGATTCTGTGGCACTTGAGTTTCAAGTCTGGGATCTGACTCATAACTTCCCCCACCAGTTTGTTAAAGTTTCCTCCACCATATCCTTGGCCAGCAGATGCAAGAGCCTTTTTGCTTCTTCCCAGAGCACAGTTACAGCTGTATCAAACGCACCTAGAGGCAGGTGGCCTGACCAGCCTTTCCATTTCCTTGTGGACAGGAAAGCAGAAGCTTCTTGTTGGGGTTAAAGCTCAGAAATTGTCACAAGAAATTGTCACGGCAAGGAAGAAGTAAGCTGATCTCAGGTTACAAAGTTGGGAATGTTTCAACCCTTTAAAACCAAATTAAATCCCATGATGGCTGGTTCACCAAAACATAGCTTTTGCACATGCAGGAGAAAGATAGGAGATGGGGACAAACTAGTCAGGCATTCAAAAACTTTAGGTTTGATGGATCCTAACAATCCCCAGGGCATAGCTGTCAAGTTCTCCCCTTTTTTTAAAGGGAAATTCCCTTATGCTGAATAGGCTTCCTCGTGAGAAAAGGGAAAACTTGACAGCTATGCCCCAGGGATGGATGCATCTGAAGAACCCAAATGGAAGCCCTGGTATGGTTCTTGATGTTGAAATTCCACCCCCAAAGGAGGGCCATTCGATGGAGACTCCCGTATTTTTTCAAGCAGTCCTCACTCTCAACAGTATTCCAACAACAACATGTCACAATAACCAACAAGAGCAGCAACGTTATAACCAACAGCAACATTCCACAACCATGTAGTAATTCAAACTAAATCTTCTGAAGAAAGGATGGCCTATAATTATAGCTTGCAGGGCCTTCATGGGCTGAATGTGGGTTGACAAGGAGAAGATGAGCACAGCTAAGATGGAGCTCTCAACAACTGAGGGCTGGTGCAGTCTAGAAAAAAAGTAGCTTCCCTGACCGTATTGTCCATGAAGGATTAGGTTCATTGCAGGTGTCATTTGAACAGTCCTTGATACTGGATGCCCAGACCCTACCGGTAGCTGTGGCCCAGAGTTCATCCCCATGGGAGGATGAGCAATTGACTACTGTGACCCATGTCTTGAAGATCTTGGTTAGTGTATCTCCACTTTGGGGGAACTACTCTTGAAGAAGATTCTGACTGATAGGTGCTAAGTAGAAAGGAAGCCTTTTCACCTTTGGGGAGATTCTGGGAGAAATTTGGTGTGCTGGTTTTGGCCTTCTCAAATGGCCCAGTTCCTTTGCCCTGATAACACTCTTTCCCCAGCTTCATGTTTTTGAGAGGAGGCCTTGTCCCTGATGCTTGTGAGCTGACAGCTGTGGGTGTTCTATAATTGCAGTGGCACCAGCAAGAATGCCATCATGGAATGCCCTCCTTGTTTTTATTTATTTAGGTAAGCGTGCCTTAATAACCTGCTTTTCCGTGCAACGAGTCTCAGAGCAATTCACAATACAAATTTAAATCCAAAGCAAATGCAAACATTTCTACAAAATGCAATGACAGCAGCGTGGCCAGATAGTTTTGAGTTCGAATGGCAGATCTAAAAAGTTTGGTACATTTGCATCTTCAGGTGGAAATGGATTTTATGTTTTGTGAACGGTCCTCTTGGGCTAGAGAGGTGGAGTTAGAACTATAAATAGAATAGAGCGATGGAGAGTATGTGACTCATATCTTGGGAATAACAAACTTTATGGTGAGTAATCTACAAGATTTATCCGTCACAATCGCTCCACGTGCCTGATCTGCTGCAGGACCTTCAGGAGAGTAAAGTGTTGGTGCTTCACTAATGCCTTTCGAGTTCTGGGTGTGGCTCAGTGCTCCTGTTTACTGTGTGCCAAATTGAGCAAGAAGAGGAACTGAGAGTCTGCTAAAAATACTTTATTTGTCCTCTCTGCATAGAGAATGACCTGTTACTCAATCAATGAACAAGTTTACTTTTAAATTTAGGTTATAGAATGGTCTGGAATTATGAAGTGAAATTTACATGACATGCAAATTAAGGGCATTGGGGCATTTTTTCATTTTTTTTTTTTTACACAGGCTGGACAAATCTCAGGCCAAATGAATCTGAGCTACATGCTGACGATCTGCAACATTTCCCCTTGAGCTTGCTTAGGCTTGGTCTCAAGGCCTTGGTGACTTGCTGCTGTTGGTGAGATCTGTTGACGTTAGACTATTTTACACTAGGCGAAGGACAACTTGATTGCAGGTACCAGCAACATACAATTGTTTCCATAGAATGCAAGAGACCTTCACACTTGAAATGTTGTGTGTGTGTGTGTGTGTGTGTGTATATATATATATATATATATATATATATATATATATATATAATCATAGAGTTGGAAGGGACCCTGAGGATTATCTAGTCCAACACTCTGCAATGCAGGAATATGCAGTTGTCTCATATAGGGATTGAACCTGCAAACTTGGCGTTATCAGCACCATGTTCTAACTAGCTGAGCTATGGTTGGATGGTACAAAAATGGCAATTAGTTCCTCCCCTCTAAAATGAAGTATTGGTGAGCTTAACAGTCTTTCTTATAAACCAAATAGGAGTCCTTTTGTTTCTTCAAATCATCTTTACGAAGCTCAGTCCCTTGAGCGCAGCTTAAATATGCTACCAGTAACAACCACTGTAACAATACTTCCAGTAATTTAGCCAATTGTACCTGACAATAGATCATCATATATTACCTTTCTGAAAGACCTTCTGTTCTCTTTGGCTGGTGATCTGAATCATTGCTGCTGCTTTTAGCACCGTTGCTAAGTTATATTGCCCTGATTTTATGCTGTGCACTGCTCTGAAATCCAAACAGATGGAATATAATGTCTGAATGAATGGTCTATCTAGAGCTTGAACAGTTCAAAATTCTGGGCTCCTTAAAATTGTATAGATGAAGTCCAGCTAGTTCATCACTTCCTTCATTCTGAATGTGGTGAAGTGAAATAATGGCTGGTAAGAGGAGAGATTTAACCACAGAGACAAATGGTAATTCCTTGCAGGTCCAGTGACTGGAGGTGGGTTGGGGATCTTGGCACACAAATGGAATGAGATAGGGACAAAGGGGCTGGGCCATGTTGGGAAGGAGGAGAAGGGAAGGCCCTACACAGTAAACTGCCCAATTGTCAAGTTACAAGCTAGTAACAAATATTTGGCAAAAGCAGATTGCTTCATTTGGGAACATAAATGAGACTATGATTTCTAAAGGGCTGAAAGAGTCAGGAGACTTGGAGTTGCTGATTTGTTTCACAAAACAACAAAAGTGGATTCTGCAAGTCCTTAGGGTGGTGAAGAGACTTACTTTGCAAGGTTGGAAGGACAAACACCCACCACCTATAACAGTGCTCTGAAGATCTCACTGCCCTTTCTACATTGACCACATGGTATATAATCATCAAACTCATTTAGATGCCTATTTGGGCATAGGGGCTGCCTGTATTAATTATACATTTTAATTATTGATTGATTGTTTTTATTATCAATGTAAACTGGCAATGTTTTTATCTTTTCCTTTCCTTTTGCAAATAAAAATGCATTTAAGAAGGAAGGAAGGAAGGAAGGAAGGAAGGAAGGAAGGAAGAGAGAGAGAGAGAGAGAGAGAGAGAGAGAGAGAGAGAGAGAGAGAGAGAGAGAGAGAGAGAGAAGAGAGAGGGAGGGAAGGAAGGAAGGAAGGAAGGAAGGAAGGAAGGAAGGAAGGAAGGAAGGAAGGAAGGAAGGAAGGAAGGAAGGAAGGAGAAGAAGTGGCATTTATGGGATGAACCTGCACAGGTGAAGCATCTGCAGGGAACATTTATAGAAACGTTAAAAACATGTCAGTAACCTTCACTAGGCCCCCACTAAATGTTCACCTTGGGTGGGGGCTGATACTTATCAGGTTTGCTGTAGGCATGAAAAGTAAACGTAACCCTTTTCTCCCCTGCTGTAGTTCTGATGAAAAAAGTTCCTTACAAACTGCTGCTTGCATCGGGAGGAGGAAATTCCCTTTAGTGTCAAGGGGGATTTACTCCAAGTGCACAGAACATCTTCAGCAGAGGGTGCTGAACCATTGCTATTGTTTCCACTTGTATGGTATCCCATTCAGATCCACAGCCCTGGCCTGGGGAACTTAAGGTGTGGGGGACAGAGATCTTCACCAGCAGTCTTCTTACCCTTCTATGGTCCGTAGTTGCTGTAGAAGTGATGCCATGAAATGAGATAAGTAGCAAGTCTTGGGGGGCGGGGGCGGAAATCACCTTCTGGAACATGTTTAGCAGAGCTTTAAAAAAATCGATATTTGCCTTTGCAAACGGGTCTCACTCATTTGAAACTAATGAGAACAAACCTTTCCCACTTGTAACAGTTTCTGATGTAACTTCTCCAAAGCAGATCAATTTTCAGTGAGTCGTCCCCCCCCCCATGTATTAAAATGATGCGGTAGATGGCAACAACATAGAAAAAAAAGTCTTCCTTCTGGAATGATCTTTCTAGATAAGTGGACCGACAGCAATGAGTCAGAAGGACGGCGGAGAACGTTGCTATGTGGAAAAACACGTTTGATTGTGTTTGTGACATGTGACAAAAACATTTGCCGGCCTTGAGAATCAACTAACACCCTGAAAGTCAACCCAACGACTTCCTCTCATGATGAATTTGCTCTGAATAATGTTATAATAGGTATTCCTCCGATGACCAAGTTTCTCTGCCCACTCCCCCATCTTTCCTCAAGAGTCAAAACTACCTGTTTGAAGCAGGGATAGTGATGGTCTATGAAGCATTCACTTCTGGGCAGGAAGCAGAGGTAAATAAGCACAACTGGATTCATCACAACGCCAAGCAAGTTGTTTAAATCCAGCCCTTGTTTAAATCTGGACCCGTTGTGGAGGTCAAATTATCTGTAATTTCCTAATGTGAAAAACCACACCAATCTTCCTTCCTTCCTGCTGCAAAAGCTTTGAAAATTCTTGCCCCTTGAGGGATGGTTAACCCAATGGTGAGAACCCATGGCCTACCAGATGTTACTGAACTACAACTCCCGTCATCCCTGCCCATTGACCATAGTACCGTATGTGATTTTTAAAAGACATCTGAAGGCAGCCCTGTTCAGGGCAGTTTTTAGCATGGATTGTCGCATTGTGCTTTTACTATTTTTTGTTGGGAGCCACCCAAAGTGGCTGGGGCAACCCAATCAGATGGGCAGCATATACATAAGTTGTAGTTGTAGTTAGTTTTAGTTGTTGTAGTTGTTGTTTTCTTAATGTTATATATGTCTTTTTTTAAAAAAAAATTTTTTTTGTCAAACTTTATTATTTAAAAAAGTTACATAAGTATAACATAAATATAGAATATAATTTTTCAATTCACCAAAAAATATACAAAGAATATTCAAAGAATATACAATCAAACACAAAGTTTTTTGTTCGTAATGTGAACAGTATATAACCAAAATATTTCTTCTTGTTTCCTTTCATCTTAGGTACTTCCCGTCCTCCTTATTAAACAATATCAGATTCTTTCTGTGCCACAGGTTGACATTATAATTTTTCTACTTTCTTTTCCTAGTTATTTTTCCTATTCTCCTCATCTTTGTCTTTCTCAAACGTCATTCTATTTCTGCTAATAAAAGAGTTATTAGGGTAATACATTTTAAGATATTTTTTGTAAACACTCCATTCTTTCGATAACTTTTGTGTTGATGATCCCCTTATTGAGTCTGTTAATTTTGCCAGCTGTAAATATTCAAGCATAAGCATTTGCCATTCCGTTATTGTGGGTAAGCTCTCGCTTTTCTTAATGTTATCTATGTGAACTTCGCTGTTTTAAATGTGCATTCTGTAGTTGACCTCCTTGGTAATGTTTTGTTTTGACATCTTTAAGAGAATATTTCCTGTTAATTATGTTGCTTTGAATATCATATCCATTTATTGTGAGGACCATGCCTTTACACACATATCTACATGACAATAATTAAAAAATATTAAAATTCATTACATACTGTCCCCACAAAACCTTCATCCCACAAAACAGGAAGGAAAAAAAATAGCAACGAGTCAAACAGATGATGAAGGGATCTTTACTTTGTCATCCAGAAATCTTTCCCTGGGTTTCATGGCTTTCATCACAAAGACCGCTACCACGGCTTTGAATATATACTTTATATCTGACTTTCTTCATTGATGTTTTATTCTGGATTGATTTATTAGATGTTTTAATGTGTTGTAAACTGCTTTGAGATATTTTCTTTAAAAATATAAAAGTGGTATAGCAATAGTAATATTGCTCCGCAGCTAGGGGCCATGTGAAATCGCTTTGTGATAGCCCTAGGCTGTGCTGTTGATGAGAGCATGCATGAGTCTAATATGCCACCTAGTGACAACTAAGTGCTACCTTTTTTTCTTCATAAAGTAGCAAGGAAAATGGAGTTGCACCAAGTAGGCAGGCCATCACAGGGAGGGAGCTTTCAGCAGACTGGATGTGACCCACCTGTCCACATTGATGGTTAAGGTCATTTCTACTCCAGCTCATACTTACCATACTTTTCCATCTATAAGATGCCCCCATGTATTTTTGGGGACTCAAATTAAGAAAATGGGGGGAGATGGCACAGAGTTGTTGAGCTTTTTTTTTGCGGAGGATTGCCCAGAGTTGTTGAGCTTTTGTGTGTGTGTGTGTGGGGGGGGGATTACTCAGGGTTGTTGAGCTTTTTTGAGGGGTATTGCCAAAAATCACTCACACCCACGCATCGTGAAATCTGCCTCCCACCTGTCCCATCACTGGCGGAAGCTGCCAACAGCCAGAGCATCAGCCAATCAACACCACCCATTGACGCACCAGCCAATAACACGCACAATAGACATTGACAACCGTGGCAGCAACCAATCAGACGTCCACCCTATGCACTACCCATGTATAAGACGACCCCCCCCCTGATTTTAAACATGATTTTTAAAGACAATAACATACTCTTATACATGGAAAAGTATGGTATATTGATCAGCGGGGCCCCCCTCAAAGATTCACCCTTAGGGAAGCCCTTGGGACAGAGGTGGGGAACCAGAGGCCCTCCAGATGTTGTTGGACTTCAACTCCCACCAACCCCCAGCTCACAGTCTTCCCCCGTTGTGGCGAGGTTGTTGTAGTATTTCTATTTAACTCCTAGCAATTATTTCTAATTTAGACGAGCCTAAGTCCTCTTTACTTTGGTGATGCAATTTCCTCCCTTTGGGTGACATCTTGGGAGCTGCACAAAATGTGGCGAAGTGGATTCGCCCATTAAAGGGTAGCTTTTTGTTATGTAGAGAGCAATGAAAGGCAATAGGTTTTAAGGCTCAAATCAGGGCATATTTAATGCTGTATCTACACTGAACATTTAAAGCGCTCTTATAGTGCTCCAGCAGTCATGGTTCCCCCCTGCTCAAAAATCCCGAGAACCGTAGTTTGCCACAGAATTATAGTTCTGTGGGGGGTCGCCTAACGATCCCTTAATAAACTATGGTTCTATTGCTTGTGCTAATGAAATAGAAATATTAAATACTATATTATTAATTGCTGCAATATTAAATATTAAAGGTTGGATGCTTTAATCAGCCTTGTTCATGATATTTATGTGGGTGTGTCATCATTGGTAATGCTTAACAGAAGTGAAAAAGAGGTATATGTAATGTAGGTTTTGCATTCACACTATGAATGGATTTAAGGAAACACCACTTTTAAGCCTTGCCTGTGAAACACTCTGATGGACTCGCCAATCAGCTGTGTGTGTTTTCTTTTCTTTTTCTATTGGGGACCAGTTTTTCTTGGAAAATGGCTTGTGTGAGAGTGCCGGCTTCAATTAAACTACAGCAGCCCCCCCTCCGCCTGCGCAGCTGCTTACATTTCTGACTTGCCAGTAGATGGCAGCTACATACAGAGTATTGTTGCCATTTCAGCCCAAAAGAATCAGCAATACATACAAAGCAAGTTGATATTTTTATTGGCCCAACGTCTTTTGCAAAAGTTGATTACTTCACCCATAGAAAATTGCAGGACAATGAAAAGAATCCTTTCTATATTGGTATCATTTAGAAGCAAGGTAGTGCTAGTGTCTTAAGACATAAGCACAGACACATGTATGTATGAATTAATATATTAGAAGATATTGTGCTTTTGCAGAGCAGAAGACCTCGGTAGTCTTATCCCCCATGAATTTGTCTAATCTTCTTTTAAAGCCACCCAAGTTGGTGGCCATCATTTGAAAAAGGCCATCACCTTTTCTCATGGTAAGATTCCTTCCAATGCTTAAGGAAATTGCAATGCGCACCCTATTTATTTCCAATTTAATACAATTTAATTTAGGGGGGCAGCAATGATGCAAACAATGCTAATGAAGAGAATTCGATGTTGGAAATGATACGGATATTCAGGGTGGGAAATGAATCATCTTGCTTTCTCTAAAATGGAAATTTCTAAGTTTTCATCCCTGTATGAAAAGCAGCATGTGCAAATCTATGCAAATCCATGTCCTATAGGCCGGGGCCACTTGCTGTTTTGCATATAAGAAAAGTACCAGGCTGGTGAGACAAGGGGGGGGGGGGGAGACTCCAGCTGACAGCAGATTATCTTCTCCACCCATCGTAACCCAGGGCAGGATTTGGGACCAGCCAACATTTATTGCATCACATGGAATAGAGGAAGTGTCTTGGTTTGTGTTTCCCACATGTCAGCATGACATGAATGGCAACTACACCACAAGACCAGATGTTATGCTTTTGAGGAGAGAGCATGTTTGGAGGGATTATTAGCTGTCACTATTTATATTACCAGGGCGCACAGCAATACCGCTGGCATTATTTCTCCCCCCCCCATCTGAAATCAGTGTTAAAAAATAGAGAAGACAATGAAGTCCAAGGCATGCTGCGACAAGATCTTTGTGATCTTCCAAGAAAAGCTGTGGCTTGCCAGCTGTTCAGAAGCAGCAATGGGCCAAAGCAATAAAATAACTTCCTACGGCAGAAGCCCCAGGATGCTGGAAAGAGGAATAATAGAATAGAAAGTAGGCCATGGGGCAATCCACGCAGAAGGTGATGCAAGCATATAACAGGTGCACAGAGCAGAGGGTAGGATTTGCTTGGGAGCATAAACAGACATGGGCATAGGTACACTACTTGCAGACGGTCACAATGCTGGAGTCTTGTATGTCTTGTGGCATGGATCCCAATACTGTACTGCAAAAGTGCGGGTGTCGCTGTGGTCTAAACCACTGATCAGAAGGTCAGCGGTTCGAATCCCCGTGACAGGGTGAGCTCCCGTTGCTCTGTCCCAGCTCCTGCCAACCTAGCAGTTCGAAAGCACGCCAGTGCAAGTAGATAAATAGGTACTGCTGTGGCGGGAAGGTAAACGCCATTTCCGTGTGCTCTGGTTTCCATCACGGTGTCCCTTTGCGCCAGAAGCGGTTTAGTCATGCTGGCCAGCCACATGACCCAGAAAGCTGCAGACAAACACCAGCTCCCTCGGCCTGAAAGCGAGATGAGCGCCGCAACCCCATAGTTGCCTTTGACTGGACAGCCATCCAGGGGTCCTTTGCCTTTTTACCTTTTGCAAAAAGAGGCCATGCAAGTGTGTCATGAGGGAGGAATTGAAGCCAGCTTTTAGCACTTTGCACTCCTGTCTCAGCGATATCTGTGCTGGCTTGGTCATGTCTGCAGAATGGAAGACGGAACCATCCCCACGGGGAGCTGGCTTCAAGCATCAAGACCATTGGCAGACCAACTCCGTGTTACAAAGATGTCTGCTGACGTGACATGAAGGCTGGCAGCATCAAGCCTGCAGTGTGGGAATCCTTTGCAGACGACGGCAGTGCCTGGAGGCAGGCAGCCAGGTCCACAGCAGTGTCTGCTAACTGGATGCTTTCATCTGCCCCAGCTGCAACAAAACATGTCTCTCTCACATCAGTCTCTCCAGCCACAGCAGGCACTGTAACCTCCCGACAGTTTGACTTCACCCCCAATGACTAAGACAGGCAGATGCCAGCCAACTAATTTAGATGTCTCTGTTTTAATCTACATTGTGAGCCACCTTGGTTCCTGAACTTGGGAGAAAGGCAGGATAGATAGAAATAAATAAGAGATAAAATGAAAGCGGAAACTTTACCTGTTTTGTTTTGTTTTAATTCTGTAGCATACAAGATTCTTCCCCACTGCCATTTTTTCCTCTCACAACAATCTTGGTGCCCTCTGGATTTTTTGGACTACAACTTCCATCAGCCCCAGCCAGTTTGGCCAGTGATCAGGATGATAGGAGTTGTAGTCCAAAACATCTGGAGGGGACCAGGGTGGAATCTACACTCATATAAAAAATGTTCTAAAAATGTTGTGTGTGTGGTTTTTTTAAAAAGCATTTTGAAAAATTCATTCAATTTTCCGTAAGACTCACCATTGCCATCTAGTGTCACATTGCATATTGCACTTAAAACACACAAAATGTTTTATTTGCAGCTGTACAGTGGTACCTTGGTTCTTGAATGGCTTGGCTCCTGAACAAATCAGCTCCCGTACACCACGAAACCGGAAGTAAGTGTTCCGGTTTGCGAACGTTTTTCGGAAGCCGAATGTCCAACGCAACTTCTGCTTGGCTGCAGGAAGCTCCTGCAGCCAATCAGAAGTTGCACCTTGGTTTTTGAACCATTTCGGGAGTCGAATGGACTCCCAGAATGGATTAAGTTCGAGAACCCAGGTGCCACTGTATAGCTGAGTCCCAGGCTGAGGAAGCCTGAGCTAGACTGATATATAACATAGAATGAGGATTTTAGTACTGCCATGAAACAATGGTTCCGTCACCTGGTGAGCTTTATGGTAGAGCGAACCTGGGACTCTTCAGTCTTAGTAGGCCAATTTGACAGCTATGCCATCACACTGGGTCTAGCTTAGCTTTTGCGTGGAAGAATGGGCTCAACACATCCAGCCTCCAGCACTAAAAAAACAAACAAATGGTAAACTTTAGATGGAAAATGTGATTTGTGAAGACTGGATTGAATTATGATAGATCTGGTTGGGAAACGCAAGGATTCTGGTGTGACCTAAAGATATAAAATGGACGTCTCCTCGAACATTCTTGGGGTGGGGTGGCGAAAGCTGGACTTTGCAGTCAGCCAAAGGATATGAGAGGAGACACTTTTATAACCATCAGTGTAATGCTAAACAAACTCTGAAACATTAATGGGAGTAATTTAAACATATTTCCTGCAATTTGTAATATTTATTTTGATATATGTTCAGAATGTTTATGTAATTCCACCACCACCACCCAGATCAGTGCATGAGCTGCTCTTGGCAAAATAGCCATATCTTCCCAGGCGTGCAAATCTGCTATTATGATTGGCTGAGCTTTAATAAATGATCTGTAATACCAAATGCCAGCCAAGCGCTGGGATCAGAGATGTGCCAGGAGGACCACATTGGCCAGGGTTCCAAAATGGAAATATTGATTCGTCGTCATAGATGGCTTGACCTGGTTTGACTTACTGTTGACCCCGCAGAAAAGTTCAGCTGTGGAATGCTTTATCTTACCTATAGGGTAGAAGACACCTAGAAACCCCTTTAGCTTTTAGGGTTGGATGAGATACAGCCATCTACCACTGCTGTGGCCTTTCAACAAGCCATTTCTGCGCCAGGAAGAGGAAATAATAATAATAATAATAATAATAATAATAATAATAATAATAATAATATCCTTCATCCAAGGGTCTCAGGGCAGTTCACAGCATTAAAATACAAGATAAAAACACAAAAAAATAATAAAAACAAGAACAGAACCAATAACATCCCCTCCTACAAACATATTTGAAAGGATCTAGGATGTTAATGTGCCAAACCCCTAGTTGAAGAGGAAGAAGAAGAGAAGAAGAAGAGTTTGGATGTGATATCCCGCTTTATTACTACCCTAAGGAGGAGGAGGAGGAGGAGTAGTTTTGGATTTGATATCCCGCTTTATCACTACCCGAAGGAGTCTCAAAGCGGCTAACATTCTCCTTTCCCTTCCTCCCCCACAACAAACACTCTGTGAGGTGGGTGGGGCTGAGAGACTTCAGAGAAGTGTGACCAGACCAAGGTCACCCAGCAGCTGCATGTGGAGGAGTGGAGACGCGAACCCGGTTCCCCAGATTACGAGTCTACCGCTCTTAACCACTACACTACACTGGCTTTTTTGCCTGGTGCCTAAAGGTGTATAATGAAGGTACCAGGCGAGCTTCCGTGAGGAGAGCATTCCACAGACGGGGAGCCACTGCAGAGAAGGCCCATTCTTGTGTTGCTACCCTCTGACCTCTCGTGGAGGAGGCACACGAAGAAGGGCCTCAGAGGATGACCTCAGGGTCTGGGTAGGTTCATATGGCAGCTGTTATCACAAGATGTACTACTGATGTTCCAAAATGTAGCATAGCGATAAGGAAGGCTTCTCCCCGCCTCCCCCACCCCAACCTCTGAAAAGGTTTGCAGTGATATGGAGCTGATTCACAGGAGCAGCTCACCAGGAACAACCACATCAAAAGGTGGTAGCTTAGTGGCAGAGAACCAGCTGTGCATGCAAAATGAGCCATGTTCAAATCCATGGTGCCACCTGGTAGGGCCAGGAGAGACCCCTGTAGGAAATTCTGTAAGTCAGTGTAAGCAATACTAAGCTAGATGGACCATTGGTCTGACCTGGTATGTTGCCTCCAGTGTGTTCCTTGGCTCTGCCTCAATGCCTCCTTTCCCCCGGCAGCTTTTATGGGCTGGGCTTGACCCACATGAGTGAAAATTGGGCCTAAATGGCCAGAAAGGGGAAAGGCACCATTTTACTAGACGGATTCATATTTTGTTTCAGTGAGTCAGCATGAAGAGGCATCATATTCCATTCCACTGGGATTTACCTGGATTTCCATTCTAAGGCTGCAAACACAACATACTGTATATTCCGGCGTATAAGACGACTGGGCATATAAGACGACCCCCACCTTTTCCAGTTAAAATATAGCGTTTGGGATATACTCGCCGCCGTATAAGAAATACGACCCGGCATATAACACGACCCCCAACTTTTGAGAAGATTTTCCTGGGTTAAAAGTAGTCTTATACGCAGGAATATGCGGTATATTTAAAGCACAGAACTTCCCCCAAAGAATCATGGGAACTGTGGCCTGCCCTCACAGCACTACAATTTCCAGGACCCTTAACAAACCACAGATCCCAGGATTCTTTGGGGGAAGCCATGTGCCTTAAAGGAATGATGCGAATGACGCTGAAGTGATTGATGAGGGGATTTTGCTAAGCATCTGAGATCGTCTAAGAATATCCTGCTGATAGCACCATCCTTGCACCCAATCTGGGAAATAGAAGTATTCTTGACAAAACCCTTTTCTCTGGAGATTTGCCAGAGCCCTAGACTGAGCATATTTAGATGTGCCCCATATGCCTGGCCACCAAATTCCTGCCCCAGTTTGGGGGGAAGGGGCATGGTTTCCTCCCATTTATGTATTAAATTACATTCCCTATTTATGTATTACATTTATATCTCACCATTTCCCCAAGATTATATTTTATATCCCACTGTTTTTCCAAGATGGTGTACGTAGTAGTTCTCCCTCTCCCCATTCAGTGGGTTTTGTTTAAGCAGATTGTAATACGGTGATATCTTCTGCCATGATGATCTTGGACAGTATTTAAGCTTCAGTCAATAACATTTTTAAATACTGCACAAACAAACAATCATGGTCTATTAAAACTAAAACATATTTTATGTCGTATTAATCTCTGGGACCAACGGCAGTAACAGTCTTTATGGAATGCAATATAACTTTATTAGCTACGTTATTTTACAGCACCATCTGGTGGCTCCGTTATATAAACAGAGAGCATCTTTCATGCGTGTAAGCATTACAAAGGAAGCTTCAGCTGTGTATATTACAAACTCAACAACTGCTTTTTAATATATTTATCATTGTGATTCCATTCAGTGTCTCTGTTAGAGACTAACAGGAGCTCATTCTTCCCTATTTCATGGGTTTGTGCATAAGTGAAGGTTTCTTTTAAAAAGGGAAGTCCTTTAACTTATTTTAATTGCTTTGCATGCTTTTAATCTGACAATATGGGAGGAACTTTTTTTTTTTTGCTGTGTCATGTTGCTATGCCCCACAGTATCCAAGCAGCAACTCATATAGACCAGATTGAGGATTTTAGCACTGTCATGGGATTATGGTTTATCTCATCCTGGCTGGTGTGCCACAAAAATGCCATGGCAAATTTCAGCTTGGGTGTAGAGGTCATTCTTTGCTCCTTTTGTTTGGCATCCCATGGCATATAAGCAATTAGCACAAAGTTTAAGGTAAAGGTAAAGGTACCCCTGACAGTTAGGTCCAGTCGCGGACGACTCTGGGGTTGCGGCGCTCATCTCGCTCTATAGGCTGAGGGAGCTGGCGTTTGTCCGCAGACAGCTTCCGGGTCATGTGGCCAGCATGACTAAGCTGCTTCTGGCGAAACCAGAGCAGCACACGGAAACACTGTTTACTTTCCCGCCGGAGCAGTACCTATTTATCTACTTAAAATAAAAAAATTTCCTTCAGTAGCACCTTAAAGACCAACTAAGTTTTTATTTTGGTATGAGCTTTCGTGTGCATGCACACTTCTTCAGATACCAGGACTTCCATTTCATGCGGCTCAATGTGGTGCCTTCCATAGTTCTGGTTACAGGTAGGTAGCCGTGTTGGTCTGGATCGAAGTAAAATAAAAAAATTTCCTTCAGTAGCACCTTAAAGACCAACTAAGTTAAAGACCAACACGAAAGCTCATACCAAAATAAAAACTTAGTTGGTCTTTAAGGTGCTACTGAAGGAAATTTTTTTATTTTACTTCGATCCAGACCAACACGGCTACCTATTTATCTACTTGCACTTGATGTGCTTTTGAACTGCTAGGTTGGCAGGAGCTGGGGCAGAACAACGGGAGCTCACCCTGTTGCGGGGATTCGAACCACCAACCTTCTGATCGGCAAGCCCTAGGCTCTGTGGTTTAGACCACAGTGCCACCTGCACACAAAGTTTACACTGGCCCAAATGGACAGTTAAAGAAGGGAAGGTTTTCTTAGCAAACAACGTCAACTTCTTTGACATTAACCACAAGAGGCTCATGCATAGCTGCCAAGTTATCCCCTTTTTTAAGGGATATTCCCTTATGCTGAATAGGCTTCCTCATGAGAAAAGGGAAAACTTGGCAGCTATGGGCTCATGGTCCCGAAGCAGAAAGGAATAATTGCTGATGGAGAGCAAGGAAGAGGCCAGAAGATGGTGATTGTATGTCACTTCCCATCATTGGTACTCAGCTTTCCTATATAGAGTCACACAGCAGCTCTTGGATCTCTTTAAGTCATAATTACTTACTCAATGCAACTGAGCTTTGTGTTGTCTTCAGGCTGACCTGCAAGCCAACCAGATCAGCTCAGGTATTGGCTTAGAGGAGGTACTCAAGCTCACTGAACCAAACAGGTAAAGGCCCAGCTCAGAATGTACAAGGAAAGTGTTCGTAATCACATAAGCAAGGAGGTGGGTGCCCTCCCCTCCCCACCTTAAAGATTAATTTGTGATGGTACATTCAGAGGCACAGGTTTTATAGCAACTCAGTTGGCAGGGCCTCATGTGGAGTGCCTGTAAAACGTGATAAGAATATAAGAAGGTCACTGGTAGAGCAGGTCTGGTGTCTACCTAGTGCAGAATCCTTCCTCTCAGGCTGCATACACACCATAGATTTAAAGCGCAAGGGTTTTCCCAAGAGAATCATAGGAACTGTAGCTTATCCCTCATAGAGCCCTTAACAAACCCTTAGCAAACTACACTTCACAGGATTCCTTGGGGGGGGGGGGACAACACATATGGTGTTCACACAGTCACAGTCTCCAACCAGATACCGGTGGGAAGCCAACAAGAAGATACATCAGGTGTGTGGAAGACAACAGAGTAGCTGCCATTTGCTCCTCTACCAGGCGACCTCTCAGTTGCCTCAACAAATGTGTCATATTTTGACTCAAGTGTGTCAATTTTTTCCTAGTTAGGCAAGTTATCCAGTGTTTGGCACATTACCTAATTATGCCACTTGAAGATTCAAATGTGAAGAAAGCGTTGGGTCTGAGATGATAGGAAAGCCCTGCTTCTTCTGGTGGCTGATTTGCGATGGGCGTTTCCCCTCTGTGATCCTGGTTGCCTGGAGAATGTAAATGGGACGTATGAGCTTTTTCTGTGACATCTTTGGGACTTCGCTGCCAAATAAAAGTGTTCAGGGTAAGAATAAATTAAAATGACATTTGGCACAGTTGTAAATGTGGGCATGTGCTTTCCGTTGGATGAGGAGAAGTGGCAAACAAGAAAAGGAGATTTACTTGACAGAAAAATATTCAGTCATTACATACATCATGTTTGCCTATCATCCTTAGAAGATCTGCCAGACTGGAGGGTTTTTTGTTTTGTTTTGTTTTTAATCATTTATTTGAATATTAATAACTGAATAGCAAAAAGGCCAGAGCTACAAATGACAGGAATATGTAAACAGTGGCAGAGGGCCAAAAATACAACAGACAATCATGATGACAATCATGTGAATCTTTGTGCCAATATAAATTGTGTTGAATCTGGTAGTAGTTTTAAGATGAGGATCCAGGAAAAGCAGTTAGGAACAGGTCAGCCATCCCTCATCCCAGACATTGTTGGGTTTGGTTTAGAACCGTAGACCACAATCTCCTGGCAAGTTCTCCTGTGCAAGCAGAGAAGGTTTGAGAGACATTTTGATCCCTGGCAGGAAATCCAAATGATGCTCTTCCACCACGGTGCACCATGGTGGCAAAAGTATGCTAAGAAACCAAATACAATTGACAATAGTCTGCTCTTCAATGGAACTCCGAAATCCAGCACCCTGCATTGCATAATGATATGGATAATTTTCTGTGTAAACTTCTTTGAGATAATGGAAACACAACAGGAGCTTAGGTCCTGCAGATGACCCCTTTGTTCAACATTCATCCTGATTCCCTTTACGCAAATCTTATTCAGTTCCTAGACTATGGCCACATTCACACTATATATTTAAAGCACTATGACACCACTTTAAACAGGCATGGCTTCCCCCAAAGAATTCTGGGAGCTGTCATCTGTTAGGGGTACTAAAAGTTCGTAGGAGACCCCCTATTCCCCTCAGAGAGCTGCAGTTCCCAGACTGGTTTAGCAATCAATCCTTCTTCACAAGGAACTCTGGGAATTGCATCCCTGAGATGCAATGCTCAGCACCCTTAACAAATGACAGCTCTCAAGATTCTTTGAGGGGAAGCCATGACTATTTCAAGTCGTATCACAGTGCTTTAAATGTATGGTGTGAATGTATGGTGAGGGGTGAATGTATGGTGTGAATGTATGGTGAGGGGAGAGACTCCATCAGGCAAGGCCTCTTTCCACCTGCCTTGCCCCATCCCCTCCAGCCCTGGGACTCCTCATAAGGAAGCTGTGCCTGGAGGAAGAACTGTGAGGGGAGAGACTCCATCAGGCAAGGCCTCTTTCCACCTGCCTTGCCTCGCCCCCTCCGGCCCTGGGACTCCTCATAAGGAAGCTGTGCCTGGAGGAAGAACTGTGAGGGGAGAGACTCCATCAGGCAAGGCCTCTTTCCACCTGCCTTGCCTCGCCCCCTCCGGCCCTGGGACTCCTCATAAGGAAGCTGTGCCTGGAGGAAGAACTGTGAGGGGAGAGACTCCATCAGGCAAGGCCTCTTTCCACCTGCCTTGCCCCATCCCCTCCAGCCCTGGGACTCCTCATAAGGAAGCTGTGCCTGGAGGAAGAACTGTGAGGGGAGAGACTCCATCAGGCAAGGCCTCTTTCCACCTGCCTTGCCCCATCCCCTCCAGCCCTGGGACTCCTCATAAGGAAGCTGTGCCTGGAGGAAGAACTGTGAGGGGAGAGACTCCATCAGGCAAGGCCTCTTTCCACCTGCCTTGCCCCATCCCCTCCAGCCCTGGGACTCCTCATAAGGAAGCTGTGCCTGGAGGAAGAACTGTGAGGGGAGAGACTCCATCAGGCAGGGCCTCTTTCCACCTGCCTTGCCTCGCCCCCTCCGGCCCTGGGACTCCTCATAAGGAAGCTGTGCCTGGAGGAAGAACTGTGAGGGGAGAGACTCCATCAGGCAAGGCCTCTTTCCACCTGCCTTGCCCCATCCCCTCCAGCCCTGGGACTCCTCATAAGGAAGCTGTGCCTGGAGGAAGAACTGTGAGGGGAGAGACTCCATCAGGCAAGGCCTCTTTCCACCTGCCTTGCCTCACCCTCCAGTCTCTATTTTTCCAATTTGTATTGTATTGTTTTATGCACTGTGGCTTGCTGTTTTATTTATTATTGTTTTGAAATTATTTATTGTAAATGTCAAGAGTGGGTTTCTGTTTAATTTTCATATGCTGATATTATTCTATACTATTTTAATGATTGTTGAACGTTACATTATTTGATTGCTAATTTTAAAGCTATGTTTTATTATCATATTTGTGTATTGTATTATATTGTTATAAGGTTGTTTTGTATTTTATGAGATTCTGTTTCTTCAGCTTGTAAACCGCTTTGAGTATTGTATGATAGAAAGGCGGTATACAAATTAAAAGTGATGATGATGATGATGAATGTGGCATATGTTTGGTTTTATTGAGCATTTGTTTTGATGTGTTTATGGGGTGATTATATGACAATGAGCATTCATCCTGCATTCACCCTGATTTGTTTGTGGTGTGTTTACGAGCCTTCCCATTGCACATCTGTTCATCCTACATTTACACTTCATTTTCCAAACTGCCAAAAGCCTGGCTATATTTTTTTTTAAGTGGACTTGTTGCACTAGAGTGGCAAAGTCCTTTAATCCACTTTAAATTTGCAAGCCTTAAGTTCTAGTATGAGCTTGCATTCCTCCCAGAAAACAGTGAATGTTTAGAAGAACTATTCATTCCTTTTGTCCATCTCCCCTTTTCTTTTTCAACAGCTTGTGCAGGAGAACTTTCCATCTCCATTTCAATCACCCCGTCTTCCTGCCTACAGCAATCTCCCATCTTTTTCTGAACCAGGACCATCCCAGGACAATATGCTCAACGGACTCCCTGATCTGGACCTTGTATAGAAATGAATGAGCTTTCCGCCCCAAGAATGAGTTTTGAAGCTTTACTGCAAAACAGTCTTAACACTACTTAATTTAAACATTACATGAACAAAATAACAAAGTAGCACGTTGCAAACAAGCAATGTGGTTCAGCCTCTTTAAGTCCTTTATGCAGTTCAGTAAACTTTCCTCTCTCTGATCCCAGAGAGAGACCCTAAGCTTGTTCATCATTGCAGAGCTTCTCTGCAACTGCTGCTAGTAATCTCTGACTTCTCCAAGTTTCCTCTCCTGCTGTTAGCACTGCAGCTTGGGTTTCCTGGTGATGAGTCATCAGGTGATGAGTTTAGCTCACTGAAATGGAAAAACACAAGCCTGCCGCTTTCACCCAGAGTGGAACCTCTTACTTAAGGTAAACTTCTCTTTGTAGCATTCCAAATACAATACATCCAAACACAGCATTTCATGCACTTTAAACTTATACGGTAACTTTAACAGATGCTTCCTCATTTGATGTATAGAAATCAGCCAGACTAGCAGCACCTGTTACCAACAGGATACCTTAGGGCAGGCATGTCAAACCTGCGGCCCTCCAGATGTTTTGGACTACAATTCCCATCTTCCCCAACCACTGGTCCTGCCTAGCTAGGGATCATGGGAGTTGTAGGCCAAAACATCTGGAGGGCCGCAGGTTTGACATGCCTGCCTTAGGGGATAAACACACAGCTCTGTCTTCTATCACCTCACTGCCTCTGAGATGCTAATGGCAGGGCTGGCCCTATTGTGATTTTGAACCCCATCTCCTGAGTTCCAGGCTGTGAAGAGGGAGCATACAAAGGCTACATGGATAGGCAATTCCCTCACAGCACAGTTTTGGTCACTGAATATAAGGTCCTTGGTACTGGGCAGCTGTTACTTTGGATAAAAGAGCAAATTTATGTTTTGCTTTATCATTGTCTTGAAAGGCCGCAATTTCCCTCAGTTCCTGCTAGAGGGAGAATGTACAAAGTGGTGGGAGAAAAACATTTTATGTGAACAAACTCTGGATCACTGAGCTGTTTAGGTGTGATGCAGACCCCAACAGTGGCCCTGAACTATGTTGCCATGGCAATATCTTAACAATGGACTCATTGTATGGCAAACAGCTGAAGCAGCGTTTTTTTTTTTTTTTAAGTATTAGCATGCCATACCAAAGACCTTATCATCTCTATATGTTGACAGAAAAGAAACAGGCTGGTAGAAATTAAAGCAGAAGTATGTGCCTCAGTAAAGATACTAGAATAAAAACAAGGGATCCATTCTCTGATATGTAACCTCTGGCTGGAAGCGTTTCTCTGGAACTTCTCTGGCAATTTTCTTTTTTGTTTCATTTTTGTCCCATTTGCTTTGGCTTCTAATAAGTTCTCCACAGGCAGGCAGGCAGGCAGGCTGGGGAGGGGGAAGATCTGTATTAGCTGCTCATGTGTTTCATAATTCCAGAATTTGCCAGAGCCGCAAGAGGAGGAAAAAAATGTCAGCGTCTCACAGCTGGGAAAGAAGCTTTGGTGACTCAGTAAGCATGTTAAATTATTATGGTTATTACTTGTCCTGTGTTAAGTTAGGGTGTGGGAGTGCTGAGCCAAAGGGAATCCTGGCCATATTTAATTGTTAATCCCCCAGCGATGAGGGGGCTTCTAGAAAATTCTCAGGAAGAAGTGATTCAGCTTCCTAGGAAACCAAAGAAAACTCTGGCTGCTAGGAGGAGGCTCTAAATAAACACTGAAGGCCATGAAGGAACATGGAGGCCTTCCTGCTGAGAGAGCATGTTCATGTAGGCACTGGCTAAATTATACTTTGCTTTCTTCAAGTCTGACTGGATGCTATTTTGAGGATGGTGACGGTTCATGACAGAAATTCAATTCCCCCCCCCCACATTCTTTTCGTCTGGGTATGTCATGTTGGTTCTGCAGTGCTTTGGGCTTGTCAACGTGGTTCAAGGAATTGATTTGGACATCTTTCATTTTGCCAAGGGAAAATTTGGACATCTTTCATTTCCCAGGTTTCTCTGAGGTATACCTGTGGTATAAATGTGGCTCAAGAAAACCACCATTTTATAGTTCAAACCGGGGAAAATAAACACAGTAAATGGACAAAAGTACTAAGAACATGCATTGCACCAGGAAAGGAAAGGAAGCTGCCATCGGAGGTGGTAACAACGAAACTGACCAATCACTGTGCTGGATTCAAACTCCTACTTCACACATTAAACGCTCGCTTCTGTCTGAGATTCAGGAAACACCATGACAGGAAATGAGGCCGCCATCGGGGGTAGCAATGGAGCTGACAATTCACCGTGCTAGAGAAGAAACCAAATTTTTAATTTTTTTTAGTTTCTTCTCCCATTAGATGCACAAAAGCAAAATGTTTAGGGGTATGAGTACCCCTGCATCCCCCCAGGAAAACAAACAAACATTATTTAGATATATGGTGCAGATGTGACCGAGGTCTTGTGAAATGTAAAATCAAGGTCCCTGATTGTGTGAGGATAGAGTTTACATATGTACGAGTTATGCATCCATAAGGTCTGTTCATTTCTGGACTTAAGGTGAACAAGTGGAGGTCAACCAGTGGGCCTTCTGCATGTTTTCTGTCTTACCTGTAATTGTTGTGTGAGGATAGTTCATGTCAAAGGTTGATCTCAGGTACAGCTTTGAGGCAGCAACTTCCATTTTCTTCATGCAGCGTCTGCAAATGGCAAATCACTGACCTCACTTAGGAAAACTCTCTGTGTCTGGAAAAGCTTCGTGTTTTGTCCATGTGAGAGAAGGCCTCAAGAATTAATTTTCCACCGCAGTGAACACTTTACATAATGTTTACAGAGATAATTCCCCCCGTTATGCACAAATGTCTTGATATAAATGGTTTTGTTGAGTAACCCACAACAATAACACCCTTTCCCCTAATAGAATGCCTAGGGATGATTAATTTGCAAACTCTGTTGAAAAGCTCTCTCAAACAAAGTGTATATCATTTGGATCTATTTATAGAACTGCAGAGCCTTCTGAACATGTTCCCCATGAATGATTTTTGACCTCATGTTTTGTTTTGCTTGGGTTACTGAAAATTATACACAAGTTTTAACAAATATTGAAGTATTTATCTCTTAGTTTGAAGAGTTTTGTGAAAAGAGAAACGGTGTATAAAAATAGAGGCCATGGGCCTGGGGAATTGCTAGATGTGCTCAGCTGGGTATCAGTTTTGTTCCCTTCAGTTTTGTTCCCTTCAGAATACTCTCTCCCGAATATTTGTCCCTGCACTGCAAACTGCCCTCAAAGCGCCCTGGAATAATAATAATAAAAATAAAAAGCAGGTTTTGATGCAACAGAGAGGAGCTGCTGTTAGGAAACGAAACAAGAAAGTCTTCAAAATGAGCACATGAAGCTGGTCACATAGTTCCCAGGATTGTGGCCAAGAATAATTGAATACTTTATATTAGATTCATTCTATAGCAAAAGTGCATACAGCTTCACCAGTTGTACATGTTTGTTATAAAGCCGAGGAGAGAACACACTGTAACATTCAATACAGAGACGTAGAACTCAGCAAGATTGGTAAAGAAAAAGCGTTTTATATGCATTATAACACTGTGACACCAGTTGGCGCTGTGGAGTTTCGTTTTTGCCAACCCGATTTCTCACACCATGTTTACTACGTGTTTAACTGAAATGCTTCTTTGATGTGTCTAGATCCAACCGTATCGCTGTTCCATTCTTAACCCAATTACTTTCAAACACACATACAAACTTATTGGGCTGAATCCAAAGCTGCACTTCCATTTGAGGCAGGGCTGCAGGGCTTTTTTCCCAGCTGGAACTCACAGGAACTCAGTTCTGGCACCTGTCAGGTGGGTGCCATTGCCATTCTGAGAGAACGAGGGCGGTGTTCGTGGTGAGTTCTGGCACCTCTTTCTTCTAGAAAAATAGCACTGGTTTGAGGCCTCCACTAACAGAAGGCGGGAATAGTAGATTCTTGCCAACCCCTCCAGCCCCTGCTGTCTCTTGTACCCCATGACAATCTGTTCCAGAGAGATTAGGGATCCTGTTGGACAGCAAGTGAGGTGATGCAGGGACCGCAGGGGGAATTGGCAGAAAGCTATTTGCCCTTTCCATTGACAGAAGCTTACATTATGGTATGAAGGCACTCAAAATGTGGCACACAGTGCTCAGTCTAGGGGTTGATGCAGACACCAGCCCTGTTTGTTGTCTGCTCAGTCTCCCAGTTAACTAACATTCATTTGAACAGGTGAACCCTGGTAATAGCACATGGGTGTGGGGTGGAGTCTGCAGCAGAAAGGTTGTTCCGGCCTCCTCCCCATGTGATCATTGAACAGGCTGAGAATTCTCCTGTCCCCATTCCCACTTTTGGTGGGCGTGCCTTAGATGGGGCCATGAATATAGACGCCAGCTCCAGGGGGCTGAGGCTCTTTGGGCCCCCTCAATCTCCATTGTTGAGGCCAGATGCAGAGCCGGGTGCAGAACAACATCAGGACATTGTATGACATTGCATCGGGGCCCCTCAATGTAATTCGGAAGATGTTGGATAGGGATGCAAACAATGGCTACTGTATTTGATGATGGACAAGGCAGGGCCACAAATGACCAAGGGCTCATATGTTGTGCAGGTCTGACTTATATGGAGCTTATGTGTTCATTCGCAAGGATTTCAGGAAGCAAAGGTAAAATGGCCACTAACGGCCATATTCACAAAAGCAGCAACACCCTTAGATATTTTGGCACTTGAAATAACAAGGTCAAAAATAACTTCCTTCCACTTCCTAGCTATTTCTGGAATTTGGTGGCAACCTTCCTTGAGATACAGATCCTGGAATGAGTAACTGTGTTTGTTCACCAAACTCCTGATGTGCTCTTTTATGACTTTGTAAAGTTTAAGGCTACCTTTTTATAAAGAAATACGGCAGCTTGCCCCAGAGGCTTTTAAGGAACTCTCAATCTCTTAAATATAGCCCAGGACACCACTCGACTTGGCTATAAAAAGCTGGTGGTCACTTTGATCAGATCTTTAGGGTGAAGACGTGACGCAAGGCCTTAAGAACGAAGTGGTATGAAACTCTGACAGTATTTTGAAAGTGTATACCTAATTGACCTTGATGCTTTTGAATTATGGTGCTGGACAGGGCCGGCTCTACATAGATCCCCGGTGGCGCAGTGCACCACGGCGGGGGGCTGGTAAGCGCGGAAACCAATTGCGCTCTACGAGGGTGGGGCGGGTGGCGGAGCGATCTCCGCCCCTCAGCACCAGGGCGCGCGATCTGCTCAAGACGGCCCTGGTGCTGGAGGAGACTCTTGAGAGTCCCATAGACTGCAAGAAGATCAAACCTATCCATTCTGAAGGAAATCAGCCCTGAGTGCTCACTGGAAGGACAGATCGTGAAGCTGAGGCTCCAATACTTTGGCCACCTCATGAGAAGAGAAGACTCCCTGGAAAAGACCTTGATGTTGGGAAAGATGGAGGGCACAAGGAGAAGGGGATGACAGAGGACGAGATGGCTGGACAGTGTTCTCGAAGCCACCAACATGAGTCTGATCAAACTGCAGGAGGCAGTGGAAGACAGGAGTGCCTGGCATGCTCTGGTCCATGGGGTCACGAAGAGTCGGACACGACTAAACAACAACAAGAAGAAGAATTGACCTTGGTGGTGAATCATTCAGAGTGGGGAGAGAGTATAATGAGATAAGAGGCTGAATCATGTACAGGATATGACAAATTATTTGTGGTGTGACAACAATTTTGTGCGGCCAAAATGTGACAGGGCTAGATTGCTTGGGGAAGAGTCAGTCTGAGGAAAACAGGTATGTGCACAAATTTTAGAGTGCACGGTTCTTAAGGATGAATAGACTACAGTATTTTGTTGCAGTGCACCATTCATCAACTTCCGTTATCCGTTCCCCAGGAATTGCCCAAACCTTTTTTGCGCCTTAGGCGAAATGCCCCATTGCTGCTATTTTTCCAGAAAAAGAGGTGCCGGAACTCATCATGAACACTTCCCTCATTCTCTTAGAATGGCAACAGTGCTCACCTGAAAGGTGCCAGAACTGAGTTCCGTCAAGTTCTGGCTGAAAAAAAGGGCCTGGGCATGAAGCTCTGCAAGGGCTTCCCCTCCAGGAAAAGCCCTTGCAAAACCTCACTGTTGGACTCTGCAAGCCTTTGTCCGGTCTCTGTTTCTGCCCAGTGACAAAGATGAGCAGTAGAACGCCTCCTCTGTTACCAACTCAGTAAGAGAGGAGTTGTTCTATAGTACAGTGAAACCTCGGTTTATGAACACCTCGGTTTATGAATTTTCGGTTTATGAACGCTGCGGACCCACCTGGAACGGATTAATTCACTTTCCATTACTTTCAATGGGAAAGTTTGCTTCAGTTTATGAACGCTTCAGTTTATGAACAGACTTCTGGAACCAATTACACCCATGTTTCAGTTTATGAACGCTTCAGTTTAAGTACTCCGCGGACCCATCTGGAACGGATTAAACCACTTTCCATTACTTTCAATGGGAAAGTTCGCTTCAGTTTATGAACGCTTCAGTTTATGAACAGACTTCCGGAACCAATTGTGTTCATAAACCGAGGTACCACTGTACAGAGTTTTGCTGCTGGTCCCTCTGTGCTCCTAGATGGAACAGGTGCCACTGCCAATCCCTCTCTTACCTGGGTTGCCACCTCTTGCATTTTTTGCCACTGGAAATGGCTGCATCACACTTCCTCGTGGGTGGGCCAGCTCTGCTGTACCCTGTACAGCCAGTTGCTACCTGGGTAAGAATTTACTCATGTTGTGAATCAACAAGGGAGTTTGGAGGATGTCTGCAGAGGCAGAACATGACCCAATGACTGTTATTATTTTACAATTGTATATCCAGGGTGTTGTCTATGGAGCCAGTTTTCTTAGGAGAATAAGCATTTTTTTAAAAAAGATAATAATCTCAGAATAACTAGGAGAAGCGCTGAGCTCAGTAGCCATAGCAGAACAAGCTCTCTATAGATGGCTTGTTTGAGGGAAAAACAAAACACTGTTCTGTGCAGTGAGTGAAGAAACAGACTGGGGGGCTAGGGGGAGATCATAAAATACTAAAACTGGGAAGCTTTTCAGACAACAGGAAGGAAGTCAGCAGTCCAAAAACCTTCCCACTTTTAAGTAGCATAATTGTGAGTAAAATTATCAGCAGGCCTTTGAAGCAATTAAGGGAAAGAAGTCAGGAAAGGGGTGTTTATACAAGCCCAACCAAGCCAAATACAAAATGAATCTCATTTAAGAAAATGTTTTTGTAAGACATGTAACCTCAGTTAACTTCTAACACAAGTCATTTTCCGCAAACTTCTTACAGTACAGGGTTCCTATGCTGCCAATTTTGCCACCCCTCAGGGCTACTGGAAACAAAATATGTGGGAACAGGGCTGGCTTACGGTGCAATCCTAACCATGTCTACTCAGAAGTAAGTCCTATTGAATTAAATGGGGGCTTACTCCCATGTAAATGGGGTTGGGATTGCAGCCTTAGTCCTATAATGATATTTATTTAGGGTTGCATATATCCATGCCAGTTTTCCCTCAAGCTGTTGTTTCAAACTACAATTCCCATCATCCCTGGCCACGTGTTGTTTCAGGCTGATGGGAGTTGTAGTCCAAAACACCTAGAGGGCTTACCCATACTGTAGCTTAATGTGATTAGCAGCCTCCCTGTACTTCCATTAATTTGCCTTTGCCTACATGACTCACTGACTTCCCGCATTTTCCCTCCTTCCCTCCAGGTCTCCCCATTCCAGGGACACTCTGAAAAAAGAAGGTATGAGAAACCCCCTTGAACTAGGGCAATGTTTTTTGCTGCCTGGATGGAGTGGTAAGTGAATGTGTGCAGAGCAATATAGATTATGTTGTTAAGTGAGAGTCACATCCATTGCTCTGCCTCCACTAGAAGGAAGCCAGAAGGTTGCCCAGGAAGGAAGGTGGTGGTCTATCTGGTATGAGGCAACTTCCCAATGCATATTCATATCTAAACAGAAGAACAAAAGCAACAGAAAGTTCCTAGGTAGCTCAGTTGGTTAGAGTATGGCGCCGAACATGCCAAGGATGCATATTCGATCCCTGTACGGGACGGCTGCATATTCCTGCATTTTCAGGGGGTTGGACTAGATGATCCTCCAGGTTCCTTCCAACTCTATGATTCTTTGATTCCCACCGCCACTGTAGGGTGGTGGGCTGGGCGGGGGTTTTTTTGGCCAGTGTAATTTATCTTTGTGATTCTTCTGAGACCATGAGAATCTTGCCTTTTAATGCTTGAGCACAGTTAACTTTTGACCTGTGTCAGCTGTCAGGTTAGAGCGAGCTTAGTCACATCAGTCTGAGCAGGAATTAAAACCAAGCTCAGGAAGGTGAAAGGGCAAAGCCTTAAAGGGATCACCTTAATTGACTGGGCTTCCCAATGCCCTCCCCCTGCCCTGCTCTTGTACATTAACCCAAATGCCTCTAGTCCTTCTCCAACCTGTTTTCGTAGAGTAGAAAGACTTACCCTGTCACATAACAAAGCTAAGCGGTAGAAGGAACGTGACCTCAGATCTTCCTGAGAGGGGCACTTAAGATCATGCTGAATTCTGGGCTTTATCCTGCTCCTTTTCGTGTGGGTTTGAGAGATGAGAATGATCAGCCAGATCCTCCTTTGCTCGAAATATGTCAGTGATATTGCAAGACCGTCTGGCTGCCATTTAAGTTTGTGGTCTTTGTGTCTTGATGAATTTAGTACTTGAAACAACCATGACCGGAACATGGTTTCAGGCATGTTGCATGTATTATCTAATGAGCTTGTGAGCATAAGGTAATTCCTCACCCCTTTGGCTTCCCTCTACTGGGAACACTGAAGACATGTTGTTTCTATGAAACTTTTTTACTGGCACTCTCCCTCCCAGGGACAGCACGATGTAGAAGGCAGGAGCTCTAAAGCCCTGTGTGCCTTTGCAATCAACTAACCACCGTGACTTTGCATGGCATTAGCCTTCATGAGACGCCTTGGTATGGTGACATTACAGTATTGCCACATACAGTTTGTGTGTGTGCACAGGTAAGGTAAAAGGTAAAGAACCCCTGGATGGTTAAGTCCAGTCAAAGGTGACTATGGGGTTGCGCCGCTCATCTCGCTTTCAGGCCGAGGGAGACTGTGTTTGTCCACAGACAGCTTTCTGGGTCATGTGGCAAGCATGACTAAACTGCTTCTGGCGCAACGGGACACTGTGATGCAAGACACCAAGTGCACAGAAATGCCGTTACCTTCCTGCCCCAGCTGTACCTATTTATCTACCTGCACTGGCATGCTTTCGAACTGCTAGGTTGGCAGGAGCTGGGACAGAGCAACGGGAGCTCACCCCGTCACAGGAATTCGAACCGCCGACCTTCTGCTCAGCAAGCCCAAGAGGCTGAGTGATTTAGACCACAGCACCACCTGCGTCCCTTTTGTGTGTGCACACAACCATAGCACCATAGTAGGCACCAGAGAGGGAAGGAGGAAGGAAACCTCCCTCCTTCCTCCTGCTGTTGCCTTTGCCACAGAAGCAAGAAATGTTAAGTGCCAGGGGAGGGGCAAGCAGGTGGACAGGCTGTCATGTGTTGCCCATGTGGGCTTGGGGGAGGGATAAGATCAGGGTGTGACCAGATCTGAAATAAACTCAGAATGAAGTTCAAAAGAATTTGAAGTTTCTTGAATTTTAGGGAATGGTGGCATTTCGTAGAGCCTGCTTCTGAAGTTGAGCAGGCAGTGTTCATTTGCCCATCAAATGAAATGACACACTGTGCAGTCTTGTCCCTGTGCCTGCCTGCGCACCCAGGGATTTTATATCCAGCTAGCTAGCAGAGGGGGAATGAAACCAAAAGGATGGCAACTGTCATGATTCACTACAACACAACATCTTAAAAAGCATTTTCTAAAGAGGAAATAGGGACAGATACCATTTTATTGGAAGTGGCCCCTATAAAGATGGTCAGTTGGAGCATTATGTTTAAACAAGTCGAATTAAAAAAACACAAAAAGCTAGTTTGAAAAGTTAGCTACTTTTTGCAGACATTATTTAAGTTTTTGTGTGTTTTTTTTGTATTGTACATAGATTCCCCTCTCCCTGGAAAAATGTTCTTACTAATAGAATGAATCACGCTGGAAAGAGGGAAGAAAACAGGGTATCAACTTACGGGGAAAATAGGTTCATGAACTTGAACTACTCTTTGTGAACCTGGCAGATGAAAATGTAATGATTTGAAGGATTTGCAAAACCCACAAAATTCCACAAAACCTGCCCATCTTGGCATTTGTGCTTCTTAGGCCATTAGCCCAGATTCCACATCAAGTTGAGTCCTGCACACACAATAACAATAATGGTGTCTTCCTAAAACCTAGTTAGAAATACAGTCTGCCACACTCAATAGCTGGAATGGAAGGCACTCGGGCGAGGAGATGGCGCTAGGGAGAGGCGATTCCTTTGAAGTAGAGAATAAGAGAAGGCCATTGGTAATCGGATGTTTGGGAGGACTGTCAAAGAAATCTCCCAACACTTGACTTACCACTGATGGTATCTTGTGGCAGATAAAATAGCAACAGTGAGTTTTGAGTGTGTGTATTCCATTAACTTCTCTACATCTGGAGTATGCAGGACGCAAAGCAGCAAAATCCCTCCTCCACTATACCAGCAATAAAGGAAATCTTTTGGTATCTGCCTTGCAAGATAATTTTTAAAAACGGAGCTGAGCTGCACTTAATTTCTCAAAAGAAAAAAAGTGCTTCTCAGCCGAAGCGTAGGGAGACATTAACCTCCTGCCCAGTTACTTTAATGAGCTACTCCGAAAGTGGTTTGTGTTTGTTTGTTTGTTTGTTGTTTAAATCTCCAGAGGGTAAAATGGCATGGTTCTACATGGGAGGAAGACTGGCAAGTATCCAAAGAATGCCAAACTTGGTACTGTTTAGCATTATATTTATTCATTCATGTTTTAAGTTTTAGAGCATTCTAAACTGCCTTCAGAGCGAGTTGGCAGTACCTAGGATTCAGGCCACATGCCATCATTTTATGTTTTGCTCCAGCCTGCCCTTGCTGCTTTCTCCAAGCCCTCCTGGTTTCTGGAAGAGAAGGACTGTGTGGGATTATCTACTGGACTCCTGTTTCCTCAGGGGTCAGAGAGACAGGGTTAATGCACTGGATGAGGGCCACAGACCTGTAGACGACCTTCTCTCAATCTATGAAGGTCTCTGCCATGGGACACAATATAACTGAAATTTAAGGTTGGCTTGGCAACTGTCTACCAAGCATTTCTTCTTACGAGTTTCATGCTGTTACTTTCTCTGAATGAAAAGACCATCCCACACATGTGTCATCATTATCTGAGGCTCCATATGATCCAGCACAGTGAGGCACGGCAGATACATCTGGCAAAAAGGGTATTTTCAGTGGTGGCCCCCTAGTGATGGATTGCCTCCCTGAAAAGGCCTACTTGGTACCTGATCTAATGTTTTTATGGCACCAGGCAATTCCCCCCTCCCATTAGGAAAACACATTCCCAGGACTTTTAAAACTATGCTGTGTTTTTAATATCGTTCAATTTTGTGGGTTTTCTTATCCCTCTGTTTTCAGCATTAAACTGGGTCTGGGTCTCACTTTTATTTCCTTGATCTCTCTTTTGAAATGACTGTTTTGATTTTATTGTTGTGCTTTTATTTGTTGCTTTCATTGCATCATCATTTGCATATATTCCTGCATTGCAGGGGGTTGGACTAGATGACCCTCAGGGGAACCTTCCAACTCTACAATTCTATGATCTGCCTAGAGAGCTCTGTTATAAGAGTGGCATGAAAATAACTGAAATAAACCAACTATTTTGTGCCAAGTGGGAACATTCGGATTTGGGCACAGTGCCATGGGTGTCACTTGCAAAACAGCTGCCATGGGAGTGCGGCTTATCACAAAAATGGCTGCTGTAAGGGTGTGGCATGACACAAAATGGCTGTCATAGGACATAGCATAACAATGGCTGCCCGTCAACAAACAAACTGATTAGCCAGAAGCTGCTAATGGGATTATTAGGGGATCAGAGAGTGGGATTATTAGGGGATCAGAGTATTACTTTTTCACCAACGGATTAAAACTTTCAAAGGTCAATATTATTAGATAAGGTAGTCAAGGTATTTCATCATTTGCTTAAAACAGTCTTTGCCAAGCTGATACCCTCCAGCTCTAGATGCTTTGGACTACAACTTCCATGGCCGCAGACCATTGGCCATGCTAGCTGAGGCTCATGGGAGTTGAAGTCCAAACCACCTGCACAGCAGCGGTTAGGGAAGTCTGGCTTAAAGTAAGTAACTTTGAACCGTAAACTGTTAGGAATAGAAGTGAACCAAAGAAAACAGAGACCTCAGTCAGCGCCCGTTTTTGTCAAATACATCTGGAACAAAATACTTTTTGGAGAGAGGATACATACTGGAGAAGTTCCCATTATAAAAAATGGAAACATGTGAGGACCAACATGTGAGAACCAGAATTCCTTTCCACAGGCGTATGTTTGCCCAGCATGCATAATATAAATCAGGATAATGGTTCCAATAGGATCTGATTCAGTTTCATCAAGAGAAACAGGAATTTCAGATGGTGTGGTGTTTCAATTATGTTGTGAGTCTGTCGGGGGAAGGGGAATCAGAGCATTTGGACCAAAAATGAATATGCAGATTCATAGAGTAAGGCACACATAAACCCATTGATTTCCACGCACAGCTAACTCTGTGTTGGATTGTGCTCTGTATATTTCTGTTGCCCCTTTCATTGTTCAACTAAGATATCCCCTCTCAGCTTAACATACCTGTAAAAATAGTTGGTAGATAGCTCTTGTTTTATTGCCTCTGTGGCATTCCTTAAAAGAAAGGGACTTTGACCTTCTAAAATTCCTTACAGAGATTAAATACCAAAAGCAGCAGTACAAGAGGGAGTTAATAGACAGTTTCACTACACACAGCAGGACCTCTCAAGGAGGTCAAGTTATTAACACACTGGGAAATGTAGGTTGTATTTACTAATGCAGGATTTAACATGCACTTTAGATTGACTCCTGACAGCAGGCCCCCAAAAGCCACATTTCAGCAGCTAGGATCACAACTATTGACACATCTCAAGAACTTGCTTGTTTTGGTGAGCAAACAAATTCTGCTCCTTTAAAACGCGCATGAATATCCCACACAATATGCTATGAATGGAACTTTGCTTTCTATAGATAAGGCTGGTGGCTGTGACCTGGAGATACCTGCCCACAACATGACATGCAATTCCTATACATGCAACTAGTATAGTATTTATTCACATTCAGATGCAGGAGCAGATCTTGATAACCTCACGGTTGATACCAGAAGTAAATGCTGCTCCAACCTTCAGTTTGCACTTGTTTCCTGCATCTGCCTGTGCAAATGAATGGAATGCAAACATTTGTGTGTGCAGGCTTAATATTTCTCTTGACCCTTGTGCCACATGTTGTGGTAAAAGCCAGTGTGATCGGGACCTGTATAAATTAATATTCAGACAGACAGACAGACAGACAGACAGACACAATAGTTCCCTGCTTCATCCAACAGCAATAAAAACACCTGCTGTCTTTGAATAAAGAGTTTACTCTTTATTCATAGAAACCAAAGCAGCACAGGCCTAGTGATCACAGCAACCCTAGTGAGTCGGTTGCAAGTCCCTGCCTTCTCCCACTGTCTAAGACTCCTCCTCCGGGTCCTCCCCCAGCAACCTGAGACTACTATGTCTTGTCTCTCATTGCTTCACCCTCTTCATTCCTCTCTGTGTTCTAGGAGACCAGGGGAGGGGGGAGCTGGTCACAGCAGCAGAGGGAGACTTCCTGGCTACTTCAGCAGCCTGCCTCCACTGCTCTCCAGCCTCCGCTTCTGCCACTGAGCCTGGACTGCTCTCTGCGACATCCTCTTCCTGCTCACTAAACCCTGTTACCTCTTCTGCTCCCGACACCTCCTTGTCCCAGCCGTCCCAACACCAATCCCTTGGCTCTGAGCTTTCTTCCCTTGGGGGTTCCTTAGGGGATTCCCCAGCCAATGCCTCCCACCATCCCTCTGCATCCAGCCAGCCCGTGGCACCCAGGAAACCATGGTAAACAGCATTGGAACAAACAGGATATAAAGCCTGCTCTAAATCATGTTTTACTATCCTGGCCTCTTCCAAAGGGTCCCCCAGTCTGGATGAAACAGGAAACTATAGTTAATTTAAGACATCCTGGTTTGTTCAGGGAGGAGTTCAGGAAAGAGTAGCGGGGTTGCTGATTCTTGGGCCCCTTATTCTAATTTGAGCTATTATACTTGATAGGTTAACTCTTGCAGCCCTGACTGGAGAGAGGGCTTGCCTTGGGATATGGGTTGCACTCTGCCCCAGCAGGAGTTTTAATCTTCACATGACACTGTTAGTTTGGCTTTATCTTGTTGATACATATATCTACAAAGGAACAGCTGGGTCATTTGGAGGAGGGAAGTTTTTGTGTGTGCCTGTTTTGTTTTCTCCCTCCACTCCCTGAAAGCCTGTAATAAGAGATGGATTCAAAGTGACTCCTTAGGACGCTGTCACTTTAGACCGACACTTTGTTCATCTCTGTGGTGGAGCCATTAGGCGCTCTAAGAAAAAGAAAAAAGAGAAGAGGGAGAAAAAGTTGACATCAGAATCCTAATTCCTAAATGATTCTCATCTCATCAGCATTTCCCCATCCTCTCTATCCTCCCCCCCAAACCCCACCTCACAACTGTGCATAATGTTTCTATTGTATGGGGATGATGTTTTTCCGAGGAAGCGGCAGGGACTTAAATATCATAAAGGCCAGAGCTGGGCTTTGATATACTGTCAGCAAAAGCTGAGTACTGTAATTTTCGACAATTTTCGAAAGTCTCCTCCCTGCACCTCTTCTCTCTCCCCCCCCCCATGACAAGACACTTCTTTCGCAGAATCCTTGCATGCGCGGCTAAATTTATGTTGTGCTTTTGATGGGAGACACTGGGTTACTGTGAGCACCGGCTGTCTGGTCTGCCTTTGCTATTATGCCCTGGTAACTTCAAAGCCCTGGCTCCTCTCTTTCTATTCTCCCCTGGGTCTAACTTAACAGCACAGTTCAAAAGTGCAGCCTTATGAGACTGGCAACAACACCTCCACCTGTGTAGCCCTTTTGGCCTTTATCCTGCTGCCTGTTTGGTTTGTTTGTTTTTCTTTAAGTGACAAGTTCCGAAGGTCTTGGTCAACAGAGTGGAATCCCGATTCTCTGTTCTCTAAATATTGCTATGGTTGGATAGCCCTGACAGTGCAATCCTATAAATGTCTGCACAGAAATAAGCAATGGGTTATCCAAGCATAGCAATAATTAGAGAACAGAAAATCAAATTCTCATTGTGCAGGATTGTGGCTCGGAAGCATAGCACTTCCAAAATTGGGAGTAGGAGACAAATTTGGTGTCAGGAGTTTGTGCAGGAGCCGGGCCCTGGGACCAGCAGGACTTTGCAGGACTGGGATCCTCTTCGGCTTGTTCCAGAGAGGCAGGGCGCGGCCGCACAGGTGAGGCCACTTGGTATTTGCTGCACCTGGTGGCAAGAGCTGGCAGGGGATATAAGGCCAGCAGTTCCCCTCAGCTCTTGGCCACAGCAACACTCTGCCTCACCGTGTGCCTCCTTACCTTTTGACTATGACTTCGTGCCTTGACCCTTGGACTGTGACTTCATGCTCTGACCCCCAGACTGTGACTTCGTGCTTAGACCTTCGGAGTGTGCTTTCTTCCCTTGTGCTTCTTGACCCTTGGACCTCTGCTCTTCGGACATTTGTGCCTACCGTCTTGCCCCCGGTCCCGACGCTCCTTGCTGGGACTTCGCTCGTAAGCAGCCTGGACCGTGACATTTGGTGACTTGGGACCATGTTAATGGACTTAGCCAAGAAGATAGCAGATCCTCCTCTCTTCTCCACTCCTTCTGCAATGACTACCTTATCGTCCTTGTTATTATTTCTGTCATTTAAAATATTGATGTCCCACTGAACACTCCTATCATCTCTTGGAAGGGGCACACAGAGAAGGGCCTCAGCTGTTAAGAAGATTGCTACTGCATGGATTTAACTTTCCACTGAAGACCAGGAAGAGGAATGGCCACTTCAGATGGAGTTTGCCTTCCATTACAGAGGCTGGCACAGAAAGCAAACTTCTCCTTTTTATTTTTTGTTTGCATCCCACCACTTAGCTCAATTGGCTACCTCTTGTGCCCAGGGCTGAGGCAGCTGCCTCAGTCCGTGGATTGGGGACAGAATTATTATCACTGCTATTATTATGAGCTCATATGTACCATATTTATGTAAAAATGTTTTGAGATGTTTACAAAACAAAGTGTATCTGACATGACAATGATCAAACAACAAACAGAACCAACCAAGGAGCAGCACCCCCCCCCCTGTGCCATAGTTAAGGAGTGTCTGTGAAAAGTGACATTTTAGAGCCATTGGCCGATTTGGGACACTACTGAGAGTGATGGAGTGGGAGTAGGGAATGGATTAATCTATCAATTTTGGTTTCTCTCTGTTTCTCATTTTTTCCACTCTTGTTCTCCACATTTCCAAATCAGCTTGTGGTTTTTTACTTTTACTTTTTTGAAAAACAACAGCAACGTTTTCCTGAAAATTCAGTAGCATTTTAGTGCAAATTTCTCCTAATGTACAGATTTGCAAAGCAATTTCCCTAACATCATTTAGATACGATTTTCACTAATACAGTGGTACCTCAGGTTACAGATGCTTCAGGTTACAGACTCCGCTAACCCAGAAATAGTACCTCGGGTTAAGAACTTTGCTTCAGGCTGAGAACAGAAATTGTGCGGTGGTGGTGCGGCGGCAGCAGGAGGCCCTATTAGCTAAAGTGGTACCTCAGGTTAAGAACAGTTTCAGGTTAAGAACGGACCTCCAGAACAAATTAAGTTCTTAACCCGGGGTACCACTGTACATGCATTTTTCATGCATGCTTTACACTAGTAAATGCATTCTTGCACATATTACTTGGCGGGACAACTGCATTTCAAAATATGAAGAAGTCTGCATTTCAAAGGATGGCTACTATACGTTGGGTTTTGCATATTGTTTCATAAAGTGTGAATGAGGTAAGTTTGCTGATAAATGTGAACTGAATCAAATTTCTACCCCATCCCCAAGAAGGGGGCAGACAAGATCAAACCCACAGGATATAAATATCATTCACCAGAATATTACCTTGTGTGTATGCCCCTGATGAGCAGCAGCTGTGCAGAGCCCATTAATCTCAATGAGGCAGATGCAAGAGAATTTTTGGATGTATTCTACCACTGTAAATTGATAGGGGGAAAAATCCATTTGGACATTGGATTTCTCTAATTTGTTATTAAAACTCCACTCACTTCTAGTATTTCTTGTCTCTGTGTGGAACTCATAGCTGCCAAAGTTCTCCCTTTTCTTAAGGGAAATTCCCTTATGCTGAATAGGCTTCCTCGCGAGAAAAGGGAAAACTTGGCAGCTATGGTGGAACTTGAAATATTTGCTTGGGTTCTTTTTCTCACTAAGAAATTTCCTTTTGATGTACTATTTGATTTTTGTTTTGCTTTCTTCCTTTGCCTAGGTTAGTTAATGTATTGTAATGGGAATGGGGGCTGAACTGGATTAGGATATGGAGACGGGCAGCAGGGCTGTGCTCCCCCCATCATGCCATTGAGTCCCATCCCAGCCCTTCCTCAACCTTGTCCAGCAAGAGTCTTCAGAATGCTTGCAAGCATTTGCCCATGGGGGGCAGGTGGGGGAGCTGATTCCTACCTGCAAAAACAATACATGAACCAAAACCCTTCAAAAGTCACACCTCTCTGAATGTTTTGATGCTGTTCACCAACCAAGAAATGTGCACAAAAATTCATGTATTAGTGAAAATAATATACCATTGCATTATATTGCAGTAAATGGATGATATTGGGCAATATTTATATTGCATACAAAAGTATTACAGGAAATGTGATCTAATATCCTGATGAATTTTCATGAAGACTTTTTTTTTAATGCAAACTGATGTGGAAATGTGGCAATCTGAACTTAAGGCCAGAAAAGTGAGAAACACTGTTGCATCCAATGTTAGCCCTTACTCAGAGCAGATGCACTGAACTTAATGGTTAACTTAGGTCTATCCTGCATAGAACTTAGTCGCATGAACTCAGATGCAACCCACGGAATTTAACAGACTTGTCCATCCCTTCCCATCTGTTGGAATTCTGAGCACATTCCCATAGCTGTCAACTTTCGGATTTGAAAATAAGGGATCGGCAGCAGTCTCACCTGTCCCGGGGACAGTCTACGGCATATCTAACAATCCAGTATAGCAGTGGGAAACGGCGCTGGAATAAGGGAATTTCCAGCAAAAAAAGGGAAGGCTGACAGCTGTGGCTTGGAATAAGGGAGTTTCCCGCAAAAAAAGGGAGGATTGACAGCTATGCATTCCACCTCACAGACCCAGGTGTGCTGTGCAGGCTTTGGACCTTCCCACAATGCATGGACATTGTGGGAGTGAAGTTGCCATGGGGTAGGATGCCATGCCTGGGGCCACCTACCATAGCCTCAGTATCCTTCTCCACGTGAGCTCAACTGCACAGATAGAAATGTCTGAACATCGCTATAGTCCACTCATATTTGAGAAGCAAAACACAGCAAGCTCATAAGGAATAATCTGCTCAAGAGAGAGAAAGCCGTGTGGAGATAACGCCTCTAGGGAGCTTGAGTCCTTGAATCCAAGCCTGCAATCTTTAGACTTGGTAGGAGGGCCATGGCTGGGCAAGCTCCCTGCCTGGCACCTAAGGAGACCCACTGCCAGTCAACAGGGGCAACACTGAGCAAAGTGGACCAGTGGCCTGATTTGATACAAGGCTGGTTCCCATGTTTCCTACACACACACCTATGAGCAATATCAAATAAGCCAAGACTGTACATTTTGGAGCAACCTACATCAGGAGCTCAGTTGCCATTCTTGCTTGATTCCCCTTTTGGTTCTTGCAATAGTGATTATATATTTAGGGGTGGAGACCCTCAATTCTAAACCGAACTAGTAAACATCTATATTTAACATTTTCAAAAGCATAAAAACATAAAAAGTGTGTGTATGTGCAGAGGACCGGGGGGGGGGGGTTGCATTTTCTCTGCACATGGAAAAAATGTCAAGGCCATATCCTCGGCTTCTGCCTGCCTGCAGGCTCAAGAGTTTTTGCCAAGGGTCTATTTATGTCCAAGTTATAAACCATGAAAGGCAAGGATGTATAATGGAAAAAACAGAGTGCCATAAAGTGACACGCTGCACAAGCACCAATGTTGGCAAATCACCTGCAAGGCTCCCTTTTGACGTCCAACGGGAACAGAATGATTCCTTAAGTGTAATTGGTTCATATCTTAGCAGGAGACTTCGTGTGCCTCTGAAATATGGGCAGGGGTGATCTCATCCTCTCTGCTGTCCATCTGGGCTGCCAGAATTTTTAAAGGCTTAAATTAGCTAAAGTAAAACATATGCGTTTGCCAGGTTACCTGGAAGACTCGAGTTGCAGCACAATTTAGGCATTCCAGAGGCACTAGTGTTCCCATAGAAGTCTAGACCCTCCAACAGTGGACAGAGGACAATATGAATGCTTGGTTTTACATGGTTGCCAAATGTTTACCAACCCCTGCTCCCATGCACATAACCGATGCTTGTTCGGCAAACATTAGCAGGGGATACTGCATGTCCATGCAAAACTGGTCCCATAGAAGTCTAGACCCTCCAACAGTGTACAGAGGGCAATATAGATGCTTGGTTTTACACAGAGTTGCCAAATGTTTACCAACCCCTGCTCAATGGATCAAGCTGGTATTAAAGACACAGCAGCAGACCATACCATTTTTCCTGATCAGCTGGCAAACCCAATTTACCATTAAGTGTAAAAGTTTTAAGATAGGGCAATTACTTTTCAGGACAGCCGCTTCAGCTACCAAAGTCTTGTGCTCCCAGATAATTCAAATGTGTGTGTGTGTGTGTGTGTGTGTGTGTGTGTGAGAGAGAGAGAGAGAGAGAGAGAGAGAGAGAGAGAGAGAGAGAGAGCGAGCATGCAAAATGTGCAATTTCATCTGAGCAATTTCATTGTCTCACTTCCAAAGTATTGACACTAGGCAAGATCTAGCCAAATTTAAACACTTTTAAACATTGTTGATTTCAATGAGAGTACAGTCCTCTGCATATTTACTCAGACGTCACACTACCATATATTCAGAGGGGCTAACTCCTAGGTACTGTAAATATACACAGGATTGAATACTTATGCATGTGCTTTTGTCATGAAATATATTTAGTTGTGGTTAAAAAGTGCCAAGCAGAGTCACTGAGATTCAGTGAGATTCATCTCTCTAGTACAAAACCAATACTCTACTAGCTACACCAGGGTGGTTATAATCATGTTCACATAAACCTTAAAGGATAACCAAAATATCACCAAAACCTGTATATGGCTACTTCATATTACAAAGGATACCCTGCTCCATATGGACTGAGAAGCAGTGCTGTGTGGTGTTCAATTCAAACTGCAAGAGGAAAATTGTGGATTCAGAATGTGGTTCCCAAAACTGGGATTAACACCTCTATTTTTGCTTCAAGAGTGATGCTATTTTGGAAAACCACAAGAATTTGTTTTACCTTCAGATATCCCCCCCATTCCCCTTTGCCTTGTTACAATGTGCTGTGTTGACAAGCTTGACATTATTAAGAGTTGATGTCAACTTTTCTGTTCCGGATTTTTTGGAGAATTTTGCAGGAGTGAATTTCCATAGAAGGATTTTTTTATAAAAAAAGTCACTTTAGGATGCAAAAACAGGATCGTCTAATTTTTGCTTTGGGGATCTGCTACAAATGCTGCTGTGGGGTACCACAGATGAAGATACTACATGGGAAGGACACAACAGTTTGATTGAAAATGGTGGCTTTGTTTTGTATTCATTCATTCATTCCTGGGGTTTTACACACATATACCCATAAGTCGAGGAATGTGGGTGGTGCTGTGGGTTAAACCACAGAGCCTAGGGCTTGCCGATCAGAAGGTTGGTGGTTCGAATCCCCGCGACGGGGTGAGCTCCCATTACTCGGTCCCAGCTCCTGCCAACCTAGCAGTTCGAAAGCACATCAAAAAGTGCAAGTAGATAAATAGGTACCGCTCTGGTGGCAAGGTAAACGGCGTTTCCGTGCGCTGCTCTGGTTCGCCAGAAGCGGCTTAGTCATGCTGGCCACATGACCTGGAAGCTATACGCCGGCTCCCTCGGCCAATAACGTGAGATGAGCGCCGCAACCCCAGAGTTGGTCACAACTGGACCTAATGGGCAAGGGTCCCTTTACCTTTACCTTTACCCATAAGACAGTTCTTCTGGAGAAGGGATGGAGGAGAAACTCAATTCTGTTTGCATTTAATGGTGAACCCAACCTAATTTGCACTGTCTGGGAACAAAACATGAACCAAAACACAGTCATCCTTTGCAATTCACAATTCTCTGAATTTTGCAGTCTAGTTTTCCAGGCAAGTGATGTTTGCATAATGCATACAAGTGCACATATTAGTGTAAATAGTATACAAAAATATGTTAAATTTGGGGTTGTTGTTTCAGCCTATTGCTGAAATTGCTTGCTTGCTTTGTGGAGGGTAAGGCTATCAATGTGGAAGATAAGGCTATCTAAAGGAATGGCTGTCCCATTCCTTCACGGGTGGCAGACAGTGATGCTTCTCTATACAAGTTGCTAGAAACTATGGGGACGGGGAAAGTGCTCTTGTCCTCGGGTCCTGCTTCCTGGTTTCCCACAGGCATTTGGTTGGCCACTGTGAGAACAGGATGTTGGACTAGATGGGCCATTGGCCTGATCCAGCAGCCTCGTCTTATGTTCTTAACTGTTGTAGCAGGCAAGGTTTGGGCTACGTGGGAAGCCTTCCTGGCAAGTTCTCAATTCCAGCAGGGACAGTCTCTGCTCAAGATTTATGGCTTAATTCCCTACTTGAAAACAAAGGAGCAAATAGTTGTGTGTCACACACTGTGCTGAAACATTAGAGATTATGTTGCTGCTCCGGTTTCTGAAGGATTTCACCGCAGTGGGAAGAACAAGAAACTTATACTAACTTTCCTTTTTTTTTATGGTTACCAAGAGCGTAACATGGGGAGAATAATTTCTTCTATTTATAAGGTCCAGAGGCCCCTCAAGCCCAAATATCAGTTCAGGAGCTTTGTTCGAAGGAGTAACTGTTTCCTTTCCCTCATAAAACGCCTATCTCCATTAATCTATGTTTATTTTCCTTCTGCTTTTTAAATTTGCTTAATGGACTTCAGCCGAAGTTCCTCCTCGCTGTCGGAGGAAAGTAAACTCTGCTAAATCCCTTGAGACGTAATAGTCACAGTTAAGCACTTTCTTTGGATTATTTCGTCTGACTTTCATCTTTTGCTGCTGGAGAGGCGATGGTGGTTGAGCACTCTGGCCCTAACCCCATGACTTAAGAGCCTGGGAATAAACTGCCAAGATTGCTCAAGGTTATTTTGCGGCTCCCCCTTCCCCCGCCTCCCACCCATAGACATCATGCAAAATTGACTGGAGCGGAGAGAGAATGGGATTCAACTGTTCTTCTTCACTACTTGAACTATGAGTGCCATAGCAAGTGAAATAGGGTTCTTAGCTCTTCTCCTCACCCCTCCAACCAGACCTGAGAATCCCTCAAATGCAGAGGGATTCTGGAATCTATAGGTTCCACACACAACACGCACACCTTAAAGGTGTTAAGCCTACTGGGAATTGTAGCTCTGTAAAGGGTAAACTGCCGTCCCCAGGATTCTTTGGGGGAAGTCATGTGCTTTAAATGGATGGTGCGTCCATAGCCTTACTTTCAGAGGAAGAAGTCGGACAGGGTTATGGGAAAGGGATTGATCCTCCGCTTCCTCCCTGTTCTAGTGCTGTCATTGAGCTCCACTTCCCATCAGCCCCAGCCGGCATGGCCAATGATCAGGGATAATGGGAACTGCATGGCCATAGGTTCCCCATCCCTGCCTGAGCCATGGTCCTGCTCCACTGTGGCAGTGGAAGCCCACCTGCCCAGCATTCCATTCCCCTGCAGTGTGGCAGCAGGTAGAGAGAGAGGATGCAAGCAGGCAGACTTTCTCACAGCGGTGGTGAGCGTGCTGTGGAAGTGCCCTGCCTGCACAAAACTATCTTCACCCCCAGATTGCGTCTTGGAGATCGCGACCTCTCCTGCCACCCCTGTGCCCAGTTTGCAGCAGAAGCTGGATTTGCACTGTGTCAATCGGCCAGGCCTTTTGTCAATCAACACTGAATCATTGACCATGAGAGTCAGCATGGCAAGCTTTTCCCTCTCAGCCTTGGTTTCCCCATCTGCAAGGTTGGAATAACCTCAATAGGTTGTAGTGAGGATCAATGAGACAAAGATTGCACAGTTCTCTGGCCATGCACAATGTACTACAGAAGCATCTGAAGAGAGATCTGTCATTGAATGAGTTTTGAATGATAGCCAATGGTAGGTCTTGCCTCTAAATGCCATCTTTGTTTGGAGTCCAACACATTAATGGTCTTACTAATATGGTACCACATAAGCTACAGGCATAGTTCTATATAATATGTGGGGGGAGGCAATCGTAAGAGATTTAGTTAGCTTAGCCAGAAATTGCACTGCATAATTAAATCCCAGCCATCTACTTCTTACCGTGAACAAAGAATCACTTTATTGTTCATTTCTCGTTTTATTTCTTCTGTGTATTTTTTCAGACAACTTATTGAAGTTTCATTATTTTATGATTTACCTACATCAATAAGACTAACATATTAGTAATAATAAAATCTGTCTTCGCTTGGTCCTTGGTCAAGTATTTCCATGGTTAAATCTGACAGATGACAACTTTTTGCCGACTGCAGTAACTTTTGGGGGGAATGAAGGAAAGATGCATATCTGGGTTTTTGTTTTGGTTATCCTTGGCAGAGGATAAGGGGGTCTCTGCAGCTATCACAGCACAATCTTTACCATCTGAGATCCTGCTTTTAAAGAAGTGCTGCATCCCAGAACACTCTAAATGGTTTCCTGGAAACGGTCGAGAGCTTCCATCCTTCTTTTTCATTCTTCTGACACATTCCCAGGCTGAAAGTCTCACTTTGCATTTGGGATATTTAATGCGAAGATCAGCTTTGTGATAGAGCTGCTGTTCAAAAGGGTGGAACCAATCTTGAACTAAATACTGTGCATAATGACGGATGGGTTCATTTCTGTTTCTTCCAGTTTCTCATTTCCCCAATACATTTGACCTGCATCTTATGCAGTGGTTCATTTCCAAGGGTATTGCATATAGTCAGAATTGTGTTACCCTTGGAGCCACTTTGCAGCTAGCCAGCCTGCCTTCAAGAGGTGGCCAGTGAGGAGGAGAAAGAGATCATCCGTCTCAGTCCCAGAGGCGGCGCTTGGGGTTACCTGGCGCAAAAAGAGCTTTTAAGCTTTTGGTTTTGCTTCTCAGGCAAGCCCTGTTTGGCACGCCTGGCTGTTCTGGCATTGGTAGGGATGTTCTCACGAGAGCTTGCATGACAACCTGACTTCCCGTGAGAGCATCCCCACCTTTGAAATCGCACAAGTTAAATACGCATAAGATGTGAGCATACCGTACTGAATTCAGTTCAGCTCACCACATTTCCACACCAGTCTGCAATTTTTTTAATTAAAAAGGCCCTCATGGAAACTTGTGAGCCTTTTAGTGCAATTTCTCCTAATATAAACATTTTTAAACCATGTTACCAATACACACATTTTTGCAAGCAGTATTCCCTTATATAATGTCTGTTTTATTTTCATTAATACTGTATCTGCATTTTGAGGGCTATTTTCCTATGTGTGAACTTGGGAGGACAACTTCAATTTGGTTTATGTATCATTTTGGGGAAGTGTGGATTAGGTATTGTCACGTTAAAATGTGAACTGAACCAGATTTACCCCCCAGCCCTCTTTCAAACAACATCAGTTGAGACATTTATTTGGATTTTAGGAAGGAAAAGAAAAGAAAAAAAAAGCTTCCCACCTCAGAGTGGCCGGGGAATAAATGTGCAACCTGATGTGTGTTCATTTGCATAGATGTCCTGCTGTGTTCAGTGGGACACTAGCCAGTGTGTTTAGGGCTGCATCCTCAAACTTTCAACATTTGAAGGAAATTCTGGAAAATCAATGAAAATTGATTTTCATTGATGCACAGCCAACAAGAGTATTTTCTTGCACCAACCACTAACCAGGTAGAACCCATAGGTGCAGGAATATCAGAGGGAAAGGAGCCCCACAACCTGGTAGTGTGCTTTTGACTGTGGATAATATTAATTGCAACACAAAAAGCTTGGCTCTGGAGGCCTCGGGTGATTCAGGGAAATTGACTGTTTCCAGAAGAACATCTCTGATTTGTTGTTCAGGAGATGAGTACTTTTTGTTGAGTCACAGTGAACACATTAGCCATGATTTGTATAGCTGGCTCTCTAGAATGAATACTTTTCTCCATGGGAGAAGGCTGCTAACTTTCCAAGCAAAAAGAGGCTTCTGGGATATTTCTTTTTCACAACATGCCTGGCTATTGCAAATTGTCTAGCTACACAATCCTAAGTCCCTGCTGTGGCATCAACATGGTCAGTCTGGAATTAGGTTTTGCATCTCTTAGTTTATCCATTACGAATGGTACTCTCTCCATCCAGCCTGGTTCCTCTCCTTAATGTGTCTTCATAGGCAGCCTCTTCACCCGGTGGCTTGCCTGCCTCTCTGTTCACAAATTTCTGTGAAGAAAGACTTGGGTGGGGATCCTCTGCCCCAAGGGCAGATCAGCCAGTCCCTAAAACTTACCGTGTTATGTCATGATTGGCGCTGTCAGCTAGGGATGGGAGAATCCGTCAAATTTGGTTTCTCCTTTGTTTCAGCTCTCCATATTTCCCAATGAAAATTCATCTGCCTTTAGATGCGAATTTCTCCCAATGGACATGTTTTTGTATGCCTAATGTACACATTTTTTGCAAAACAATTTCTCCTGTTATAATGCCTTTTTGTATGTTACTTTCACTAATATGTGTCTTTGTATTCACATTTTAAACTAGTGCGTGCATTCTTCTACACATCACTTGGCTGGTATACTGCACTGCAAAATTCAGGCAAGTGCAAATTCTGAAGGATGCCTGTGCTTCGGGTCTCAGAAAGCAAAGGTTAGGCAAGTTTCTGCTTTGGAGGCAGCCCATAGCTCAGTGGTAGAGGATATGCTTTGAATGCAGAAGGTCTGGGGTTCAGCTCCTGTCATCTTCAATTAAAAGGGCCAGGCAGCATGCAAAGAACCTGGGCTTGAGGTTCTGAGGAGCTACTGTCAGTCAGAGTAGACAGCATTGAGCTAGATGGCCAAATGGTCTGGGGTGGTATAAAACAGCTTCCACTAGCCCAGAGATGGAAGGAGGGAGAAGTGCCGACCAGAGAAGAATGGCAGACCAAGTTAATGGAATACGCAGAGGTGGTGAGACTGACGGGAAAGATCAGAAACCAGGAAGATCAAGTATTTCTAAAAGACCGGACTAATTTTTTAAATATACTTAAAAGACCACTGTAAACAGTTAAAATCATTGGCAGGGATGCAATGACACTTGTAATGTGAAATGAACTTTGGAAACTATGAAATATATAACAGATAAAAAGGTAAAAGGACCCGTGACCATTAGGTCCAGTCGTGACCGACTCTGGGGTTGCGCGCTCATCTCGCATTATTGGCCGAGGGAGCCGGCGTACAGATTCCAGGTCATGTGGCCAGCATGACAAAGCCGCTTCTGGCAAACCAGAGCAGCACATGGAAACGCCATTTACCTTCCCGCTATAGCGGTTCCTATTTATCTACTTGCATTTTGATGTGCTTTCGAACTGCTAGGTTGGCAGGAGCTGGGACCAAGCAATGGGAGCTCACCCCGTCACAGGGATTTGAACCGCCGACCTTCTGATCAGCAAGCCCTAGGCTCAGTGGTTTAGCCCAAGCAGGAAACACCATCAAAGCATTCTTGACATATGCCTGTCAAGTCTCTGCTTAAAGACCTCCAAAGAAGGAGACTCCACCACACTCCTTGGTAGCAAATGTAGGGATCATGTAGATTTCTAAAAGCAAATTCCACTCTAGACACTATCTCCTCAACAGCAAGCAAAAGATTGGCACTATTAAATTAGATAACGCTGGTTATGTTTATAAAGCATTTGTAATTTATAAACAAAAAAAGGTAGCCACACACCTCTATCTCTTTAACTCTGGAAGCATGAACAGAGCTTGCAACACACACAGCATTAACTCCTGACTGATGATCTGTTTTACATTCCAAATGCTTTTTTTATATATAAAAAGAAACACTACCCACACAAACTATGGGTGGCCTTTGTTCTACTTTGTCATTCTGATACCTGTGCCAGATTCCTATATCTGACTTATGGAAAGAGATCATTTCGATCATCTTCCTGGAGAGAGAGAGTATGTATTGCCAAAAAAAAAAAGAGCACTAAAATTTTATGAACACGTAGTATGACACAGTGTTGTTTCTGGATTTCAGAATATGTGGGCTTTTCAATAGTGTTACATTTATGAGATGTGCCAGAACTATTTTTGCCAGGGAATGCTGAGGTATCCCTGGCAATAGAGTCCCAGCACCGTCCATTTGCCTAACTTCCTTTTGTAGCCTGGCAGCTACCAGATCTCTGGCGAAGCTGATCAAATGTATTTGTAAAGCCATAAAACAGAAGCCCGTTAGGAATTGGCACTTTGAGCAAATAAATTATTTCACTCTGATTAAGCTCTCCTGCAGGCTGGCTGGAATATCGGATAATGTGACTATCTGGGGGAGGACACACACACACACACACCGCAGTTCAGATCAGGAACCAGAGGATTTCCATATTCTCTGGATAATGTGGAGTACCAGGGATTGGAGGGGGAGAACAATTGCCTCTACCTCTACCCCAAGGTTTCCCAAACTTGGGTCTCCAGCTATTTTTGGACTACAACTCCCATCATTCCCTAGCTAGCAGGACTAGGGTTGCCAGACTCAATAGAGGACAGGACTTCTGTGTCTTTAATTGCCCTGCTCTCTTTTGAGTCTGGAAACCTTAAAGAGAAACCAGCAGACCCTTTGCTTGGAAATTAAACAAAGGGTCTGCTGGTTTCTCTTTAAGGTTTCCAGACTCAAAAGAGAGCAGGGCAATTAAAGGCACAGAAGTCCTGTCCTCTATTGAGTCTGGCAACCCTAAACAGGACCAGTGGTCAGGGGTCAGGGGAATTGTACTCCAGAAACAGCTGGAGACCCAAGTTTGGGAGGCCCTGCTCTACCCCCTGTTTCAGATCAGCTGCCAGGGCCAGCTCTACCGTGTGGTGTGATGAGACACAGCTTCAGGCGTGAAGTAGAGGTGACAGATTTTGCCCCAAGAGGTCCACAGAGGTGTGCCCACAGAGGTGTACCCGGGCTCCTTTGCGCCCTCAATCCCTTGCACCTGCTTTAAAACCCTCGAGAGCCACTGCCAGTCAGTGTAGACAGCACTGAGCCAGATGTCAGTGACCCACCTCAGGCAGTGCACAGTGTGGGGTTGTCCCCTTGGATCCAGTCCCCATGCAGTTGCAATGAGGGTGGAGCAAAGGAGGAGAAAGGCCGGAGAAGAGCTGTAGTTTAGAAGGAGAAGGGCTCCTGGCTGCTTAGTGACTCAGGAACTATTATGGGTGCCGAAGAGTAGCATCTGACCCACTCTTAGGTTTGCTGGTTTTCAAAATCTGGAATCTAGGAGGCTTGGAGGTGAAGTCCTCAGCATCCAGGTGTAGAACTTTCCTTGGAAGAACAGCTAGGGCTGGAGCTCAGCAACTTGGGATGGGCGCAGGAGCAGAACTCCACAGTTGGGGTGGATTTAGGGAGCTGAGCCTAGCACAAAAGCTGTGTACGGTATATATCTAGCGCAGGCCTGAGGGCCATCCCTAGCCTGCCAAGCTGCAGCAACTAGTCTTGCCAGCTGCTCAGCAGTTTTATCTGCCAATCTGATCTGGTAATAAAGCTGTCTGTCTGTAATGTCTGTAATGATATCTAAAGAGCAGGCGGAGCACTTTATCTCCTGATTTGGGAGATAAAAGATCCCTCTGGCTGCCATTAGAGAGGATCTTTAGAGAGCTGGCAGAAGTCTTGTCTCTGATCACCACAACACTGAGATCAGAGATAAAAGGCCCCCACCTGCTCTCTCCAGTGCTGGGTCTCAGGGACCAAACCAGCCAGCTCATATTTCTAAAGGTCTTTACCTACTTTTAAAGTACAGTAGTGTTCATTACAGCTCCCCTCTCCCCTGATGGATAATAGGAGGCCATGCAGATGCTTCTGCAGCAGACATGGCTGAGGGGAAAGAGCAGTGCCGGCCCTATGATGAGGTGAGTGAAGCAGCTGCCTCAGGCAGTAGATGTTGAGGTAGGCGGAGTGGCCATTGTTATGAGTGCCATGTGGATTGCCTTGTACCTGCTATGCTAGCCTGCTGCCCTCAAGTGCAGTGAACGACGCTGTCCTTTCATCAGTATTGGAGTAAGATTCAACTACCAGTCAAATTGGCTTCTATATGTGCCTTGAGGGAGGATGCCATCTTGTTCTTTGCCTCAGGCAGCAAAATGCCTTGAGCTGGCTCTTGGAAAGAGGTAGTTACTAGTGGGAGGGTGGAGGCAAGAAAAATCCCTCAGAGGAAGTGGCTCAGGGAAGCTGGGGCAGGCTTAATTGTTTATGTTTCTGTCAGTTCTAACATTTACAGGCTGATCCTGCCCTTAAAGCACAAGCTACTGGACCCTTCACTAATACTGAAGGATTTTTAAAAAATAAATAAATCTGGGTCATCAGGGCAAAGGACTGGCACCTGCTCTTTATAAGGAACTTCTTGATAATGATGTGCCCACAGGTCCATGACGATTGGTCTCAGGAGTCCAGGTTCCCAGGTTGATAAGCATAGCTAATTAAAAAGGAGGATTTATTGCAAAATAGATAGCTCAGGATGGTTCTAACAAAGCGTCTGGCATCATTATTCAAGACGACCCTTCTGAAGACTTCTTCCGGCATCTCCAGCAGATATTGAACTTACGACCCTTACGTCTCTTGTTTTGCTTCCTGTCCATTCACCGACTCCTCGGACTTATTGGATCTGCTCCAACCTCTTCTGGTTCTGAGATGCTGTCTCTGAGTCTATTCGCGCCTGATTGTGCTTTCGGCAAGCTTTGGCTGTGTGGTAGCCTGCTCTCAGCTCTCAGAGAGGCTGCCTTATCAGCCTCTCTGTCAAGGCCAGGAAGAGCCGAGGTCTGCAGCTGCCAGCTCTCCCGTCTGACTAACATCAAAGCCTCTTTGTTCCTGGCTGCTTTCTGCCGTTGGCTGCAAACCTTCGCTTGGAGCTGGCTCATTCCTGACGCCTGGTGATCCCTGGTCTACACCAATGGGCAAGAGTTCTCAAGGGGTGTGTGTCTGCATGTCTGAGGGAAGGGAGTCTTTCATAGCCCTATGTGGGGATTCCGGGGTGGGGGTGGGATTCAGCAGGGACCTTCTGCATGCAAGGCTTGTGTTCGACCCCTGAGCTAGAGCTGCTCCCCTTTCTGCAGAGCATGAACTCTCTGAGCAACTCCCCAAAACCTAGGGCAATGCTATGCCTGAAGGCCACCACAAGTATGGGAGAACCTCCTAACTACGAGCCCCCCACTAGCTGACCCAGGGCAATTTCACTAAACCTTTACAGCTCTGGCTGTTGTGACATTATAGGAGACCTCAGCCCAGGAGCTAGAGTAGGTTTGGTGACTTGTATAAACACTGGCATCTGAGCAAGGCAGGGTTGAGAGCTTCCACATATAGATAAAATCCTTTCGCTCCCCTTGCAACAACTGCTCCAAGAAGGCAGGACTTCCAAGGGCGCAGCCCTTCCAGGTTTGGCTCCCTTTTCAAGGAGGGTGCTGTAGGCTTATTGGAATTGCCTCATATTTGTGCTTACTTAAAAATACACACATTGAGCTTACAGTGCAATCCTGTGCAGAGATATAGCTTTGCCCTCTCTCCCTTGAAGGGAGGGAAGAATTATTATTATTCCTTATTCCTTATATCCTGCTTTTCCTTGTGTAGTGCTGGCTGGCTAGCCAAACTTTAAAAAGTATCATTAAACCCCAAAGCTAAAATGCAATACTCAACTCCCTGGGGCCCTGGGTGCCCGAGCACCCACAAAATTCCCCATGAAGGGACTGGGCACCCACAAATTTATTTTTTAATTTTTGCATTTTTATTAACAATCTTATACAGCAACTATAGTATACATCATCTTTGACTAAACATGATTATAAATCTTATAAACAGAGCAACAAGTAATACTCCATTTGTTAACAAACAATAAACTTATTTTATACTTCTGCTATCTCTTATTTTCTCCTCTGTTTTTTAACATAGATTAACAAACAAACAAACATAACAGAAAAAACAAAAAACAAACAAACACATAATTGCACTTCCTGTCATTTCCTGATGAGTATTTTATTTCTGATGGTGAATATACCTAACCTTATTAGCTTATCCTTTATATCCTTTCTAATACATTCTTGGGACGCAGGTGGTTAAACCACAGAGCCTAGGGCTTGCTGATCAGAAGGTCAGCAGTTCGAATCCCTGTGACGGGGTAGGCTCCCATTGCTCGGTCCCAACCTAGCAGTTCGAAAGCACGTCAAAGTGCAAGTAGATAAATAGGTACCGCTCCAAGCGGGAAGGTAAACGGCGTTTCCGTGTGCAGCTTTGGTTCACCAGAAGCGGCTTTGTCATGTTGGCCACATGACCTGGAAGCTATACGCCGGCTCCCTCGGCCAATAATTCGAGATGAGCGCCGCAACCCCAGAGTCGGTCACAACTGGACCTAATGGTCAGGGGTCCCTTTTTACCTTTTTAATACAGTCTTAGAACAGTACTTAACTTTTTACTTGTTTCATTTATATTTCATTAATCCAGGGTCGATCGAATGCTGCCACAGACTTCATACCGCTACTGTATTGTGATTTTGTAGATATCTCTTATATTTTTCCCACTTTTTGCGCATTGCCTGCCTTGTATTGCCTCTCAATACATATTCCTGTAGCTTATTTTGCCAAACCATTATGGTTGGAGCATTTTCCCTTTTCCAGTTCATTGCTATCAATGTTCATGCTGCTGCTGTAGCATATAAAAATATATCTCTTAGTTTTTTTCGGAATGTCATTGCTTATGTTACTTAGTAAAAAGGCCTTTGGCTTTTTTAGAAAGCTTAACTCCCCCCAAAAAATTCAGCTTGTCATAGACGAGGCACCAAAATTCTCTAATCTTTCTACAGGTCCACCACATGTGGAGCCCCCACAAATTTCAGTGCCAGGGCCATGCACACTGAATGGCACCCACAGCCCTGGGCACCCACAGTTGCAGAGCCAAGTTGGCATGCCTGAGACGTTTATTTCCTCTCCATCACTTTCAAAGTCTGTTCACAATACCGAGATGCACATAAATGTAGCAGCAGTATCTTAACTGCAATGCTCTGACTTAACTCCTTGAGGATTATTTAAATTAGCAAGACAAACTGTCCTACAAGGTGCTCTGTTTATGATCTTAAAGACTTTGCTGATCAGAACAAAGGCAACGCTGGGATTTCAAAGCAAAAAAGGAGATAAATTATAATCCATTTTATTCATGCTTTGTTTGGTGCCATTGTTTCCCTTGGCAGCTGCTGCTTCAGCTCTATGTTTCCGCTGCCTACTTTTTCCTTACTGGATTGGTCACATGCACAATGCTAATAAATCAGGAATCCTATAGTAAATAGGAAGACACTACAACCCAGTGTATGATATTAGTGCTGATGGCAAGTGAGGGCAATTGAGAGTGAAGAGGACAGTTTCAATTAATAACAAGCATTTTTGCAGGGAGTACTGAAAAATGACCTAAATGGGGGGGGGAGTGTTTCAAGTGACTAAATTCCCAAACCCAAAGAGATATTTTTTTAGCACTGCCAAAAACTTTTGTAAAAATAAAAATAAAAATGCATGAATATTTTGGCTCAGCCCAAGTTGAAAACGAATCTGATCTGAGATTGATCTGCCCACCAATAGAGAACTGGGGCTTCTTTCCCCCAGAACAGTGTCATATTCAGCCCACTTTGCGCAAACGCCTACTTTAAACTCTGAGGCAGAACCTTCAAGTTATAATGTTTGGAACCTGGAACCATTCACCTTTGATGTTGCTTAAATCTTTCTGCCTCCCTTGCTTTAGTACCAGATCTAAAAGCTTCGGCTCCTTCCAAGAATTTATGACAACGGGGTATAATAATCTCCCACAAGGATTTGCCCAGGAATGTCAAAGACTGCTTTCTAATGTTTTATATACTGTACGTAGAGAACTTCTGTTATATAAGTGGCGTATGGCCTTTCCGTTAGAAATGTGTTGGCCAAAAGGAGCTGCATGTTAAATCAAGAAGATTCGAAAGTGCTGTCAAGAAGCTGCTGCGTATGCTTCTGATTTCACTCTGCTCCCCCCCCCTACAGTATAGTGGCCAGACTAATGAGTCTTGGAAGGGATTTAAAATCCCCTTCCAATGTAGATGGCCAGCAGTTCTCTGACATTGTTTTTTAATCTTCTGCCAATTCAATAAGGTCTCTTTGAAGACTGGGACCTTCAAATGCATTCTTTAATATTTGGTGGGTGGCATACATTTAAATGAGTAGCAGAATGGAGCTCTATAGATTAATATACCATATTAGCAGTCTTTTCTTTTCCCCCTTTGCCTTGCAGTCCTATCCTGTGCTCCATTTTAGCTATCTGGAGAGGATGCCAGCAAATATCTTTGCATGCACCTGTGGTGCTTAGTGATGAATATGGCATTGGGGGTTCCACACCAGCATATTCTCTGCCTTTGAAAACATGGGGTAAAGGATGAGGTAGTCCACTATTCCCCATTTTACACCCAAAGTTCACTGGATTTGCTGTTGAAAGTTTGGTGGTGGGCCCTTAGGGGTAGGGATGAACCAACCTGCCTGTTTCAATTTCTCATTTTTCTTAAGCTCATCTCTAAACATTTGCTGCATCAGTTTCTATTTTTTAAGAAACAAAACCAAGCACATCTGCTTTAAAATTCACCAGCACCTTAGTGCAATTTTCTCCAAATATAAGCACCTTTCTATGAAAGCTTGCCTGTTGCACACATCATTGCAAGCAATTTCCCCTGGTATAAAACAATTTATTCATTCACTCTAATATGTGCATTTTAATGCACAGTTCCCCCATATATGCATCCTTGTACACATTATTTTGTTGGAGAACAGCATCACCAAAATTCAGACAAGTGTGAATTTTGAAGGATCACTGTGTTTCGTTTCTCCTATTGTTTCTGAAAGGCTGAATTAGGTAGGTTCATTTTAAAATCTGAACACAACTTAATTTCTCCTCCATCTCTCCTTAGGGGACGCAGGGAAGACTGTGGATCACACACAAATGTCTTCCCAACATCTGCTGCCTGAGGCAGTTGTCTTACTCCTCCGAATGGTAGGGCTGACCTTGATTTAAAACCTTACTGAAGAGCTATCTCCCCTTGCGACCTGCAGACAACTACAAATGAGCCAAGTCTTGGGAATCATAGATCACCTCTCCACCTTTGCATCTTCAGCACTTGAGCCATCCTGCCAGTTATACATGCATAACATTTATTGAAAACCAATGGCGTTTCGGCAATTATAATTTGGTGTTGGGTTGCATCCTTTTGAAAACATTATGGAGTGGACAGCACATTTGTCAGCACAATTCTGTTTAATGAAGGGCTGTCTCTTATTCAGCAGAGGGTGCTTCCTGTGAATAGAGAGAGACTGCAAGTGAGAGAGACTTGGGCACTGAGGGAGCTTAGTATAAAAGGTTGTTTTAACCAATAATGCTCAACTGTGTACAGACTGATGGGCAATGCAAAAAAGAGATGCCTTAATGGGCTTTTCCTAATCATTGTGCTACTTCCTGTCTCTTGAATGTAAAATTCAAACAAGTAGGCCAGTGTCAGTTCATTGCAGAATGAATCTGCATCTTCTCAGCTGGCCTCTCTACTCTTTGGGGCTGAATGTGGAGGAAGTGTTTGAACATGACCAATGACAAAACCAACAAGTTTTCACAAGGCCACATTTTGGAGGCAGGAAGCAATTTCCTTTACTGCTGTTCTTTGTGCTTCCCTGAAACTGTCTTATGTTTCATTCTTCCTGTTCCTTGAGATACGCTTGGAATAATACTTCTGATACAATGATGTCTTCAGAGTAGACGCACTGAAATTAATGGCTATGACCAACAGGTGCATGAATTTCAAGGGGTCTGTTCTGGGTTGTATCCAACTAATCTTTACTCAGCGTTCAATGCTACATTCAGTGTGCAAAATGTACTTCTTTTAGAAACCTCTCTGATCTGCAATAAATGGATAACAAGAGAGGCTGTTCCTACAGGAATAGTGTACATAAGGATGCCTGGCAGAGGAGAAGGATCCTGGTGCATGGGGGGGCTCGGAACCTGTGATGTTGATAGAGTTGAAATTAAATGGATGTGTGTGCCTTTTAATGGGAGCATGCCTCCTCTTTTCAGTGCCAGTTGTGAGACCTGTGAAATGGAGTGAAAATGCTCTCCCATTCGGCCTTGTCCTTACTCTGACTTGACATTGTGATATTGGCATGTATCAAATTTGGCTGCATAGTGCCGTGATGTGGTTATACCAAGGACTGGTTGGATTACACGGCCAAACAAGATGAAACACTCTCCTTAAAACAAAACAAAACAAAAATGCGTCAAACCAGCTGTCAAGAGGTGCGGCAAAAGGAGTGAAACTGGAGTACTTTTTTTCCCCCAAAGGCTCCTGAAACTTGCACTGAAAATATTCGCACCAATGAATTTGTCTTGAATAGTCCTGCAACTGTTGTGCAGCTTTCCTCACCTCTATAGGTCCCTTAAGATGCATTGAATTTCCCTCTTTTGCACAACTCTTAAAAGGTACAAGAGTACTGTCAACTTTTGTGTTTAGGTTTTGGTTGCTTTGTTGGCATCCGCCTGTCTTGGGAGATAATGGAGGAGTGTGCCTTTGGGGTTGAAGTCAAACTGTTGGAAGAGTACAGCTCCTGCTGTGGCTGTAGAGACCGGTACTGGAGAGACATGTTTTGTTGCAGCTGGGGCAGATGAAGGCATCAGAAATGCTCTGAACACTCAGGGAACACACTGCATTGCTATAATAATTTCCATTAGCAATTTCCAAATGCCAGAAGTCCCCCCCCCCCAAACACACATAAACACGCCATCCTTGGATTATTATTTATTTATTTACTGTATTTATATGCCACTTTTCAGGCAGACCTCGCAAAGTGGTTTACATAAAATTACTACCAACAATAATTTTTTAAATAAAAAAAAGTTACAGGAGACTGAGAAAGATAACTTGTTTGTTGGGGAGGGGGGGAGAGCTGTGACTGTCTCTTTCCCCCTTTCCTCAGGACAAGATGGATCTGCGGATCTTTACTGATGGCTTCGTCTGTGATGCTTCAACTGGGCAGAACAGAAAGACTTGTGGGCACCTTCTGGCCCATTGCGTTTTCTGTGGCTCCCTTATAAACCAGAGGCAAAGTCATTTCAAGCAGGGACTATTATGTATTGCAGCGCACACAAGACTGGCATTATCTCAGACCTTTGATTTGTTGCACAAGCTTGGCAACCGCGGTCGTCATTCCAAAGATGTTACAAAGTGCCTTGCCTTCTCTTCTCTCCGACACCAGCAGGTGGCAATCCTGTGTGTTGTTTCTCAGTTTCCAGGGCAAGCGGTGCTGTGTTACGTCTCTCTTCGAGGCTAGCTACTGTTTTCCCTCTCCCACACAATTCTGCTGGTAGCAAAAGCTGCAGGCACCGCACATGATTTCCATCTACTTCTGTTCCAGCGTACAGTACAGCAGAGTTGGCGCTATGTCACTGAGGCATGTCTCCCATCAAGAAGGAGGTTTCTGTGAAGGGCCACATGCAGGGAGAAGGTTTTCTTCTTGTTGCAAGTGGGAAGCCTGCTACTCCCCAACAGTTAAGGATGGTATTTAAGCGACACTCCATGAAAAAAAAGAAAAAGAAAAAGCCTAATCCCCTGCGAAAGCAGAACTTCACAAAACCCCACAGAGAGTTGCTATATAATATCACTATTATTGATCACTAACATAGCATTGTTGCATGTTATATTACTTTATTATTTGTTTTCATAAAAAATCCACCCAGGCACTGGTAAAATACAGAAACTCTATTGCATAGAAGCTATACAGTGGTACCTCTACTTACGAATGTTTCTACTTATGAATGGAGCTCCGTCTGCCATCTTGGATGCGGTTTAGATAGGTTTTTTTCTACTTACGAATTTTTAGATAGGGTTGCTTCAACTTACGAATTTTTTCTCCCAATGCATTCCTATGGGATTCGACTTACAATTTTTTTCGACTTACAAATGTGTGTTCGGAACGCATTAAATTCGTAAGTAGAGGTACCACTGTATTGAGGAGGAGAAGAGTGAGATGGACGTCATCAACACGCTTCTGTGATTGCCTTCTCTGGCTTAATATGTGTGTTGAACAGGAACACAAAAGGGCAAAATCAAATGGCGTTTTGAAACCACCTTTTCTCAGCAGCAAATCCATAGAGATGCCCAAGAACACTTAAGATATCCTCATATAACTTTACTGAACAAGAGCCCCCATTTGGAAGAAAAAGTGAGGAGAAACTTAGGCACATAAGTAAGATGTAAACAGTAGAGGAGAAGGGCCATACCATTCCTCTGAAGTATCTGACAGACTTCCATTTTTTTTGCTGAAAACACAACTCAGGTTTCTGAGACAAGGTGGGCGATTAAAACCAACCCTACATTTAACTCAGTGTGTGTTTTTTCCCTTGGTGGCTTCTATGCTTACTTTGAAGCAGGGGTGGGGAACTGCTTTCAGCCTGAGGGCCAAATACCGTCTTGTGGGCAACCTTTGGAGGGGCTGCACACTGTTGGTGGCAGGGCCAGAGGGAAAAGTGGGTGAAGCAACTTATGCGACTTTTAACTACATTCCAGCCACTAAGAAGTCAGAGTTTTCTACATGCACACAAACCTCCATCTTCCATCCAGGCAAGCAAGATGGTGATTACAAGTCACAACTATTAAAACATAATATTAAAAACCAATTATTTTTGTAATTTTAAAATTGATTTAGAGAGAGTCCTAAAAATATACCGTATCCTGCAGGTGTCCTGGAAAAAAACTGGGACATCTCATTTTTCCCCGTGAGAGGACAGCAGCCATTTTGGGCACCATGATCTCACACAATTTCATGTTGCGATTTCCCTCTTTTTCGCATGGTGCTCCCAAAATGTGCCATTTTGGGCATTGTGCCACCCAAAAGTGCTTTTTCAGGTGGGGAGGGGTTGCAACATGAAATTGTTTCAGTTCACGGTGCAATCCTGTGGTCCTCTCGCAAGAAAAAATGGGAAGATGGTGTCCCAGAAGATGACATCCCAGTTCTTGCCTTTGATATGTTGGAAGTGTCAAAAGCCAGGGTAAAGAGGTACAACTTCAGCATTTGCGAAAAGCTGTATAATGGAGGTGCCAGGCAGGGAGAGAATTTTGCAACTTAGGACCCTCTCCTCGGCCGCTACCACCCAAAATTCTGAGGGTGATGGAACAACTAAAAGGGCCCCACCGACCTATCTTAGCACCCAAGAGGTCTGTAGGGAACGGGCGGTCTTACAGGTACTATATTTTGGGCATGAGTCATTTAGGGCTTTAAACGCTTGGATTGGGCCCAGAAAGAAACTGGAAGCCAGATACACTTCCACAGTTCAAGGACACAATCCAGGCAAAAGTACTCAAGTGGGGTGTGGAACAGAACTGTGGCTTTGGGAGACGGGTGTGGCGTAGCATGGATAGAGTCTGAGGGCGGAATATAAAGGTCAGGAGATGCATATTTGAGCAGCTGATCCTGGGGTTCCCTACTCCTTATTTAAGGCAAACTAAACACTGGCCTTGGCCTTGAGAAATGAGCTTGGTTACTAAGCTTTGAAAATCAGAAAGAATGCCCCACTGAATCCTCTCTGGACTATTCACTGGAATAATAGGGGTTTGTGTCGTGGTTTTTTTTGTTTGTTTTTTTAAGAAAGTGTCCTCCCTTCTCCCTTGGCACTTTTTTTAAATAAGTACTGACTCCTCAAGACAAAGGATGTCACTCTGCCAAACCACAACTCAGCCCAGCATAATTTACTGTAATTTATTTATTTGATCCACTGTCTCCCAAACCCTTTCCTAGTGGAAATCTTGCTTTGGGAACTTATTTCTGGCGCTGGCAATCCAAATTGTACCAGACAAGGATAGAACAGGAAATGATGTCAGCTCAAAAGAGCTACAATCATGTCCGGAAAACTTACATACTACTGAGTGGGAAATCTTGGTTCTTCAAGACCCACCAGCATCTCCCTCTTTTATTTGGGAAAGTTATTATAATGTTATCAATAAAAGCTCTCTCTCTCCCAAGGGAAGATCTCCAACCGGGGAACTGTCTTTATCTCATAAATGCTGCCTAATCACTGGAAGATTCCTTCACAGTCCCAGAGCAGTGTTTATCGCATCACACCGCTGCCCAGTTTATGTCTGTTTTGATTTGGGGTTTTTTTTTTTTTTAAAAAAACTTCTTACAGTGGAATGTATGAAATAGCTTTTAATGACCAGTTTAATCCCTGCTTCCAAGAGAACACTGATAAAACAGTTTTCCACCAAGTTAATATTTACAGCTTTGCATTACAGTGTATTAGGTTCCAAGCCCTTCGAGGCTCCTTGCGTGCCTAAGCCCTGGGATTTAGCTGCAGAAGAATCTCTTGCTATTGGAATTATCTATGAAAGGAACGCTGAAACAAGAAGTAAATCAGAAGGCTTATAGGCATGACCGAATGGCACTTGTAGTTAAGACAACAGATCTCGCGGTAGATTTTTCTTGGCTACATGCCCCCTTCACCTGATAAATTGACATTAGGCAGGAGCGCTCAGTTTCGGTGTGGGTTTGTGGGGGGTTTTTTTTGTGCCAGCAGAAAACTTTTTTTATTTTGGAAAGTCTATCCAGACATATAATTTAGCTACCTATAACTGTTTTAAAAGTATTATTGATTTGTAGCACACTTCTGGAGGGACCTCACTGAAGCAAATATCACATACTGGTATAACAAAGTGTATAACAAACAGACCTGTTAGAGATATTAACAACAGCAAAAAAAACCCACAATCCTATGGATTTCCAGAGGTCAGCACAAACAAATTTATTTCAGTATGCTTTGATTTAATTATGTATGTGAATAAGCTAGAACATGGCCAAACCCCCAACCCCTGGTAGATGAATCTGAATAAAATTAGATTTGTTTATGGTATTTTGCATTTGGTTGATTCCTTCCCTATCAAAATTAGGAAATTTGACCTTACTTTTAAAGTGCTGGATATATAATGATATACTGGTAAATACCGTACTTGATTTTTCTGCTTATACAAGGGTCAGTTTGAGTGCTGCATAGACACTAGTTGGTCTGTGGATATTGTCTCCAGCATCTATTTAAGGGTCCCCAAACTAAGGCCCGGGGGCCGGATGCAGCCCAATCGCCTTCTAAATCTGGCCCGCGGACGGTCCAGGAATCAGCATGTTTTTACATGAGTAGAATGTGTCCTTTTATTTAAAATGCATCTCTGGGTTATTTGTGGGGCCTGCCTGGTGTTTTTACATGAGTAGAATGTGTCCTTTTATTTAAAATGCATCTCTGGGTTATTTGTGGGGCATAGGAATTCATTCATATGTTTTTTTTAAAAAAAAATACAGTCCGGCCCCCCACAAGGTCTGAGAGACATTGGACCGGCCCCCTGCTGAAAAAGTTTGCTGACCCCTGATCTATTTTATTGTTCTATTATTTTATCAATATACCTTGTAGAGATATAGAGGGTGAGTCCTTTAAAAGAGGCCCCGTGGATACAGAGTACACATGTTCCACGGGGCCTCTTTTAAAAGACTCACCTTGTATATACAGAGCTTTTTCCTGGGGGGATGCAGGGGTACGCATACCCCTAAACATTTTGTGAATCTTTGTACTTTTGTCCGTTTACTGTATTTATTTTTACCAATTTGAACTATAAAATGGTAATTCGCTTGAGCCAAAATGAGAGTACCCCTAAACCTTTGTTTTAGGGGGGAAAGCACTGTGTGTGTATATATAGTTATGTCTGAGTAAATAACCTCTGCAATGTGTTTATAAGAACCTGTTGTTTGTGGTTACATAATAAATAAAAATTTAAAAGAAAGAAAAAGTATCATTGATTCTATTTTGGCCTTTAAGGATACAAACTTATGTACATTTTAAAATATTTTTAAAATTATGGTGGTTTTATGTATATCTTCAATTTTAATTATACACAGCGTGGAGGGCTTTTTTTTGTATCTGAAGAAGTGTGCATGCACACGAAAGCTCATACTAAGAAGAAACTTAGTTGGTCTCTAAGGTGCTACTGGACAAATTTATTTACTTATTTATTTAGACTGCGTCAGACCAACTACCTGAATCTACAAGCATTTGTGTTCCAGTCCAACACCTTGCAATGCAGGAATATGCAACCTTGTCATTATCAGTATCACCCTCTAACCAACTGAGCTATTTAGAATTACACACACATTGGTGGCACAATCTATGGTAGGGATGTATTGTTCTGTTAGTTTCAATTTATCTCCAAGTTATTCAGTTCAGCACATTTTCCCATCAGCTTCTGAATCTGCAAATTAAGCAGGTTCAGGTTAAAGCGCAAGCTCAGACCAAACCCCGTATCCCTATCGCAAGGTCATCCATGGCCAAAATGCAAAAGGCAGAAACAGTGGAGAAGATCAATAACAAAATGCACGCCTGAAAGAGATTAGGTTAGGGTTAGGGTTATTGAATTCATGTATTGCTTCCCACAACCAAAAGTCCCGTGGCGATTCACAATGAAAATGTAATGCAATTATAAAAACACTCAATCATATTAAAAACATGGAGATCCACAGATTTTTGTGAGTGGGAGGGAAATACTTTTGCTTTCAATAAACATTATAAAACCCATCACAATATGAATTTTCTTATTGCCAAATACTTCAAGGCTCATGGGAGATTGCTGCCTGGTAAAAAGCTGAGGTAGGTTGCCAGATTTTAGTGTTACACATGCAGATTGTTTAGGGAGTGTTGACCTCAACCTCTTCGTGGTCCAGAGGACCAGAAAAGTCCTGCTTGCATATCCTTCCTTAAACTCTGTAGATATGGACCCAGCTATCTACGCCAGCAAATTAACTCCCGAAGGAGAATTTGTGGGAGATGGTAGCAATCCAGCCAGGCTTCTCTAGATAACTGAAACTTTAGAGCTAATAAGTAACACGATACAGCTGGAGTTACTTACCTCAATTATATTAATTGCCAAATATATCTACTGGTGGTCTGGATTAGAATGAGGAAAACATGTCTGAGAGCCAAGATTGCTTAACTGTAAATTGACTCAATGGAATATAATTCTTAGTTTCATTCAATCACGACAATGGAGGACAAGCGTTGCCGGCAATACGGGCGTTCATATATCGGTACAACACGATCTCCCTTTTGTCCGTTAGCAGTTATTAAACAGTATTTAATATGTCTGCATTCCACAATGCTTGTATTAATAGCACTTATTAAGTGGTATTTCGTATTGTCTGATTTCCACAATGCATGAGAATTATATGAATGGATACAGCCAACCGTTTCTAAGTGGTTACTTAACTTCTTGCCTAGATCTCCCCATGTGAACTCAACCTATGACCTAACTTGTTTACTCCACCCATTGCCTCTCACTTTGCGATGGGTCTTTTTGTGAGTGGGGGTAAACCTGTTTCTTCCATTCCTGAGCTATCCACCACCATAACTCAAACCAAGGATCTTGTGAGGAACTGAAGACCAATTAGCATTGCTGGGTCTCCTGAGCTTAAGCCCCTCAAGAGTTCAAGGGATGCTGCCATGATGTGGCATCAGGAGAGGAGTCTAGTGAGGCCTACCAGGAGGTTGCAGCTAGTGGATCAGCAGGTAGCATGCGATAGGTCAGGAGCTGAGCCAATAACGAAAGCTAATGGCAAGGGTTGTGACCCACACATTACAGCAGTTTGTAGTGCTCTGCCTGAAGGAGTGCCTCTTCCCATAGCAGCTTGCATGTGTCTGATGATGGCCCTATTCCAAGAGCATCTTTTAGAACATCTTTGAGATTTGTCAGCAGCCTTCGATATGGTCGATCACGAACTTTTAGACCACTGCCTTGCCGACGTGGGGATTCAGGGCACAGTCCAACAATGGCTGCGTTCCTTTATCTCAGGTCGGGGACAGAGGGTGGTGCTAGGGAGGGAGTTGTCGCCACGGCACTCCTTGGTGTGTGGAGTCCCGCAAGGCGCAATCCTTTCCCCGATGCTTTTTAATATCTTTATGCGCCCCCTTGCCCAGATTGTCCGGAGTTTTGGGCTGGGTTGTCATCAATATGCTGATGACACCCAGAACTATCTGTTGATGGATGGCCGCCCTGCCTCGGCCCCGGACACACTGACCAGGTGCTTGGAAGCTGTGGCTGGATGGCTAAGTGGGAGCCGACTAAAGCTAAATCCTTCGAAGACAGAGGTCCTCTGGCTGGGTCGGGACGACATGGGGTTGGGGGGCCAACTCCCATCTCTTGCAGGGGCTCCATTAGTGCCAGCGCCTTCTGTCAAGAGTTTGGGTGTAACCTTTGACGCCTCCCTTTCCATGGAGGCGCAGGTTGCAGCCACAGCAAAGGTGGCATTTTTCCATCTCCGCCGTATCAAGCAGTTGGTCCCTTACCTCTCTCGCCCTGATCTGGCCACAGTGATCCATGTGACGGTCACCTCCAGGCTTGATTATTGTAACTCGCTCTACGCGGGGCTGCCCTCGAAGCTGTATAATAATGTATTGTATAATAATAGTGTATTTTAATCTGTATTTTAATCAATTTCTTTTTATGTTCTATTGTAATTTTATTGGTGTGAGCCTCCCTGAGCCCGGTTTTGACTGGGGAGGGCGGGGCATAAATAAATTATTATTATTATTATTATTATTATTATAGCTCTTCTAGGTGGGCTGTTTCTTTGCACAAAAATTGGCTCTTATTCTGCCTTTTCTCATGTAATTATCCCATCATTTTTTCTAATCACAAAAAGTCTGGTACGAAAAGGGATAGAAAATGGGATGGGACTGTTAAGAGCAGGAGAGCAGCCATGAGCTGCCAATGTAATACAACATCCGGGGCTGGCCTACCCATTTGACTTGATGAGGAAGTCACCTCAGATGGCAGGCTGGGGACAGCTGGGAAAGACGACAGATCCAGCCCCCAAGGAGCATGTTTATCACCTGTGTTTATCACCCATGGCCACCTCCAGTCGCGCCAGGTGGCAGCGGCAGAGGAGGAGGAGGGCACCAGTTTCTGTTTTGCGTCAAGCGGCAAAATGTCTTGGGCTGACCTGTGTCAACATAACAGGTTTAATAAACAGGTGACATTGGCTAACCTCTGTGCAAATGTTGTGTGAACACAGCAGCTTGAATCCACAATAAGCAGCCGTCCTCAAAGCTCCCTGAGCTTTTAATTTATTTATTTTTTGAAGTATGTTATGTACTCAGTAAGCTGAAGGCTTTCTCTGTGGTGGTGGCACCTTGCCTTTGAGCTGCCTTTCCAACATAGGTGTGCCTGGTGCCTACTTTACAATCTTTTCGGCAACAGGTTAAGACAAATTTATTTAGCCATGCATTTTAATTTGCATTACTGGTATCTCTGTCTTTTGTAATTTTATCAGTTGCCTCTTGCTATGGCTGCTAAGATTTAGAGCTTAATTGTATTGTCTTTGGTTTTAATTGGTCCAATTATCCAAATTGTTGTATACCACCCTGGACTCTGCTTTCGGGAACGGTGGTATACTAATGGCTTACGTAAATAAATTGAGCTGTAGGCCTTCCCCGTAAAGGACCCTAGAGGGTTTATTTAGGAGTGACCTCACCTTCTCTCTCAGCGGCCCCTCCTACCTCATCTATGGCGTTGCAGGAGAACGGGCATCCCAGCTGAGGCAGATGCGAGTGCTTTGCCCTCAAAGTGCTTTGATATTAATGGGCAAGTGAAAGTTCCTTGAAGCCTTGGCCAATCATTCTCCCCTTAGATCTTCTATTGCAAGGACACAATGGGAGGAAGCCTCAAATCACTTACAGAAGCACCACTGAAGAGCAGTGCACAGATGCAATTGTTCCGTTTGGTTCCTTCTGTCTCTGAACTGTCTCCTTCTCAGCTGGTCATTATGAAAAGTGCTACGTAACTTTAAGAATTGGCGCCTGAACTTTCTTATGCTTCCCGCCTCCCTCTTGTGTCATACTACTACTACTACAGTACTACTACTACTTTTTATTTATACCCCGCCCATCTGTCTGGGTTTCCCCAGCCACTCTATGGCATATCGAAAAACATGCCTTTTAGATTATAAGCCACAGAGACAGTCTTGATTTTATTGATTTTATGTAAGCCACTTTGGTTGGTTTTCCCCCTGAAGAGTGGGGTGAAAATGCTTTAAATAAACCAATCTACAAATAACCAACACCACTAATTGGGCCTGGACACAAATCAGAAGACAATTGTTTTATGTTTTCTTCTATGTCCTGTTGATTTTATTGAGATTGTATGAAGTCTTTTTCTGTGTCTTATTGACTTCATTGAAATTGCATCAAATCTTTTTATTGTAGTTTTGTTTCCTGTTTTGGAACGTTTCTTGAGATGCTATTTTAATTTTTTTTTAAAAAAATTATTATATATTTATTTATACCCCGCCATTCCCCCTAATAGGGACGCGGGTGGCGCTGTGGTCTAAATCACAGGGCTTAGGGCTTGCTGATCGGAAGGTCGGCAGTTCAAATCCCTGCGACGGGGGTCAGCTCCTGTTGTTCAGCCCTAGCTCCTGTCCACTTAGCAGTTCAAAAGCACATCAAGTACAAGTAGATAAATAGGTACCGCTCCAGCGGGAAGGTAAACGGCGTTTCCTTGTGCTGCTCTGGTTCGCCAGAAACGGCTTAGTCATGCTGGCCACATGACCCGGAAGCTGTCTGCGGACAAACGCCAGCTCCCTCGGCCTATAGAGCGAGATGAGCACCGCAACCCAAGAGTCATTTGCGACTGGACCTAACGGTCAGGGGTACCTTTACCTTTTATTCCCCCTAATGGGACTCAAGGTGGCTAATTAAATTGTGGGCTATGTTGACATAAATAAGAGAGTAACTAAATAAAATAACAAAATGCACTTTGCATAGGTTAATTACCATGTTACACAACTGCTGTAATACAACTTGTGTGGCTTGGTCCCCAAGTGCAGTGCTTCTGCCCGCCCTTTTTGGCCCATTGTCATCCTCTTGCCTAACAGGTTTTGCAGATATTTGAAGCAGTACAAAATCTGAATGCTGTTGATCATGAGATACAGTGATAGTAAGCCTTGGGGCGAGTACCTGTCCTTTGCTAGCGTTACTTCATAATGTGTCATGCACGTGAATGGTGCAATAATAGTTACCATCGTTCTTTCATCATTGGATGTGAGCATCTAACAATTGCATTAAGACAGTTATCCAATGGATATCCTTCAGAGTTCCAGACACAGAAATGGGGCAGCCATATCTGCCTCCCCCCCCCCAAAAAAGAAGAAACTCATCATCCCAAAAAGGCAACAAAAATTTTTTTTCATCAAATTTATATGTATAGTGTAGATGCAAATTTAGAAATAAATACAGGTGGTGACCATTTTAGGCGCTTCCCAATTGGCATGTGATTGTCAATTTTGGATCCTGAAGAATGGGGGCAGAACAGGGGTGTAATGGGGCAAGGCATAATGGGGTGTAATATGGCAGAGGGGGCGCTTCTATGCAACAGTGCTGTTGATGGACAACTTCAAGGCTCCTGGGCTCCTTTCACACAGCGGGTTTTTGTTTTTTAAACTTCAGACTTTGACCAAACAGTCCTTCAAATAGAGCTTTGTTAACTAAATAGCAGGACAAACAGTTGCTCCAAAGGGAAGCAAGACTGGTTAATGACCCAAAATAGTTGGCATAGGGAAAACCTGCTCCTCCCTTTAGAGAACAGATATTCCCTTAGGTTTGGGACAACCCAAGAATAACAATCCTTCAAAAGCAGCCTTTGAATGCTTGATAAAACAAACAACCCTGAGGACATCTTACTTGTCAGGCCCACAATGGGAATAGCACAGGAAGGAAGACAGATTAGAGCTGCTGTCCTAAAAAGACCGTTATTAGGGTGGAAGTCCCATTAGACACAGTGGGATTTATTTTTGAGTAAACCTGTGTTGTATTGTACTTTAAGACAATGGACAAGATGTATTCTTCCTATTTAAGTATATTTCATAAGGGGCTTGAACAGACAGCTAACTCCAGTATGCTTGACAAGCAATAACTCTCTCTCTCTCTCTAGGCCTGTTCTGCACACCTTGCAGAATGAGGTAGCAGAATCCTGAGGCTCTACCACTCTGGATTGCATTTTTTAAGAAATGCAAAAAACTCCATGGAAATTAAAATGCAATAACCACCACAAGGTTATGTCACAGCCTGTTTTCCGGTATAACCATTCTCTGCTTGTAGAGGCTGTTCCCCCTGCCCCTTCCTTCCAGAAAATGAGCATTCAGAGCCGTGTTTCCCTCACCTGCAGTCTTCAATTATACAATCCACTCTACCATCTCATTCCAACTTCGTTTTCCTACATATGTAGAGCGGGCCTAAATGTCAAGACAGTAAATTGGCAGAGGCATCTGTATCCCTGGCGCCTCCCTCGTCCCCCATAGTGTCTCACAAAACATACCTCATGTTGTGATGCCATCATGTTTTGCATTCCCCCACCCTCTCCACATTATTGGCTGCTTGTTTATTTACTTATTTCATAAATTTTATATATCGCTTGGTTGTTAAAAAAGAAAAACCTCATGGAAGTGTTGCTGGGGAGCACAGAGTATTGTGTTGTTGTGTGGTATGTGGTAAAAGGTAAAGGGACCCCTGACCATTAGGTCCAGTCGTGACCGACTCTGGGGTTGCGCGCTCATCTCGCATTATTGGCCGAGGGAGCCGGCGTATAGCTTCCAGGTCATGTGGCCAGCATGACAAAGCCGCTTCTGGCAAACCAGAGCAGCACATGGAAACACCGTTTACCTTCCCGCTGTAGCGGTTCCTATTTATCTACTTGCATTTTGACGTGCTTTCGAACTGCTAGGTTGGCAGGAGTGGTATGTGGTAAGTTCTTTGAAATGTGAGGCCGCCCATTTCGGTGGCAGCCATGTATCTAGGCCTGTTTGGCTTGCTCAAAAAGCCTTCTCTGGAACTTTCTCTCACTCCATTACTTCTTTCCCATAGGGGAGGATACACAATCAGGTTGTTTTCTGTAAGGTCAAGATGCTTCCCCTCGTTTTGAGAGTCGTGTGTCAAATTGGCTTCGTTACGGATTCCTCTGACTCTACAAACCCTACGCCAAAGGATAAATGGACATAAATCTGACATCAGGAACCAGAAGACAGAAAAACCAGTAGGAGAACACTTCAATCTCCCAGGACATTCTATACAAGATCTCAAAGTAGCTGTCTTACTACAAAAGAATTTCAGAAATAGACTGGAAAGAGAAGTTGCTGAATTGCAACTTATCACCAAGCTCAAAACCATGGAGGGACCTGGTTTGAACAGAGATATCGGATTCTTATCTCATTATACATGATAAGCGATCTTCAGCCATCTCAACCCTTGCTTTTTCATGCAAAACCATTTGCAGTCGTTTGCGGTCATCAACAGCTATCAGTCAGTCAATCACCCATTTCCACCACCCTTCTGAGTGATCCCCCCTCCCCATCCCCACCCCTCCCCACCCCTTCTCTACATAAGTGCCTGGAAACTTCCATTTCACTGTATCTGAAGAAGTGTGCATGCACACGAAAGCTCATACCAAAATAAAAACTTAGTTGGTCTTTAAGGTGCTACTGAAGGAATTTTTTTTATTTTACTTCGATCCAGACCAACACGGCTACCTACCTGTAACCAGAACTCTGACTCTACAGTTCAGCTTATCTTTCCATCTCTAGAGCTGCTGTCACGAACTGCTGAACCAGTCTTTCCCAGCATAAGTATTGTACCTCAGAGAGCACATCTCCAGATACCTTTAGGCTAATGGAAGCACCACAGTGTAGTGCAGAGAGGGAGAGAAAGTTCAGAGGTAGACATAGCAAGAGGATTAACTTTAATGTATGCAGCGGGGGAAGAGAGCTTGGCTATGATCGTTATGAGGGTTGATTTGCCCAGTGGCAAGGCCTGACCTGGAAAGGTTGTCTTTGTGCCTTTTCCCTATTATTGAAGTCTTCAGGTCAGAGGCCATGGTTAGGGTTGGGCAGAGTGACATCAGACAAATCCAATTGTCTTTTGCTTTATTATTTTTTTTAAAAAAAGAGAAAGAAGAAGAAGCCTTGATTAATTAAGGATGGAGCCTTGATCCAGTGCCCTATGGGCAAAGCTTTGTCCCTCGTATGGTTCTACTAAACTGGTCTGTCTGTCTATGTGAGAGGAAGAGAATGAAAGTGAGATTGCTTAGCAGAATATGGATCCTGCAGCATACTCATTCCACATAATTAAACTTGAGTTAACAATAGCTCCTTCTTCTCAGAAGACTCTGGGAACTGTGAGGAGAACTATGGACTGCTATCAGATTATTCTCTCCACCCTCCTCAAACTGCGATTCTCATGATTATTTGAGGGAACCCCATGTTACACACTACCCAAATCTCCACTGAGTGGTGTGCAAGACTTCAGGGGTTGCCGGTGCTCACCCAGGGTTTGTATTTCCCATGGAAAATTGGACACAATTTTCAGAAATTCAGCAGAGTTAAAATATGCCAGGGATGGCCAATGTGTTCCCCCTCCAGATGTTGCTGGACTGCAGCTGCCATCATCCCTGACCACTGGCCAGGTTGATGGGAGTTGAACTCCAACAACATCTGGAAGGCAGATGTCTCCCTTTGTGTTCTCAAGGCTTGGTTTGTTGCACACTTAGTGTGATGCACTAAGAGGAGTTTTGGATGGGGGGACCTGGTTCAAGTCTCAATCACGAAGCTCACAGAGTACCTTGGATCAGTCACCATCTCTCAGCCTGACCTACCCTGAAGACTTGTAAGGATGAAATGGGCATCATGGGAGTGGTCATATATAACAGCCTAAGACAGGCATCCCCAAACTTCGGCCCTCCAGATGTTTTGGACTACAATTCCCATCATCCCTGACCACTGGTCCTGTTAGCTAGGGATCATGGGAGTTGTAGGCCAAAACATCTGGAGGGCCGCAGTTTGGGGATGCCTGGCCTAAGATCTTCAAAAGAAGGATGGGATGAGTGGATAATAAATTTAAAATATTCCAGATACTTATATGCCACGCTTTCTATCAAATTGACTCAGCCACCCACCCAAAGCAGCCGTCGGTGCTTTCAGCCTGTGGCAGATAAATGTCATACAATCGTATCGAGTCATTCTTGATAGCATCTTGTCAATACCTCTTTCCTGTTTCTAGTCAATGCCCTGCCTTTATTTTGCAAGCAGAGATATACAGTACTGCTATTGTTGGAAGATTCATATTCCATTTTTCATTCACATAACCATAGTATGTGCAATTCCCATCTGTGTGTCAAGTGGGGCAGTGGCACTCCAAACTGTGATCTAATTATCTGCACTGCAACTCAGGGGTGTTTTAAGGCATATTTCCAACTACCACCATTTATGTTTGATTCCTAATATTATTTTCGGGGTTACTTTCTTTTGTTACTAACTGTTATTTCACTGAAGCACAAGCTCTATGCTTAGGATGTGTATGTGTGGCATCCGTGGTCTCTCTTTCTTTCTTTCTTTCTTTCTTTCTTTCTTTCTTTCTTTCTTTCTTTCTTTCTTTCTTTCTTTCTTTCTTTCTGTTGAAGCAGGAGCGTGCTAGATCTTCGGGGGAGACAATGTGCCATTTAGTCTAAAGTGTTTTTCTCTTTCTTCCTGTTTCTCGTCTACTGCCCGGAATGATAATCTCGGAGGGGAAACCCAGAAACCCAGACAGTATATGCAGAGACATGCCAAATGCAACACTTTCACTGCGCTGGCTCCTAAGGAATTTAATGGCTGCGTTTCCAGGTCCCTTTAGGTCATAGCTTCAGGAGGCTTGTTAGTATTCTTTGTCTCATATTGCATGTAAGACAGTACAGTTGAATTCTGAGCACTCGGTACGTTATCTTGTGGTTTATCAAGTGGGTTTCTAATATATACTAATTTCACACTCTTTCCTCAGATGATGGGAGTGATGCAGGGACGCTGAGTCTGCACGTATATTCAGACCCAATTTTTCTCCTGCTTAAACATGTGCTGGGTATGGTGTACGCCCGTTGGCTTAGCTCCCCCCCCATCAGTTTATCTTCTATTGCTCTTAAACACAATGACTAATATTCCTAATTTTAAATACATCTAGCATTTGGAATTTTAGAAGGAACCTGAGGTGGTAGGCAATGATCTGTTTTGCACATAATTCGAAGCTAAACCACGGCCTAGCACGAAAATGCAGGTTTTCTAGAGGTGTGGTTCTCAAACTTTTTTCTCTGACATACCTCCTTTGGCCACCTCATGAGAAGATAAGACTCCCTGGAAAGATTGAGGGCACTAGGAGAAGGGGACGACAGAGGACGAGATGGTTGGACAGTGTTCTCGAAGCTACGAACATGAGTTTGACCAAACTGCGGGAGGCAGTGGAAGACAGGAGTGCCTGGCATGCTCTGGTCCATGGGGTCATGAAGAGTCGGACATGACTAAATGACTAAACAACAACCTCATTTGGCCTTTATTGAATCTCCCACCATTCAGTTTCATGTATAATTGTCCATTTTTGTAACATGGTTCGCTCACCTGTAAAACTCCCTCACTGTTATATGTAGGTGTGCCGCCTTTCCTATTGGCCCTGCTCCTGAGTCTTTTCATCAAAGCTTGTGTAAAGGTGGTGTCTCCCCTTCGCATTAACACCCCGGCACAGAAAGATTGAAATTTACAGTCTTTATTACATATGTACAAGAAACAGCTACAGTTCAGGATTATGCGTCCGAACCCATTGAGTCAGATTCGGGGAGTGGCTTCTTTCGATCCCCGCGCCAACAAAGTAGGTGGGGGAATCGTGCGAGACACCTTTGACCCTTACGTTTCATTTCCCTCCTTGTTTGTGCTGATTTGAAAGCCCCCTCCCTTCCAGAGTCTGAGCTCCCTTCCCAGACCTCTGGGTGGTTGAAGGGCTCTGCAGCATCCCTGAGCCCGTCCTCCTCATGGCTAATCTCCACTCGCTCTTCTGCTTCCTCTGTCTCTGGGCGGTTGAAGGGCTTCACAACATCCCCGAGCCCAGGGCCGGCTCTAGGTAGACCCCCGGTGGCGCAGGGCACCACGGCGCCGGCCCGCCAGGAGGGTGCCGTGAGCTGTGCCTGCCTGGTCCGCTGGTTCGACAACTGTGCTGTGCCTGCCCGCCCGCCGTGGCGCCTGTGGCAGCCGCGCTGCGCCCGCCTGCCCATCGCGCTGGGAAATGGGGCGGGGGGTGCCGAGGGATCCGTGCTCCGCCTCTTCTGTCACTTGCTCCTCTGAATTCTCCCTGCAGGGGCGTAGGAAGAGGATGGCGATGGGAGCGTGCTGCCCCAGGCAGCGCGATCCCGGTAGGATGCCATCGCATCGCAGCTGTCCCTGCCCCCAGAACGTGCGACACGCCCCTCCGGGCAGTGTGTAACCCCCCCCCCCAGAACGCACACCACTCCCCTGCGGGCGACGTGCCATGCCCCCAGAACGCGTGCCACGCCCATGCGGGTGGCGCGCCAGCCCCGCCCCTGCCTGCTCTCCGCCACCGGTGCCGGACCATGAAGTTCCACCACTGTCTCCCTAACAGCTTGATTCATGGATATTCAGTCAGCAAAGTTTTTCCTTTTTTGATGAAATCACAGTCAAAAGTTGACTTGCTAAATTCCTGTATATCGGGGTTGGGTGATGACACAAGTACCAGGACCAGTAAAAAGTTGGTACCTCCAGTTGCAGATATTAAACCTTTGGGTACCAAAAGAGTTAAAGGTTTTTGGATGGTTTTTTCTCCCCTCTGTAACAAATTTAGCAGAGCAGAAACCATACTTATTGCTGTTCCCTTCCCACAATCCATATTCAGGAGGAAAAAAAACCTTTAAATTGCTAGTTTTGTGATTCATTTCAAATAGAAATGGAATTGCCCCCCTCCCCCTCCCCTCCCCGATGTATTTTTTGTGGTTGAAGCAAAAATTACTTACAGACTGTGCAAAGTTTGCTTGCAAAGAGAAGTTCAGACCGATGGAATATTTTAAATATTCAACTGAAATCTCCTTGTGTGCATGTATGTGTGTGTGTGTGTGTGTGTGTGTGTGTGTGTGTGTAGGGTTAATCCTATCTTCCTTTTTAAACGCATGAAGTATTTTGCTGGAAAGGGGGGCAGTTTAATTATACTTTGTTGAAATTATCACTAATTGCACTTTAAAAGCATCCAGTACTGCAGATATAGAACTTTAGCATTGCCAAAATAAACAGAAATAAGTTTCACCTGAAAAACGCTGGATGAAAGCAGAAAAAGCTCCAGGCTCACCAACTGTAATTGTGGCGTTCCCATTCATTAACTCTCACTGAAACCAAAGGTGCTTAAAAGCATTTGACTTTGGCCAGGTTTGGATTGCATCTACTGTTTTAGGGTTTGTTTGTTTAAACTTAGCCTCTTTAATTCTGAATTCAGGGTGTTCAGATATAAAAGAGGATAGGGCTTTTGCGCCTTTAAATAATTATGCAGAAGAGGGGAAGTTCAGAATTGTATAGCTTGAACCTTTTATTAAAGTTACAGGTAGGTAGCCATATTGGTCTGCCATAGTCGAAACAAAAAAAAAAATTCTTCCAGTAGCACCTTAGAGATCAACTAAGTTTGTCATTGGTATGAGCTTTTGTGTGCATGCACACTTCTTCAGATATTAAAGGTTCAGGAGCCCTGTCCTCTTTTATGGACAAAATCTGTCAAGTGCCTTTTCTGTGAAACTCGGCTGAAATCAATGGGAGCTGCACAAAATACTACTGTATATTCCTGCGTATAAGACTACTTTTTAACCCAGGGAAATCTTCCCCAAAGTCGGGGGTCGTCTTATACGCCGGGTCGTATTTCTTATGCGGCAAGTATATCCCAACTCTATATTTTAACTGGAAAAGTTGAGGGTCGTCTTATACACCCAGTCGTCTTATATGCCGGAAGAAACGGGGTATATGGAAGTCCCATTTAAGAGGCTGATGGAGAGCAAGAATGCATTCATTCATGTCTTCAGACCTATCAAAACATAACAAGGCATCCAAACATTTCCTGAATAAATATTTGCTGTTCCTAATAGTCCAGGGCAATCCCCTCTGATTGATCCTAGGCCTGATGCAAATACTCTTGTTGCATTGTCCTAGTTAACAATTTGTATTGTATATGCGTTTAAAAAGGAAGATAGGATTAACCCTACACACACACACACACACACACACACACACACACACACACACACACACATGCAACAGTAAGTGGGGAAGGATGTTCTTACCTAGGACTGCAAACTCTTCAGAGAGAAGGGGGAGGGAATCTGGCCTAGCCAGCATAACCTGCAAAAATCAGCAGGGGAAGATTTTCATAGCACTTACTTGTTCTTTTGGGCACGTTTTTACAAATTCTACCAATGACAAAAAAACTCTTAACAGCTGTGTAATGTGTGCTCATTCACATCATGTGGCAGGCAAGGTGGAGCGCTTTGTTCATAATTCGGGCCCATGATAAAATAAGTTCTGACAGTGAAGCTGTCTTTGCATCCATTTGTTCTGCTGCAAAATGGGTAGATGCAGAAGGCTGAACATGATACTGAGAGTTGCTGTAGTATTTTTTTTGTTTTGTTTTACTGGTTGTGTATTATGATGGCATAACCAATTTGTTTTACTGCCCCTTGTTCCTGCCCTTTTAAAAACAACTTTGACAGCAAACATTTGCAGGTGTTGAAATGAGTTCCCACGTGCCCAGGGGAACCCCCCCCCCCCGGCTGATTTCTGCAAAGTTATAACTCCACAGTCAAGTTCCTGCTTTGTGTGATTCAATCTCTGGCATCTTCCATTAGAACAGGGATAGGATAACCTTTTTTTGTGTTGAGGGAAGGCTGCGTATCCTCAGCAGTAATCTGTTGGGCAGGTATGGATGAGGTTGGTCCCAAAAGTAGTGGGTAGGATCAATTCAGAAGCTGGTTGGGTTCACCCTCGTCTCTCCCTCTCTCTCCCTCTCTCCCCCCCTCTCTCTTTCCTGCTCCCCTGCCCCAATTTACCTCTATGCCACCTGCTTGAACTTAGGCCAAGGGCCACAGGTTGATAACCTGTGAATTAGAAGAATTGGGTAGCACAATGTAAGAAGCACCATTTTCTGTTCTGCCCTGCATTCATTACACGCACCACTGCTTTCATTCTGCTGCAGCTCATCTTCCACCAAAAGTTGCATTATTCATCTCACTGTCCACTGTGGCATGTTTATGCAATTACGTAAATTACATTGTAAAATTCTATCACATTCATTTCAGTGCTAAAGAAATTCAATGCAAATGGGAGAAGTGTAATAAATTTACATATTGTTTGAAAACTGAAAGCAGCAGCAAACAGCAAAATACTGATCATATTCACTGGATGAAGGGGGGGAGTAGTAGTAGTTTTTTTTCATTCACTTGGGCATTTTTGCACAATAGCTGTGTGCTCAGCTTCAAAATTTCAGGTGTTTGAATGTGTAAAAGAGCGGCAGGATTATGCCTGCAGACCCTTACTCTGACCTTCATCCATTCAGGTAAAGATGAGACTGGGCTTTATGCACGTACAACTGCAGTCACAAATCCTGATTGAGCCAGGCTTTCCGATTGCATGTACAGACCCTGCATGCATGCAATAGACGTGCATGGAGCTGGTTCTCAGCTAAACATATGGAGTTGAGGAGCCAGCAGCTGTGATCCCACTGCCCCCTGGCACATTCACTCAACAGGTGAAATGAAGGTGAAATTAGAAAACTTGACCTACCCTTCGTCTTCTCGCCCACGCTTACAGATTAAATGATGCTGAGAGATACCAGATATGCTTTGCAATGCAACTGGAACTTCTTTTGGTAGACTTATACCCAGTGGCCAAAATGTGATTGCAACTTAGGTTGAAGAGAAACTATCAAGGCATTGTTTACAGTTGGTTCTGGGCTTGAGATATTGGAAATAAACAAACAAGGAAACAAGATGTGGTCTTCCTGAACAGCAAATGGTTCCCTTCAGCATACTCAACAAGACTCTTTCTTACTGATTTTGCTGAATCAGCACCACAAGGAAACCCCAATGCTTCCTGCCAGAGCCTTATGGCAATCCCTCCTTACCACTGCGGTCTTGAGCAGATGTTATGACTGTCTGTGACAGGAGCTAGATAATATTTGAGCCAGATCTGGCTCAGGCACACAGATTGCTCCATGCTTCCCTACCCCAAATCAAAACATGAAACTGGAGTAAGGTTGATTATCAAATGAAACAGTGAGGTTTCGATGGGAGAAGAACCCAGCACCCACCCATCAAACCAGATCTGCACCATTCAATCCAATTGGACAATAAGGAGCAGGCTGCTTTTGAGATTGTGACTTAGCTTAAGGCAGGAGGCCAACAGTAGGTGGCACCAGAGCCAACGACAGGAGTGACCACTAGCAATGATAGGCAGATCCAATAGATTTTAATTCTGTCCCCATCCTCCATGCTACGTTCTACAAGGGCAACACTGAGAGTGAGGAGGAGGCTACTCCTTGGGCTGAAGCCAGGCAGGTGTGGGTAGCTGAGGCTGGTGATAATGTAAAAGGAAAAATCATTGATTTAAAAGAATACAGAGATGTGGCATACACTGAAAGAGTTGTTTTATCAGAAAGCAGAGAGAGCTATGCCTTTTGCTATCCAGTGGGGTGTGTGCATCAGGGGTGGTGACCCTATGACCCTCCAGATATTGTTAGACTCCAGCTCCCATCAGCAGCCAACATGGCCATGATGGGAGTTGTTGTCCAACAACATATGGAGAACCACTGCTTTCCTGTTCCTGCAGTAGAAAAAAGAGAATCACCCAACTGTGGAGCTTGCTCTAATTTCACCTTTCTTCAAACCTGACAGATCATTTGGATCTCCCTACTACAAAACAGCTGAACTCACATGCCTTCCTATCCAGCACCTTCTGCCATGTCGCTTCCAAGACGTATTAAACTGTCTACTGGAAGAAGTCGTAAATTTGGGGGTTAGGGCGGTAACTTTGATACATTTTTTTCATACCTGACTGCATTCCATAATTTATGTGCACCATTGAGGATGTGGTTCTTGAAGATAGCATAGCTTGACAAAATAGTTCATTGGCCTAAACCTGTAATCTAAAAATTATATATTTTTGGAGTGCAAGTCAAAGCAGGAAATGCATTCCTTATGTGGATAAAGAGCTATTTCTAAAGGAACAGTCCACAAACAAAAGCAGTTCAGAAATTATTTTCATTCATCTACTACCAGTAGCAGACAAACGCCGGCTCCCTCGGCCTGTAAAGCGAGATGAGCGCTGCAACCCCAGAGTCGTTCACGACTGGACTTAACTGTCAGGGGTCCCCTTTGCCTCTACTGAACCGCTACGGTAGCTTAGAAGTTGTGACGATTTGCTACACAGTAGGCAAAAACCAAGTGGCACCAGCCAATCAGCCAAATGGAAAAATTCCTACTGGGCCTCTGCCCCAAAGCAGATGACCCCATGACAGGCGCAGCGAGGCCAAAGCACAAGCCTAATTAAAGAAGAGGGTGGGCGGGTGATCCTTTGCAAAGAAAGCCCAACGCTGAGAGCAAAGGCTATAAAGCCTCTGGACTGTCAATCAAAAAATGCTACATATAAATCTCCCCAACAACCAAAGGGACCCAATCACAAACATGGCCATCTGGACGATCCCGCCCATCAGCAGAGGGGGTGTCCTGCTAGACCCCACCGCAACACGTGCTCTCCATGAAGGAGAACCCGCTTTACAGTAAGTTTTGCATTATCTGGGTGTGAGAAACAGGGGGTTAAACTAAGAAGAACCTGCTGGATCAGGTCAATGACCCTTTGCCCTTGGAAGCATTATAAGAAGCTGCTACAGAAGAATGACTATGAGCAACATTATAGGACGGTTGTTTCTAGGACTAAGGTGAAACGGAAGCTCCCTTCCTGTTTTTGCTATTGGATGTTGCGTGTTTAACTAATATAGTTATATTTATAGTATAGAAATTTGTGTATTTTTTTTGCATGTTATTATATTTTTCTTTTGCTATGTCATCATGAAACTGTTACTGTTAACTGTTTTGCGACCTTGTTATGAAGTTGATTTTGAAGTGTTTGTTTGGAACGCATCCCCGCTTCTCTGTTGTAAGCTGCTCTGAGCATGATTTTGTGTGTGTGTGTGGAAAAGTGGCATACAAATAAAATGAAGGAAGGGGTGGCTCACCTAGCCCAGCATCCTGTTCTTACAGTGGCCATGTAGATGCTTGCCTGAGCACAAGCTCCCCTTCTGTGATGTCCAAGGACTGGTATTCAGAAGCATACTGTCTCCGACCATGGAGGCAAAGCAATCTAAGCACATCTTTCGCTTTCCTTCTCCCACTACAAACCCCATTCAAACCCCCCCCCCCCCGTGAAGGCAACCCAAATGATCAAGGGGGATAGAGGAACTCCCCTGTTGCAGCAATTGGGACTTTTTAGTTTAGGGAAAAGGCAGGTAAGAGTTGGCATGATAGAAGTTTGTGAAATTATGCGTGGAGGAAGTAGATAGAGCAAAGTTTTCCTCCCTCCTTTATAACACTCAAAGTCAAGGGATGTCCAAAGAAGGTGAATGTTGGAAGATCCAGGACAGATAAAAGAAAGTCCTTCTGCACTCAGTGCATAGTTAAACTATGGAACTCACTCCCACAGGAGGCAGGGGTGGTCGCCAACCTGGATAGGTTGAAAAGAGGAATGGGCAAATACAGATGTGGCAGCTATAGGTAGGAATTGTGAGAGGAAGGTCCCATCACAAGTGTCAGCGATACGCTTCCTTGGATTCTAGCTTATGGTTGGATGCAACTAGGTACCGGTACCATTTTTTACTTATATATTTTTTTACTATTAAGCTCTGCATGATACAAAACGCACTTCAGTTCTTCTATCCGCTTCCAACAACCTGAATTGACGTGTGGCGCATGCCCTCTCCCCTAGCAACTAGTCATTAAACCACCCAGCTGCATGCCTTTGATCTGAATACAAATCAATCATCCTCCTTTAAATTGTTTATGCTAATTACCATAACACACAGGAGTCCATTAAACAGTGTGGGCTTGCAGGAAGAAAAGTACCTGCTTTATTTGTTTTAATTGCATGTACCAAAAGACGTTTCAGACTGAGATTTTAATTTCGCAGCCTGTTTGTTTCGCATTCGGGGGGAAAGGGAAAGGAAGACTCGCACTTTTGCTGTTCTGCACCCCTCCCTTTCCCCTGGCTTGGCAAACCCTTTCAGGCTATATTCCACGGAGCTGCGGGGAGAGCCGCTTTTTCATGTGTCTCCCCCATATGTCTGGGGTAGCATGAGGTTGTTGTTAAGGACGCAAGCGCATAAGGGGAGGCTCCTGGATCAGGCCAGTGGCTCATCTAGTCCAGCACCCTGCTCTCAGAGTGATCCAACTAGGTTTCTGTGGGAAACCTGCAAGCAGGATTTGAGCACAAGAGCACTCTCCCCTCCTGTGGTTTCCAGCGGCTGATCTTCAGAAGCATTGTTGCTCCCAGCTGGGGAGGCAGAGCTAGTAGCCAATGATAGCCTGCAGGTTCTCCTTCCTTGAGTTGAAAAAGATCTGTCATAGTAAGGGGTGGAAAGTTTCAGAAGCGCTATCTGTCACCTGTGAGAGCTTAGCAGAGTAAGCTAGACAAAACAATGTTTTGACTGATCACCAGGCATACCATACACATAGGAGCTAACTCCTCCGAGGGCAGTGATGGGCAACCTTTTGAGCTTGGTTTGTCAAAATTCGCCAAAAAACCGAGCATAACTCGGGTGGTGTGTCACTTCAAGAAAAAAAACCGTAATTTCACAATATTATTAGTTTAAATAACAAAAATGTATAATTGTAATATATAACTGTATTTAATAAACCAAAAACTAATTATTTAACCAAACCAAACCAAACCAAACCAAACCAAAAACCCCTTATTTATCTCAAAGTGCCCAGAGTTGTTGAGCTTTTTGGAGGGAGCTGCTGACCAAAGTTTTGGAGCTTTTGGGGGGGCGGCAAAAGTTGCTTTGCTTTTTTTGGGGGGGGTGCCCCAAAGCTGCTGTGCTTTTTTGGGGGGGGGGAGAGAACAGAAATAAATGACGAGTAATACCTTCGCTGGAACTAACACGCAGCACTGACATAGTCTGCCAAAGCGCCAAATAAAAACAGCACAGAAAGGGTTAAAAACGAACCTGTTGCACCCAATCAGAAACATCCACTGACTCAGCAAATTGAAAAACAGACCAATCACTAAACACAATCTCTGGCTACCAGGAACAACAACAACAAAAAAGAATCCGAGGAGGAGTGGGAGAACAAATGGGGGGGGGGACAACAACAACAGTGTGATGCGCGTGCCAGCAGTGAGGGCTCTGCATGTCATGTCTGACACGCGTGTCATAGGTTCGCCATCACTGTCCTAGGGGTTGAGGGGGCTTTGCTCCCACCATAAATATTTGAGGGGGCCGCCGCCTCAAAGTTGATGGCCATTGCTGTTCAAATGGTGTGTGCGCACTGCGCCACGTGGTCAATTATGCAGGGCGGGGCTTACATGCTCCCCATATTTTATTCAAGTTGGTACCCCTTAGCATAGCTATTCAGCATGTAGCAGTCAGCATGCAGCTGGATTGCTCCTGGCCTTCCTCAGAGCGTACATTTCAGGATGTCTTGGGGCCTGCTTTGCTACCAATGTTCACTCCTATCACCTGGAAGCCATGGTGATGCATGGGCATCAGTGGAATCCAGCATAGAGCTTTTGTGCTCATGCCCTGTGCTCAACACCAGAATGCTACACTAGGTAGGCCTTTGACCCGACTTAGATGTTCTTAAAAATCAGAAGGCTGAGGTGTCCAGAGATGATTTGACGAGTATGCTGGAACTGGTTTATCTCAAGGTGCCATATATGTACAACAAGCTAGCATTTTCCTGGAGAGAAACTGCAGCATTGCTTCGACACCCATCAGAAGACCATCTCAATGTGAACCTGCCGAGTGATAAGGGTAACTCTCCCCATACATTCCAGCAAATGTATGTACGTAGCATTTCATTTCCTTGCTGTGAACAGTCTACTCCAGCTATAATACGTTTTTGACCTTGGGCTCATTATTGAGCCGGATTGTGCTAAGAAGGAGCACACCCTTGTCTGATGGGTGTACCCCTGATGGGTGTACAGTACATTGCTACACAATAGCCTTTTATTATGTGATTCTCTCCCCCCGCCCCACTTCTTTCTTAGTAGTATCCCAAGGCTATAGGAGCTCTTATAAGTGAAGTGAATTTGTTTTAAAAAGAAAGAATATTTTATCAGCTACTGTGCCATTATGTGTGATACTGATCTGCAAATCTCTTGCTTTTAGCCCAATTACTGGAGAGAAGGGGGAATGCCCCCCCCCGGTTATATTATTGGTTTTTGTGGCTTTATTTAAAGAAGAAGAAGAAGAAGAAGAAGAAGAAGAAGAAGAAGAAGAAGAAGAAGAAGAAGAAGAAGAAGAAGAAAGCTGATGCAAAGTTAAGGATGATTGCATTAATTTGTTTTCGTGCTGCTACTTTGCAGAGCTTGTCTGCCAACGCTGGAAGGTTCCAAAAACCTGGGTTTAGGGTGCATCTACTAGGAACCTTTCCAACTCCCTGTCTGGTGCTACCTACAACACATCCTGGGATGTCTCATCTTGAGATGAAGATAGGGAAATTCTTTTGTCTTTTAACACTCCTTTCCTCAGACCAAGGATAAATACAGGGCTGCTAGGTCAGGAACATCCCACATGCTGAGATTTCAGGGACCATACCTGAGACCTAGGGGCAGCCCCTGATGATATTACAGAGGGCAGGTAGGTAGCCGTGTTGGTCTGACGTAGTCAAAACAAAATAAAAAAATTCCTTCCAGCAGCACCTTAAAGACCAACTAAGTTTTTTATTTTGGTATGAGCTTTCGTGTATTCTTCAGATGAATACTGAAACAGAAGTCCTGAAACACTATAATAATAATAATAATAATAATAATAATAATAATAATAATAATAATTTATTTATACCCCACCCATCTGGCTGGGTTTCCCCAGCCACTCTGGGCGGCTTCCAACCAAATATTAAAAACAGTACAACATCAAACATTAAAAACTTCCCTAAACAGGGCCGCCTTCAGTTGTCTTCTAAATGAAAATAGTTGCTCATTGCCTTGACATCTCCTGGGAGGGCGTTCCACAGGGTGGGTGCCACTACCGAGAAGGCCCTCTGTAGAGAAAGGATGGGGAGGGGTATCACTCAGAAGGGTAGTGGAAATGGGTGATTACAGAGGGCAGGCACTGGTAGTGTCTGTTAGGAAATAACTGGGGAATACCAGTTAATTCTGAAGACCCATGAGTGTGGGAAACTGCAAGAGTAAAATGGCTGACTGCCTGAATTGATAAAGTATGTGTATGGAGGTCCTGGGCTGCCCAGATGACAAGACCCTACTCTCAGCCTCACTGATGTGGTCCAAAGCAATACATTTGGCACCAGTTTGGCTGCAGGTGTAGTTCAGCCTGCACATGTGTCAATATTATTCAAATATTATCTGCACTTGGAGCGGCAGGGAGAACGTAATAATAATACTTTTGGGGGATTCTTCCCAATTAACCAGGGCACCTTTTTAGTTCTTTTAATCAATAAACTGATTGACTACACGCTGCAGCTGGAGTTCACAAGGTTAATGCCCTAAAGCCCAGTACATAGCTGTCAAGTTTTCCCTTTTCTCGCGAGGAAGCCTATTCAGCATAAGGGAATTTCCCTTAAAAAAAGGGAGAACTTGACAGCTAGGGCCCAGTAGCATCGAACCTCCACTTCCAGAGGTGGGAAAGCGAACTGAAACCTAAAGAATGGAAGCATCTCTCAAATCTTTCCAAAGTAGGGATGACAGTTTACCAGGAAATAGGGAGTGCCCCTATTAAATGGGGATAATTGGAGTTTAGTCTACATTATCAAACCAGAAATACAGGAAAAGGTGTTTGGAAGAGGTGGGCTATGCCGGCTCGCCAGAAGAGGGAGAGCCTGGCTTCTTCTGTGCAGGCCTGAAGGCGGTACTGCAGCTACTAGCTCAGCAACTGTCAGGTGATACGAGGAGCCTACAGTGGTGCCTCGACTTACGAATTTAATCCGTTCCGAAGGCACCTTCGTAGGTTGAAAAATTCGTTAGTCGAAAAACGCCATTGGAAACGTGATTTCCCATAGGAATGCATTGGAAATGGAAAAATTCGTAAGTCGAAAAATCCATATCTAAAACCGCCGTGGTTTCCTTTCGGATGTTGAGACATTCGTAAGCACGTGGCCATGACTCCCATTCGTAAGTCAAAAAATTCGGTTGTCGAGTCGTTCGTAAGTCGAGGTACCACTGTATAGGGTTCCATCTGTCTTTGTAATGCCTCAGGCTTGGCCCAGGTTGTTATTCCTGAGCAATTTGTCAATCAAACTATTGTCTCAGATTATCCACCCATCTCTGTGCTTGCCATTGTCTCCAGACAACTGGAACCACTTTCACCCCACCTGCTTTACAAATCTCTCTCTGGTTAAAATTGATTCTCTCCCCTGTCCCCGGTAGATTAATCAACTAAAGTTCTGTTGATTAATCTAGCAATTAATTAATTCCAAGTTTCCAGTGTTGAAGCAACTTACACTAGCTGATCTGAGAAGTACGTCCCAGGATTACTTGCGGTGCGGAGCACAAGTATTAGCTTGGACTATTATATGCTATAGCTAGTCCTGTTTCTTCCAGGGCCAACACCCTTTCAGAGTTCGTTATTTTCAATGACAGCCATAACGACTCTCTGTTCTCACACACTGTACAATGCTGGCGTCTCGATCAATTGTGTTTCTGAATGTCATCCCCCTCAGTTATTAATTTAAATAGTTTCCCCATCATTATTGTGTGTGTATGTAAAGTTAATTGCATTGTTAGCAACATGATCCTCAGGAACTGATGTATAAAATTATGTCTGACAGACTTGAGTCACAGTGAGAAATCATTACTTAAGAATAATGTCTGGTTAATGGGTGCTCCAAAACAAAGCACCGACATGCTCACATTAAATACTTGGGGGAAAGGGCAGTTTTATGGCATAGTGAATCATTTCTCTGGCTCCATCTTCTCTGCTTACTCACTTTAGCAGAATCTGAGACTAGGAATTTGCTCAAGATCAGCCTAAAAGCCTGAAAACTTGCATGGGTGCAACTCTCACCCCCATTTAAAAATAATATTTAACCACATGCAACAAAGCAGTACAGTGGAACCTCTATTTGTGACCATAATCTGTTTGGGAGGTGTGCCGGGCTGCTGGGAGAGGCGCCATTGTGCGCAGGCACGGGCGGCAATTGCCCGCTTCTGCGCATGCGCGAATGTCGATCGCCACTCCTTGCGCATGCACGAACGGTGACAAACACGCCGGTTACTTCCGGGTTTGCTGCGGTCACAACTTGGAACGACTGTAAGAAGAGGCGGTGGTAAGTAGAGGTTCGACTGTACATTAAAGGTTCATTTGCCCCAGGGATGTTGAATCTGTGGCTCTCTGAGTGTTGTCAGAATCTGGCCCCCATCCGGTCTGGGTGGCCAATGGTCAGTGATGACGGCAGCTGGGGAGGGCGCAGGTTACTCACCTCTGCTCTATACAGATAAAGGATGGTTTAGCTACTGCAGAAAGAGAAGAGACTTGTCTTAAGGAGAGTGCCCAAACATCATTTACCTGGGCCTCACACAAACCTGGAGCCTCCACAATCTCATGTCTGTTTTGAAAAAGTGACAGCAAAGGAAATATCTGTTCTGAAAAGTTGGATGGTTGACCAGTGGCCCTAAGTACCTTTATTTCCCTTTGTTTCAGCTCCTTATATCTGTGGCAATCTGAATATTCATTATGCTCAAGTGTAGGGTTGTCAAAATCTGAGTTGTTGATTTTTTTAAAGCTTTGCCCAAAGTTCTTAAGCCTTTTAAATTACATTTAGCATGCAGTATCTTTTTTTAAAAAAAATTGACAATAGAAACAACCGCTGCCTCCCAGCTGATGCTATTTCCAAATTAAGATGCATTTGTTGTCTTGTCCTGTCTTGATCTTTCACTCACATCTTCATCTAGCTGCCACACCCAGCTGACTCTTTTGGTCAAACCCCCCCCCCCACGCCTCAAAAACCCTAAAGAACTCTGAGAATCAGCATTCTTGGGCAAGCATGTCTCACGGATACCCAGAGGGCACATAGCATGCCAGGAGTGCCAGCTTGTCCCTGCAACAGTGGGTGCCTGGGGCCATGGGTGCCATGCAGTATGCATGGCCCTGGCACTGAAATTTGTGGGTGCCTGGCCCCTTCATGGGGAATTTTGTGGGTGCTCGGGCACCCAGGGCCCCAGGGAGTTGGCACCTATGCATCATGCTGTCTTTCAAACTGCATGTCTTTAGTTTCCCTGTAAAGCTCTTCCTCTTCAAAAGACGGGCCTAGGACACCAAGTCCTTGTTCAAAATATTCTGCCAAACTGTTTGGGGTATCTACATGTTGGCAGGACTCTGCTCCCCACTGAGAGAGGGGAGGCACTACAGGCCTCTTTAGGCTTTCTGCATTAGGGTTAACATCTGTGGAGATGAGCTCCTCCCTGCATCCTTCCATCAGTGTTCTGATCTGTGCTCCACAAGATTGAGGGTGATCTTCTGAGGTCAGGAGTGTCCTGTACTTGGGGAGGCTACCTGTGGATTTTAGAACTTAGCTGTTGTCCAAAACATCTGGAGGGCATCAGGTTGGTGAGGGCTGTTTTAAGGTGTGGGTTAGACTCAAACTTTCCATCCAGTGCTATTTTGGAGTCTCAAACCCATCCTTTTCTGCTTGTAAACATGCAGACAGCTGAGACGCTGCCTTCCTGTCTCCCACGAGGCAGTTGTGAGGCACCAACTGAAAGCCATTTCTTTGGTTATGAGTTTGTGGGGTGGGGGGCTAGACTTCCCTAAATGTGTTACAATTCACAAAAAAAGTTAGAATCGATCAAGGCTTGATTAAACTTGAACAAACATGGAAAGCCCCCTGATTTAGTTATGCTAATGAGCCAAGCCAGCTTGGCAGAGCTAACCGGATGGATCATTAGTAAGGGAACAAAGACTTGTGATGCCCATCAAGGAAACTATTAGAAGGCAAGGTAAGGTAAAGGTAAAGGGACCCCTGACCATTAGGTCCAGTCGTGACCGACTCTGGGGTTGCGTGCTCATCTCGCATTATTGGCCGAGGGAGCCGGCGTATAGTTTCCAGGTCATGTGGCCAGCATGACAAAGCCACTTCTGGCGAACCAGAGCAGCACATGGAAACGCCGTTTACCTTCCCGCTGTAGCGGTTCCTATTTATCTACTTGCATTTTGATGTGCTTTCGAACTAGTGCCAGGCAAAGGAGAGTTGGAGTCCCTTCTTCATTTGGTGCCAGTGGGCAGAGGCAAAGACCAGGTTTAGGGTTTCAACTTTGAATGACATGGACTTGTGGCTCCTGGTTCTGAAATGGGGGTGCACAATATATTCTGCAGCCATTTCATGTATTCATCATGCAGAGAGCAATATAGCACCTGACGACTCCATCTATGGGCAACAGCTATGATGCATCCTTTGAGATCAAGGTATGGATTTCCCTAGCCAAATGTAGCCCTTCAAGCCTTTGGCTTTTCCCTAGCTGGAATATGTCCTTGAATGGTGGCAATGCCTCTTTGCTGCTGAGGTGGGGAGGATGGAAAGAGTGTCCTTTTGCTTGGCTGGAATGTAGCCTACTATCCAAAGGTAAAAGTCATATCCATGGAAAGTTGCCCACAAAGGTCCTCACTCTTCCTCTGAAGAGTAACAGGGGAGCTCTGAAGTGCAGTGTAAGTTCAGGAACAACCCTTTACCTACCCCAAGATCAGAAAAGAGGCGGGGGCTCATCACACTCACCAGATGGACCCTTGCAAGATGTACTCAGATGAACATAGGTGGTATTGAATCTCACAGTGAAATTTAGCAAAACAAAAACCGCCAGAACCGCCTTGTTGTAGACACACTCATAAATGAATTCTTAGTTGCACAATGACTGCACATATCTCGAAAAAATTCCCAGCACATGTGAGAGCAGCCTCTGGAAGAGGAATGTGAAGTCCCATCTCTCTCAAGGGTATCTTTGTTTTATGTAAGAGATAAGTGATATGCAAGAATATTCCATACTTAAATTCTATCTTGAGAACACTGGTAGGTGTGGGAATGTTCAGGAATGTGGATGAGGAGATATTGTTTAATATATCCTATCCCCGCTTGCGCTAGCAAGCACAAAACTTTAGCAGAGTAAAAACATTCCCCTTTTGCAAAATACACAGCAGAAGAACGTTTGCGCAGGCTTGATTTAAGCCACTAAAATAAAGTGTATTTTCCTGGTATTTCCCCTTTTTCCCTCTTAAAAGAAAAGACACAACACAATGCTCTTAAAAGTATAAAAGATGTTTACTTACAAGCATCTCGAGGTACAGCACACTCAAGAGGTAGACTTGCTTAGTTAAAAGGTAATATATACATTGTGAAGTTCACTTATAAGAAGTGAGACTCCATCTCATCTCTCTCTCTAGGCTGGAGGCCTTGAGGGAGAGACTCACTAAGATGTGTGTAGTCCAAGAGGTCTGGTCCAAGAGAGAGAAAATGGCTGTTTCCTTCAGGATTTATCTGCCACTTCCTCAACTCATTTGCATGTGAAGGAAGAGGAAACTACGTTTAGTCATATCCTCCTCCTCAGTCCTCCAAGTGGACTATCTAGGGATTGTTGTGACTTGACTGCACTTAACCCTTTGCATCCCACAAACCCCTTCTCAGGCAATTCACAACATACACAAAAACATACATAAACAACTTTAATCAACCACCCAAGAGTCCCAGCTTGCCACGAAGATCCTGGAACTTCTCTTTTGGCAGGGGCTTTGTTAGGACATCTGCAGTCATCTGGTCAGTGTTGCAGTAACACATTTCAACAAGTCCATCCTCGATCACCTGGCGTATGTAGTGGTACCTGACCCCAATGTGTTTGGTGCGTGCAAGGAACTTTTCACTTTGTGTCAGCTTCATACTGCTCTGATTGTCCTCCATCAAGCTGACAGGTCCCTTCCTTGGCACGCCAAAGTCCTTCAGGAGTTGATCCAGCCAGGCGATCTCTCTGCAAGCTTCCGAAGCCGCAATGTATTGGGATTCTGAGGACGATAAAACTATACATTTCTGTTTATAACTTCCCCATGCAATAGCTCCGTCCCCATACATAAAAACATAACCACTGGTGGACTTATAATCCTTATTATCCCCAGCCCAATCCGCGTCAGTATACCCAAGCAGTTTAGGGTCTCTGACGGCTGGCAGTTTTAATTTACAGTCCATGGTTCCCTTTAGATAACGAACAACCCTCTTAACACCAGCCCAATCATGCTCAGTGGGACAACTTACTTTCCTACTTAGGATCCCCACTGCACTTGCCAGGTCAGGTCTGCATGTGGTAACCAAATACAAAAGTTTGCCGATCGCTGACCTGTATTGCGTGTTGTTTGGCAGCAACTTCGAACCTTGTTGATTCTTCAAGAAGTCTGTGGCCATCGGTGTCGCAACTGGGTGTGCGTCCTGCATCTGCATGCTTTCAATCAGTTCAGTTATCTTTTGCCTTTGGCTGAGTAAGAACGATCCATCCTCTTCTCTCTCAACTTGAATTCCCAAGTAGTATTTCACTTTTCCAAGTTCCTTGACCTCTACTTCCCTGTTGAGGTGTTTGACTATGTCTTTATAGTCCTTCTCATTTGACGTAGAAATTAAAAGGTCGTCAACAAAGGCTAAAATGTACGAAAACTGTCCATCCCTTTGTTTGGTGTACAAGCACTTATCAGCAGTCCCTTGCTTGTACCCAAGCTGCACCAGCATCTCATGAAGTTTCTGGTTCCAAGCCCTCGCTGCTTGCTTCAAACCATAAAGTCCCTTCTGCAGCTTGCACACTAGATGTGCCTCATTTGGTTTAATGAAACCTTTGGGCTGCTTCATATAAATCTGCTCAGAAATTTCGCCATGAAGAAAGGCTGTCGCAATGTCAATATGGTAAACCGACATTTGCTTAGATGCTGCAATACTTAAAAGTAGTCTGACACTGCTGTATCGAACTGTCGGTGCAAACACTTGATCGTAATCCTCACCATACTTCTGGGAAAAACCTTGTGCCACAAGCCTAGCTTTGTAGCGTTGCACCTCCCCTTCTGAACCCCTTTTAACTTTGAACACCCATTTACTTCCAATTGCTTCCTTACCAGGAGGTAGTTCTGTGAGTGTCCAGGTCCTGTTCCGATGAAGTGCATCTATCTCCTCCCGAGCAGCTTTCCTCCAGAGACTGGCTTCATCCGGTGGCATCCTCTCTATCTCTTCCCATTTGGAAGGTTCCTGTGGAGACGCCGACCTTGAAAGGTAGGACAGCCGTAATGGTGGAACACCTCTGTTGGTTCTGGATGAGTGTCTGACCTCTGGTCTTTCGACCGCATCAGCTTCCTCATCCTCCTCCAGCAGTGGCATATCCCCATACAGCTGCTCCTCATCCTCTTCGTCTCTGGTGCTGCCAGGGGCCTGAACCTCCGCGTCTTCTCGGGTGTCACCTATAGGGGGTGCTACGACACTAGAAGGTGGATTAGTGCTTTGTATTGGTTCAAGAGGATAAAATACAAACTCCTCACTTGTTGGTTCCAGACTTGCTTGATCCCTTTTGCTTGGTTGGGCCATCCTTGTCGACTGGTTCCGCTGGTTCTCTGAAATATTAAGCTCATATACACCGTCCTTTAGTGTGCCCTGAGCACAAACTTCATCATGCTTAGTCACAATACATTGCCCTTTTTCAAATGTAATTTTAAATCCTTTCCTGTCCAAACTGGAAACACTCAGTAAGTTGCAATTGAGTTTTGGTGCAAACTTAACTTCAGTCACTTTTGTATTAATTGTCTCATAATCTACGTTGAATTGCAAGTTCACAGTTCCTGCACCAAATGCCTTTACAATGTTGCCATCAGCAATCTCAATTTCAGAGGATTCATCATTATTAATCTCATTAAAATACTCCTTTTTATAACAGAAATGAGAACTCGCTCCACTGTCAAGAATCCACTTATTGCGCTTATTTTCACGATTCTGGACAGCTAGACTCCTCTCCTGCATCAACATGGTTTGCTCACGACTCCCCTTCTTAATGCCTTGTGGTTTTGAGGGGTGGGATTCAACTTCATCCCCATTTGAACCCTTGCAGTTCCTTGCTATGTGGTTTTTCCCATTGCATCTAAAACAAATTATTTCTCTAGATGTCTCTCTGGACTTTCCAAAATGCTTGGATGCATAGCTGCTATCCTTCCTCCTTGGATTCCTTTCTTGAGAATCAAGGCTATCTCTGCATTCCTCTCTTAAATGGTTGATAAGCTCATTAAAAGTTAAATCCTTTGTGTGATCCATTATACTTTTAAAAGGAGCAAACGTAGGTCCCAATGATGCAAGCATAAACGTTACTTTAGTCACATCATCAAAGGCTCTGGGAGTAAAGGCAATTCTTTGAACAATCTCAGAAAAATTCTTAAAATGCTCTGTAAACTCTTCTCTAGAATTCATCTTCAACTTGAGTAACTTATCCAACAAATATCTATAGGAACTCTCTGTAGATTGTGCATAAATGCGTTCAATGTCCTCTAGGATCTTAGATGCATCATCTTCAAAATTTATCATCGATAGATGCTCATTCCTCAAACTGCTCAAAATTATGTGCTTGGCTTCATCATTTTTAATACTCCAAGCTTCTATCTTGGCTAAAGCTTCTGCATCGGTTCCTGTAGGCTTTTCTTCCTTAATGGCCTGCAGAACACGCCTAGCAGCAAGATAAACTAAAATGCGCTGCTTCCATTGCACAAAATTATTGTCATCAAGCAGCATAAGACTTGGTCTTGCCTCACTACCAAAACTGGAGCTTGCCATCTTAAAACTTCAAAAATTTCCAAAATTTCCAAAATTTAAAATCTTTCAAAAATCAAAATCAAAATCTCAAAAATCTCAAAAATATCTTCACTACCTCTGAGCTATCTCAGTGCTGCAAACTCTGAGGGAGGGGAGGGGTAGTTAATCCCCCAAGCACACTGCAGAACAAAGAGACCATGTGCTCAACCAGGAAACTCTAACTGGAAAAATCCTACACAGCTCAAAATCACAATCCAAATCAATCCTTCAAAAATACACAAAATACGCAACTCTGGGCCGCAATAACCCTATGTGGGAATGTTCAGGAATGTGGATGAGGAGATATTGTTTAATATATCCTATCCCCGCTTGCGCTAGCAAGCACAAAACTTTAGCAGAGTAAAAACATTCCCCTTTTGCAAAATACACAGCAGAAGAACGTTTGCGCAGGCTTGATTTAAGCCACTAAAATAAAGTGTATTTTCCTGGTATTTCCCCTTTTTCCCTCTTAAAAGAAAAGACACAACACAATGCTCTTAAAAGTATAAAAGATGTTTACTTACAAGCATCTCGAGGTACAGCACACTCAAGAGGTAGACTTGCTTAGTTAAAAGGTAATATATACATTGTGAAGTTCACTTATAAGAAGTGAGACTCCATCTCATCTCTCTCTCTAGGCTGGAGGCCTTGAGGGAGAGACTCACTAAGATGTGTGTAGTCCAAGAGGTCTGGTCCAAGAGAGAGAAAATGGCTGTTTCCTTCAGGATTTATCTGCCACTTCCTCAACTCATTTGCATGTGAAGGAAGAGGAAACTACGTTTAGTCATATCCTCCTCCTCAGTCCTCCAAGTGGACTATCTAGGGATTGTTGTGACTTGACTGCACTTAACCCTTTGCATCCCACAGTAGGCTGTGGCTAAATGCTTTGTTTGGCTTGTGGCTGAGCTAAGAGCAGGCATCCAAAACAAAGATAAACACTGTGCTGGGGAAAAGTGGAATGTTTTTGCCACCACAGAAAGAAGGAGCTAAATATAAGGGAGGCCAAATAGGAGTTGAACAAGTTCTTCAAACCAGAGCGAAGCCAGGAAGGCAACCTCCAGCTTAGGCTCGGCAGCTCAAGAACTGGGCCTGAAAACATCTCTGAGTGGGCTGGGACAGTGAGAGCATCAGAAACAGTCGGTTGTGCCCCTGAGATTACACATAATTAGCTGTGTGGGAAGCCTTCCTTTCCGCAAATCAACCCACACTGTTCCTTTGTGAAAAGCCTTTTCATTAGCTGAACTGAAGACGTGCAGAGAGGAACACACATCAACAAATGCCAGCAGCAGAGCAATGTCCTATCTGGGAGGTTCCCCGAAACCTTTCTCATTTCCATATAGCTTCTTCTCTTTCTGGTTCCCCTCATTTATCCTTCAGGGGGCCTTCCGAATAAGGGCCTATATGGAAGGCTTGCTCACGCGCAACCGTTTTGAGAGAGCGGTTTCATGATGTTTGCAGGGAGTTGACGTCTTTGTCATAATATTGCAATTAGGTAAACAGCCCTGGAACTAAATCTGCTGAAGGGTGGCTGTGCTCCACCTCCAGTCCTCCACAGCTAGGGGCAGCAATGCCACCAGTTGCCGGAAACCACAGGAGAGGAGAGGGCTCTTGTGTTCAGGTCCTGCTTGTAGGTGTCCCACAGGAATCTGTTTGGCCGCTGTGAGAGCAGGATGCTGGACTAGATGGGCCATTGGTCTGAATTAACAGGCTCTTCTTATCTTCTTATGATGGCACAGTATAACAATATTTAAAATGTTGATATACTATGAATACATTGGCTCGCTGTAGGGATGTGCATGGGTGTCATGGCACTGCCCAGCAAAACCTCGAGGGGAGAGAGGGAGGAGGAGGCTGGGCAGAACAGCTGGGAGGAGAAGGACAGGACCTGGCAGAAGGAGAAGGGGAGGGGTGGCAGGAAGCAGCCACGGAGTGAAGGGGCTCGCTGATGCTGAGCCGGAGCCCCAACACCACTCCACCAGCTCAGGAACAGAGGGGGAGGCTACGCAGTGTGCAGAGGCAGAGTTTAGGGCTCCCTAAGCTTTTATGTTGGAGAAAAAGCCGCCAAAAGTTACTTCCTGGATTTGAGTCTGACAGTACAGATGGCTGAATGATGTCTACTGCTTTTGTACATATGTAAATAAAGACTGAAATATATATAGCTCAGAGTAATCAGAACCATTTCTTGCGGAGAGCCCCCCCCCCCACTCTTACAATGGGTCCCGTGATTCGCCTTGTTTCTTCTGTATCTGTGCATTTTAGCTTTGAGCTGTAATTTGGCTCCTGAGCCACTCTGTAGGAAACCAAACTTGTATGTTCCCCCACTGATGCAGCATGCAGGTCTCGGACTGCCTTGTAAAGGGAACTACAAGGTTGTGGATTCTGAAGCAAACCCATGGCCCAATGTGAGTCATGGTCCACCCAGATTGACTCAGGTGAATCCATTTAGGAATCCACGTTCTGCCAATTCCTCCCCCATCCTTAATATTAGAAAGTTACTGTCAAACATTCAATTATAATATAGGAAATTAAAGAAAATAGGAATGGGTGAATATGTCCATTTCAAATTCTCTGTTTATCGTTCTCCCAGTTCTTAATTCATTTGTCCACATTTCCACATCAGTTTGCATTATTTTTCTTGAAATGTTCTCATGAAAATCCATCAACATTTTAGTGCAAATTTTCCTAATATGCACATTTTTTTAAGAACGCAATTTCCCCTAATATAATATATATTTTTACCACCATTATATGCATTTGTATGCACACATTGCATACAATAATGAAATAATGGGCTGGAGGAGTGCAAATTTTGAAGGATGGGCATATTTCAGTTTGTGTGTTGTTTTGTTAAGTGTGTTTCGTTAAGTTCACTTTTAAACATCCATGCACAGAAAAGTAATGGAAGGAATCAATCTCTAGCCTTGAATTTCTGCTCATTCTTCTCATTAAAAATACTGCAGGGAGTATGTATTGTAGGCAACCAGAGATTTAGTGATGTTCAGTTATGAAGTTGTTTATGAATTCTGAGGCAGTCCCTTGGGGAGGAAGGAGTTTGCAATTGCCTGGTTTCACTTTTCTTTCCTGGCATTCTGAGGTTTGGCCAGTTAGGAGCCAAGGAGAGGCCTTCCCTGTTCCTCATAAAGTTCTCACCTTCTTACAGGGGGAGCTGTGGAACTGTTACGCTCACAGTAACTGGAAAGGAGAAGATCTGGAATTTTGTATAGAGGTTACTGAAGTAATTACTGAGACCTTTTTAAAAGAAAAAAGAAAACCACACACTAATACTAGTCTGTAAAACTTTGTTCTAGCAGTAGCAATGAATTTATTCCCCTCAAGAAGGCCCCTAAAGATCAGAAGACACACCCTTCCTAACCCCTTTTCCTGCATGCCAGATGAAAGTTTCCCACAATAAAATTAAATCAATCTTTGTCAAATGCTTTCATTCATTCAAAAACACACCTTGGACTCCCTCTCTTGAACTGAACCATTCCATGGCCCATGCTAACAAGCACTCATGTCTGGGCTGCTAAGCTCATTTCCAGTAAGTTAAATAATAATTCCAAGACAATGAAACAGAATTTGGGGGGTTAGGGTCAAAACTCTTAGCAGAAGATGGGCATCAGCCTAGCATATTAGGCTGAAAGGATTCCACTTCCAGGACCAGGTGATGGGTTTACAGTAGACAAATGTGTCCCAAACAAAAGCCAACTGTTATTAATGATCTTCCTTGGTAAAATGTTTTGATGATCACCATGAGGTTAATCAGATAGCAACATCTCCAACATTATTATTTTGAGACCTGCATCTCTAGGTGGTGACAGCAATTAGCTTCTTATTTCCTTCACAAAAAAGGGCAAATTTCAGACTCGTTTCTTCAAAGTCCAGAGGCTTTCCCTTTGAAACATTAAAAAATAAATAGTGCTTCTGAAGAGCATTTAGTGTAATTATTTTATTTCACAATAACTAAGGTGATGCTATCAACACTTTTGGCATTCATAACTACCCCCATAGACCTGTTTGGTAATGTGTAATTAGGGCTGAAGAGAAAGTAGTCATAATTTTTGGTGAACGTTTTCAGAAGTGCTGGAAAATGTTTCCTTCTTGCCCACCATTGATTTGAGGGGGGCATTCCTTGAAGCAGTGTTTCACCTGTTGATTTGCATGGTCCTGCTTTCAGTTGCCTTCATGGGCCCTCCATCATCAACTGTGGTCGACTAAATGTAAGACCACTGCTTCCAAAATATCTAGTATGTCCCCTTTACCTGCAAGTCACTGACCATTCCTCTGACTTCCATTGAGATGAATGACCCTGCAGAAACAGTGGTGGAGAAATGTGGCCTGACTTCAGCTGGAATAATGCCTTCACACCTACGGTTGTTCCTTTACCTGACCAAGAACCCTGTTTCTTCATGGTACCTGATCAGGCAGAGAGAGGGAGAGCCTTGCAAGGAATAAGCTCCTATTCTGATCTTGAAATGAACCTGCAATCTGTAGGAAGCAGGGGGGGGCACATTTTATTTCTATTATTTATTTTTTAAAATATTTTTATTAAAGATTTCTTGAATTACAAAGGTGTGTGCGCAGTGTCACTCATATTTTAACATGTATCATTTTTGCAATCAGTTTCATTTGTTAAGACACTAAGAAGAAAGAGGGAAAATGAGGTAGATAGGGGGTGGGAGGGTGGATGGGGGTGATTTATATAGCTATGCATATTCTGATGGTCTCTGTATCATCATTCTTCTGCTGAGCAGTTCATAATATGAGAACAAGAAAGATGAAGCACAAAGGCTTTCTTTCTCCACCACCGCCACACACTACAATATGCAAACCCCATATTCCCACAATATTCCGCCTTCCGTATTCACCTCTGCGAGCTTGGAGGCAAATCAACAAGTTTGAGCACGACTCTAATTCAAGCTTTGAATAAAACTTGTACATGACAAGTCTAATTACTGGGTGGGTGCATTGCTTTTCCATTATGTTGAACAGTAGTTAAATTCAATTACAACTGTTGTGCAGTGCAGTTCATTCACCCACTCATTCATTCGGAGCTATTTCAGTGACTTAGCAGACAGGCCACCTTGTAATCAACTCCGAGTTGCTCCGGGCACTGCGGGCTCCAGAATTTGGGGAGCCTTTGGGCAGGACGCCCTCCGTGGGCCTACCCCTTCACTGCCATTGTGGGAAGCTGCTTCTGCTCCTCTGCTTCATTATCACTACCATCTGCTTGCTATCCAGTGAGGAAGCCGTCAAGGAGAGCTCCTCCACCTTTGCCTTCTCACCACCCTTGTCTCCTTGCTCATCCCTTCTGGGCTGGAGCAAAAGGCAGGTCAGCAAGCTAATGGCAATGGTGAAGAGGAGGAACAGGTAGGGGAGTCTCATCATTGGGCACCTCTTCTGGGAGGCGGGTCCTTGGTGAGAGCCCAACCATGCCAACCCTTGGCACCAGCCCTGTCTAGAACAGCCCTTGGCCCTCCAGATGCTGGTGAACTGCAGTTCCCATCAGCCCCAGCAAGCAGAGCCAATGGCCAGAGCTGATGGGAGTTGTAGTTCAGTAGCCTCTGGAGGGCCAAAGGTCCCCCATTCCTGGTGTGGAACTTGAGAGTTACCCAATGAAGTTGATAGGCAGTATTTTCAGTAGAAGCAAAATTAAGTACTTCTTTTACACAACATAGAATTAATCAGTTGGAGCCACAGTAGGAAGTGGTGGTGCTATGTTAGGATCATAGAATTACAGAGTTGGAAGGCACCCTGAGGGTTATGCAGTCCAGACCCCTGAAATGCATGAATAGTCCCAGCCCTGGGAGAAGCTGGGGATTGAAGCTGGGGTCTTCTGCATGCAAGACAGGTGCTCTACCGTTGAGCTACAGCCCATGTTAGATGTCTATTAAGGGGGAATTTGATATATTCCTGGAGAAGCATAGGTCTGTCAATGGCTTCTCGCTATGATGCTTACACCCAGGGTGTAAGGCAGTGGGCCAATGCATAGCAGCTAGAAGGAGGGAAAGCAGTGGAAGAGGGTTATTGCTTTCATGTCCTGCCTGTGGGCTTTTTCCAGGCATCTGGTTGGCCAATGTGGGAAAGAAACCCTGTGGTTTTCCTGCAAGGGCAGCCATCAGAGTTTTGGCATGCATAAACAAAGGAACCACTTCATCTCCCCAAGCCTATTGCAGGCAATCGGTCTGAGATTTGTAGATAGAAGAGGGGTGTGTGTGTGTGTGTGCGCGCACACACACATTTGTGGGAGGGCAGGTCTGCATTTGCCCAAGGGGATAAAAAAAAAACACCTTTGCTAACAGGCCATTCCAGGTGGTTTGGATGGACGGATCCACTGTACAAGGTGCAAATTCATGCCACCTCAAGGATTTTGTACTTCACTTCGGACAAGCCCCAAATCCCTCCAAGGCAGCTTGCTTTGGCTTGGGGTTCAATGCACACTCCTAATGCTACTCAGAAAACAATGGATGGCAGCAGGGGAGCAGGACTATGGATGAGTAAACACAGGATGGTGAGTCTAGTGAAAAAGGTTTGTGTGGAAGCACCTGGCTTTGTGCATGTAGATGCTAATTTGAAATGAGATGTTAAATGTATACTTTTACTAGACACCTTAATTTTTTGTTCCACGTTTGCATCAAGCTAGATAATCTGTTTGGTTGCACAAAGAAAACAGCATCCCAAATCGGATTCAGGAGTTGTTTTGGCACAGCAAACTGTGGGAGTTTTGACGTCTTTACATACAGTTATCACACCAGTGATCACAATGCAAATATTCTGGTGCAGTGATGTATATGTCCCACTTGAGGGAGCATCTGTTTATGAGCAACTGAAGGAAACCTTTAAAGTAATTCTTTTTAGACAAGTGTTAGTGGAAACCACCCTTGTGTCAGCGAGTGAGAGGCTGAAACTGGAGTGAAAGCATCTGCAAATATCTTCCCACAGCAGGAGATTTCTGTGAATTAAAATGGTCCCACTACCAGAAGCAATTGTGCAAAGATACAAAAGCAGCTGTGGTTAATTAAAAGCAACCCAAGGCTTTAAGACATTTGCATTTAATACTGTAAAAATGCACATATAATGTCCAATACTTTTAGTCAACCAACTTTTTATTTTTAAAGACTGTAGGACATGAAATTCCTCTTCCACTCAGCAAGTTCACCCCACTAGTATAAGATATGGAAGGAGAGCCCACAAAGGGAAACCATAGGCAAGAGCCAGAGGGGGGGAGGAGCCACGGAAATATCCTGAACACAGGATCCAGTGCCAGGGGAAGTTGATGAGAATCAAAGCAGCGGCAGATTAGGAGTCTGCCCAACCAGCACAAGACTGTATGGAGACAAGAGGAGAGCATGGATCAGAAACTGGGTTGGGTATCTGTCAGGGGACCACCACCAGGAGTCAGCCGAGAGCCCGGCAGGGTGGTGCCAGGGCTCTCGGACAGGAAGGAGCACAGTGATATGGCGCAGGAGGAGAAGGATGCTGCTGACTCAAGGCAGCCAGAGGAGGTGTTGGGAGCAGCAGAACGCAACGCTGGGAGGTTACTGGGGAGAAGCAACTGAGCAGCTCAGGAGGGGAGGGGAATGTGGTCCCTCCATCCCCCCAGTTGCGCAGGGGGGGGGGGAGCACAGGGAGCAAAGGCGGAGATTTAGGGCACCAAGGGTGTTTTGCTGGAGCAAGTCCCGCCAAGCAGCACTTCTGGATTCTGACTCAGACTGAACATGCATGGACCTTTTTAGCTCTGTCTTGTACATATGTATATAAAAACCAGTCACAGAGTTTGGAGCCTCTTACTCGTGCAAATCACCCTGAAGCCCTGACAGTATCATGCCTGCTAAATGGTCCCTCAGGCCAAGGCCTGGTCCTGACCTGGATATTTTATGACAATTCGAAGAGTTATGGGTGGGGTCAACTAGGGAGGCTGAAAAAGAATGCAAGAGCTGTCTTGGTAGAACTTGGGGGCTTGTGTGGAAAGCCACCTGGAGCTCAGGTAGCCAGTTTTGAAACAGCTCCCTCTGCCGACCAGTTCCCATGCCAGTGATGTGACATTTTTAAAGGCTGTGTTTGAGCAATCATTTTAAAATTGTATCCTTCTGACCTGAAGAGCACCTAGGCATGCTGGATAAAACACCAACTGAACCACAAGTGGTTCCATTTACAGTGGTACCTCGCTTTACAAACACAATTGGTTCCGGAAGTCTGTACTTAAACTGAAGCGTACTTTCCCATTAAAAGTAATGGAAAGTGGATTAATCTGTTCCTGACGGGTCCACGGAGTACTCAACCTGAAGCGTACTTAACCCGAGGTATGAGTGTAATTGGTTCTGGAAGTCTGTACTTAACATGAAGCGTACCTTTCCCATTGAAAGTAATGGAAAGTGGAGTAATCCGTTCCAGACAGGTCCACGGAGTACTTAAACTGAAAATACTCAAACCGAGGCATACTTAAACCGAGGTATGACTGTATTTTGCTGTAGGGGAAGAGTCATAGCTCAGTGTTAGAGTCGCTGCTATGCATGCAGAAGGTCCAAATTTCATTTCCCTGCATTTCCAGGTAAGGCTGGGAAAACATCCCTGCAGGAATCCCCGGAGAGCCATTGCCAATCATTGCAGATAATACTGAGATATCCTGATATATTGCAGATATACTGAGCTAGATCGACAAGAGGACCAATAACACAACCTCCCACATTCCTATAATACTGCACAACACTGGAGTCCTTTGGATTCACATGCCCTGAAGATGTTCAGAAATTTGTTCTGGGCCTTTCTAACAATCATTGCTTATTACCAGCACATAAATCGTGTTTCTCTTACCACACTTATTGTCATGGGATATTATGAATGGTATTTATACTAAGAAAGTTTCCATAGGTTTTTTTATTTTATTTTATAAAACAACAACAACACATGGATTTAAGCAGTTCACACCGGCCTTAGGGAGATCTGTGGCATTGGCCGACTTTTGGCTCTCAAATTTCAGCCGTGCCTTATGCAATGCAATGCTATAGTTCGGCACCCTTCGCCTCCTGCACTCCATGCTACAGCATTGTTTTAGCAAAGCGCCCAGTGCAGCTGCATCAGTTGTGCCACCCTGAAACCACCTCTGTATATGGAGAGTCCAGACCTGCCTAAAGTGTGTGTGTGTGTGTGTGTGTGTGTGTGTGTGTACAGTGGTACCTCAGTTTACAAACACAATTGGTTCCGGAAGTCTGTACTTAACCTGAAGCGTACTTAACCTGAAGCGAACTTTCCCATTGAAAGTAATGGAAAGTGAATTAATCTGTTCCAGACGGTCCATGGAGTACTTAAACTGAAAGTACTCAAACTGAAGTGTACTTAAACCGAGGTATGACTGTGTGTGTATGTGTGTATATTGCAGAGAAGGGAGTTAGGTAGGTGCTGTGGTTGTGCTATGCCTCTACCACTGCACTTTCTGCTAAAGGCTACTGTTGAACAAAGGGACAGGTGCAGCCGTCTGTGGTTTTCCTAGAGACACGGAAGCCTGAATCATTCTGCATCCAACTCGGGACAGGAGACTTTGGTGGACATTTTCCAGCCGTGGTCAATTACCAGAGAAAGCTCTGTGGAATATATTTTTTTTAAAAAAAATGCTTGTGAAGAAATAGGTCTTGCTTGGGTGAGTCAGAGCAGATTGGGAACTCTTCCAAACACTTGAGATGGGCGGGAACATGGCTCCCAAGTTTACTGGGTTGGCTCCCAAGCGAATTCACCACCGCTGAGTGGAGGGAAGATAAAATTAATGATGGTGAGAAATCAAAAGATGCTGGAAAATGATTCCAGCCGAATGAAGGCATGGAGCACTCTTCAAAGAGCTGTGCAGCTGAATGCAGAGTCCTGAGGTTCCTTCGAAGGGGTTATTAGGCCTCGTTTATGAACTATGGTTACCAAGGTGCATAATCTGAGCAACTTGCTCTTGGACACAGAAAGGAGTGTCAGACATAGGATTAGACTGCAGGGAGAGTGTCTTGGCTCCACCGGCACCTATGGCAAAACACCCACTGGCTGGAATGGAACCACAGTTTCAGCCCTGCAGGTTTCCTGACTTCTGATAATTTAGCATGAAAAAAAAGTAGGCAGAATTACTCTGTTCCAGGGAAAATTACATGCCCATATACATTTGCAGTAAGCAGGCTGGCCCACAAAAATTGATGTTTAAAGCAGGATTGAGCATTTGTTTCAAAGTTTTCACAATTCCATGGTGGTTGGGTTGTTGTTGTTGTTGTTTACCAGCTAACCAACAGCATAAACAGGACCTAGTAGAAATGTCATGGTAGCTCTTGTTAGACTTTTGTGAAATGTACTGCACCATTTTCAATGGGTTGCGTCGCCAAAATTCTTAACAAACGGGTCAGAACGTGAGTTTGTTTGGCTTGTGATACTTGACCGCACTGTGGCCCAAGAAGTATTTCTTCCAAAAAATCTTCCATTCCTCAGAATGTAAAAGGAACATAGGGGAACATAGGTGGATCCTCTACCCTGAGTCAGACCATTCGCCATTTAGTATTGTCCACACAATTCTCCATGGTTTCAAACAAGGGACATTCCCATCACCACCTGGAGATGTTGAGGGATAGACCTTCTGCATTCTAATCAGGTGCTCCACACTGAGCTATGGATTGTCCCGTAAAAGGAGATTCTGTGCCTGGTGCTCAAAATTAGTTACATCGGAGGTGTATGTATACACTTTGTTGTTGTTTAGTCGTTTAGTCGTGTCCGACTCTTCGTGACCCCATGGACCAGAGCACGCCAGGCACTCCTGTCTTGCACTGCCTCCCGCAGTTTGGTCAAACTCATGTTCGTAGCTTCGAGAACACTGTCCTCTGTCGTCCCCTTCTCCTAGTGCCCTCAATCTTTCCCAACATCAGGGTCTTTTCCAAGGATTCTTCTCTTCTCATGAGGTGGCCAAAGTATTGGAGCCTCAGCTTCACGATCTGTCCTTCCAGTGAGCACTCAGGGCTGATTTCCTTAAGAATGGATAGATTTGATCTTCTTGCAGTCCATGGGACTCTCAAAAGTCTCCTCCAGCACCATAATTCAAAAGCATCAATTCTTCAGCGATCAGCCTTCTTTATGGTCCAGCTCTCACTTCCATACATCACTACTGGGAAAACCATAGCTTTAACTATACGGACCTTTGTCGGCAAGGTGATGTCTCTGCTTTTTAAGATGCTGTCTAGGTTTGTCATTGCTTTTCTCCCAAGAAGCAGGTGTCTTTTAATTTTGTGACTGCTGTCACCATCTGCAGTGATCAAGGAGCCCAAGAAAAGTAAAATCTCTGTATGTATACACAAGTATGTATACACAACGCTCCTTATATCAGACTTTTGCTGAAACTCTCACTGATTTGTGGTGAACCCACATGAACTATAATGTGAATGGTTTTGTAAGTGAATGCACCAAAGGTCTTTAATGTTAACAGTAGGAAAGAAGATTGAGCGGGAGGCACAACATGACTTTTCAAATATATGAAAGGTTGTCAGATGAAAGAAGGCAAAGACTGATTTTCTGCTGCTTCAGAGGACTAGGTCCAGTGAGTTAAGTTACAGGAGGGTAGATTTCATAGGAGAAACACCATGATGAGTAGAGAAGTTGAACAAATATCAGAGGCTGGACAGCCATCTCTTGAGGTGCAGTAGGTCTAGATATCCTGGACCTGTTTCAAACAGGGGGCTGAACTAGACACCCTACAAGCTCTATGATTCTCTTCGGCCCTTCCTCTTTCTTGTGGTCATGGATGGAGGTAATTGCAAGTTTAAGTCTGCTGCAACTGGATTTCTTACAGACAGTGTCAATCCTGAATGTAGTGGATATGTGACCATTATGCTCATTTGCCTTCAGTAGCAGTAGAGCTCTGCTGGATGAAATATTAATTGCCTCTGGTCTATTTTTTGGGAATCCTGCAAGGTGTTTACTGGTAAATTTTTACTCTGCTAACTGTATATTGGGATCTACCTTGGATCATGTTTAGCATATTGTTGCATTTCGATTTCCGTGTGTGTGTGTGTGTGTGTGTGTGTGTGTGTGTGTGTGTGTGTATCCTGTAATGGGTTTAAGTTTTTACTCTGCTAACTATACAATGGAATCTAACTACCGGTATACAATGGAATCTACTCTGGAATTCTACTCAATATTGATCCAGAGTAGATTCCATTGTATAGTTAGCAGAGTAAAAACTTAAACCCATTACAGGAGATACACACACACACAGAAATAAAAATGCAACAATATGCTAAACATGCTAAGAAAAAAATGGTCTTCAGAATGGCTTTATGGCCAGCCGAGGTAGCGGTAAGCACAAAGCGGAGTGGAAAGCATAAGGCAATAAATGAAAAGGGGAAAGATCCTCTTGTTGAGCAGGGGTGGGGGTTGCAAATGGGGGGGGGCATGACTCGGACCAATCAGTCAAACAAAGTCTTATGTCATAAGTATTTCCAAATAAAGTCATAACTTCACTGGGATAAGTGGCTTCATATGTTGTTTGTTCATGTGCGTCACAAGTGGCAGCAAATCTATCTGCAAACACTATCTGTTTTTAGGCGCCAGGCATTTCTACTCACCCAGGCCTTTGGATCTTGATTTTATGCGGATGTCTGTGTGTATATATAGGTTGCTTTGTCCTGGTTTTAAATGCTCATTCCTTGAGTTTAATCTCTCTCTTTTTTTCCCAAGTGACACAACAATAATAATGATCCTTGAGAAGCTAAACTGGCTCTCTCCTTGTTGTCCTTCTGACGGCAGGTGAACGACAAGCTTTTGGGGACTGGCTGTTTTATGTTTGTTGGTTTGCTTTAAGGAAAGTGCCTTTAAATAATGCTGTGCTGCTTTTATTGTATTTTAACAGATCTGTTTTTATACTGTTTTAATTTTATTATAGCTCAATTGCTTTTTAACGATTATCTGCAAAGTGATTTTAGCCTTCTGTATTTCATCTGTGTTGTTTTAATCTGTGTAAGCCACTTTGAGACCTGGAAAGGGGGACTAACAGAATCATAGAACCGTAGTGTTGGAAAGGACCCCAGGGGTCATCTAGTCCAACCCCCTGCAATGCAGGAATCTCAGCTAAAGCATCCATGACAGATGGCCATCCAACCTCTGCTTAAAAGCTTCCAGGGAAGGGGCGTCAATAATGTTCGTCTCCATTCCAGGTATACATGTTTGGGAGGTGGGCAGTGAATTTCCAAGAGGCTGACTGCTATGTCTAGATTCTGTCCAGTTTGTATGACACCTTACCCATAAAGGTCCCCTGCCTCTTTGTAGGTGGCATAGCAAAAAATGCTTCTCTTGTCCTTGCAGATGGACTCTTTGACTTGAAATACTTTTGCGTGTTGTGTGTGCCTGAAGGTGAAGAGCCATAGCTCAGTGGCAGAGCATCTGTCTTGCATGGAAGGTCCCGGTTCAATCCCTGGCTTCTCCAGGTAGGGTTCTACCTAAAAACCCGAGGAGTGGCTTCCAGTCAGTGCAGGCGATACTGAGTTAGATAGACCAACAGTCTGACTTGGTGCATGGAAGCTTTATAAGCAACTCCTTAGTGCAACGGGTCAGTGGCTGTTAACCAGAAGGTTGGTGGTTCAGGCCCACCCAGGGACAGCTGTGGGCAGGATTCCTGCATTGCAGGGGGTTGTACTAAATGACACTTGGGATCCCTTCCAGCTCTACAGTTCTATGATTCTAAGGATCCAGACCTTGCAGTTGGAAGTTTAGCTCCCAGCACCAGTGTACAATTTGCCCCGAGAACCCTGTCTCATTTAGGCATTTACACCATTTCTGTGATAAACTTTTTTGCATGTGCCAACTGACTGCAAGAGACAAAGAAAAGGAAAATAAGGGAGTTAGCTTATTACTTTAATCTGGCATGCCCTGAGCCAGTTTGGAGGCCCTGTGTTCCCCTATTAAAGGAGACACCTTCAATTAAACGCTCTTGAGCTTGTAGCAATACAAGAGGGGTTTTCTAAACATCAAAGGGCCGGCTGCTAATTAGGACAACTATAATAACCTATACATGGGCAGTATATGTTTATTAATTAAAATTCTTAGTTTTCCCTCATTTCTGGAGTTGGCACATGGTTAGCTTCCACATGAACTGGAAATAATAAGAGCCACACCCCGGGGACGTCTTAGAAAGGCCTGCTCGAGTTCTTTCCCCAAGACTTTGCATTTCACATCTTTCAATGATGTTCCTTCCTTCCTTCCTTCCTTCCTTCCTTCCTTCCTTCCTTCCTTCCTTCCTTCCTTCCTTCCTTCCTTCCTTCCTTCTATCTTGCTGCTTTCTGAGGCATCTGCACATCTGAAGCAAAGGGGATCATGGGGGAAACTGTGTCTTTGGCAAGGACAGATTAGTAGGCATTGGGATTCTGTGTTGATAATATTCTGGAGGGAGGGAGAATTCTTGAAAGAAAGGAATCCCTTAGAACAGGCCAAGGAACCTCAAGCTCAGGGGCAGAAGGGGGGGGCCCTCCAAGGCTTCTCTATGTGGCCTTTGGTACTGTTCTCAACCCACCCACCCCCTCATCCCCTCCCCAGTCTTCCTTGACCGCTCCATGAGCACTTTCCCCTGGGTGGATGTTATCCATGAACTCTGACAATGCCTTTTGCTTCTCATGATGGAGGACAGGGATGTGTGTGGAAAGTAGCCTACTGTACAACGGTAACATTTACTTTCATTGCTCCGCCCACTTTGGCATGTGGCCACTGAAAGGTTACTCAGAAGGGAATGCAGCGCTTAGGCTAAAAAAAAAAAATCTTCCCCAACTTTGCCTTAGAAATATAGGGTGCTGTCTTAATCCAGGGTCAGACTCTGTCCCTCTGTTCCCATCATTCGGGAAAATACCTAATGAACAGCTCCGCACTCTCAACATGACGGTATCATTCGCACACAGCCCTCCATCCTTAGCATCACATCACAGGGCACGACCCCCAAGAGGCTACAGCTATGTGTGAAGGTGGGGAAGTGTGGCAAATGGGTCAAGAATCATTTTTATTTATTTCTGAACGCATGTTTACAGGAGAGTTTTGGCAAACTTGCTTGCTTTTTTTTTTTACTTCTCTTGCAGGTCCAATTAAATGGGTTGCACCAACAACCTCTAAAATAGTTTTACAACCCTCCATGCAACTCTTAAATACTTTCTGGAAAACTTGATGTAACTCATTATCTTACCACTCCCGAAGCGCTCCGATTGTGTGAAGAAAGCAATCGCACATTGACTGTAAGGGGAGAGTGAAAGGACTCAGGATATTGTGCAGCAGCAGGAAAATACATGTGGAGTCGATCATTTGGATTCCAGCTCCTGCTACTGTTTGGCTGCTTCTGTTTTTAATTTCTCTTCCCTGCCCCTTCCGTCCCCCTCTCAGATGTAAGAACGGCTGTACCTCTTTCATAGCTACCTCTTTGAAGAGAATTGAGAAGTTAACATTTCTCTTTGCCAAATACTGTAACAAATTTTCCAAAGAAAGAAAGGAACGTGGACGGCAACACTCCCAACCCTGCTTACAACTGTGGGGTTCAAGGCAGGTGGTCTACAGTGATCAAGATCCAACGCTTTGGGCTAGGGAGCCTATTACAGTCGTACCTTGGTTTTCGAACAGCTTAGTTCTCTAACGTTTTGGCTCCCAAACGCTGCAAACCCGGAAGTGACTGTTCCGGTTTGCGAACTATTTTTGGAAGCCAAGCACCTGATGGGGCTTCCACGGCTTCCGATTGGCTGCAGGAGCTTCCTGCAGCCAATCAGAAGCCGTGCTTTGGTTTCCAAACGTTTTGGAAGTCGAACAGAATCTGAGACAGATTCCATTTGACTTCCAAGGTACGACTGCACTGTAAAATCACATAGCACAGGTTTTTCCTGGGCTTCAGCATTTGAGGGAACAAGCAGGGGGTTGCTTTTTCGCTACCCCATAAAAACAATCCCTGAATATGAAACTTTTAAGATTTCAGGGAAATTATGAACCTAGAAACTTTCTCCACAAAATGTTTACTTTTCTATGTGCAAAGAAAGGTTGTTTTTCATAGGAAGAAGGTTTCAGATATTTATGAGACTTCCCAAACTTGCAGTCTGAAGTGGTATAATCTGGAGCAAGGCCCACCGTGTGTTTCTGCTGTATTTAAAGATCAGCTTTGAGTCCAAACTTCTAAGTTTCATGTGAATTGCTTAGAAGGCATGAGAACTCTGTAGAGAGCACATGACATCGCAACTAGGGATGGAGGAGAATTGCAATTCATTGTGCATTTAAACAATTTTCTCATTCACACTCAATAAGACAGTACATGAACTGAAGCACAGCCAGTCTATGAAATTTACACTTCTCCGAATTTTGTAGTGCAGTTGCCCAGCCAAATAACAGGTACAGAAATGCCTAGGCGGGAGTAAAGCATGAGTAGAAAGGCATGTATCAGTGAAAATAGCATTAAAAACACATTATTTTGGGGGAAATTGCATTGCAAAAATGTGAGAAATTTTGCACTATAATTGCTGGTGAGTTTTCATGAAGACTCGGGGGGGGGGGGAACGGACCCAACTGCAAACGGATGTGAAATTTTGAAGAACTGAACTTAAGAATGGAAAAATGAGAGAAACTGAAATTGACTGGTTTGCCCTTCCCTAATCATAACTCTACTTTTTGCCCATGTGAACATCATTTGTTTTCTTGACCACAGGCAAGAAACTTAAAAATAAAATAAAAATCTACAAAGCATTTTTACTGCTGGGAAAACTGACAATTACAAAGTCAAGGCTTCAACGCCATGTTTATGGTGCTGCTGTTGACGCTGTGCCCTTTCATCTCTGCTACTCTTGCAATAAAATCAACAAGTGTGGCCTCTCCAAAAGTGCGGTGGGTCCACGGTGCCAAGGCAAGGCATATCATTTGCTGAAGTGGCTGGATTTGGGGCGAACTCCTCTCTTGCCTTCCCTGGCAACTCTTCAGAGACAGCCTCTGGGGTTGTTTTGTATTTGGGCTGTTGCCGGTTTGGCGCCCCTTGATCGCCTGTCTCCTTGGACACAGCTTGCCTTTGTCTTTTTTTTCTCCATGGCACGCAATTCCCCCGGTACAATTAGGACTGTTTCAATCGCTTTGTTTTCTATCTTTGGGCAGCTTAGCACATGGTGTAGTTATGTTAATTACATGTATTTAAAGTGCACGCATAAGGCTTTTGGCTTTCCCCCACCCCTTTTTCTTTTCTGCCCTCTGGGACAAGCCTTTAAAAAGAAATTTGACGTTTATCTGATGTTCAACTGGGGATGAGAAAACCCTCCAGGGTTGAGATTTGGTGAGGTTGGGGATTGTGGGGTTTGGGTTCGCTCGAAGCCTCACATCTGTCTGCTGCCTGCATCACCCTGTGTGTCTATTCACAGATCAGCGTAGGAGTTGTGCAAGCATCCATGACTGATCACTTCAGCCAGGCTCCCGGGACTTCCTGGCAGGATATTTTATTCGTAGCTTTATTGTTCTAGCCATAGGCCATTACTTATTCATCCTACAGCCACTTTATGCTAACTAATAAGGGTGCATGGCACATGATTGAAACAGGTATACTAATCTGCCCATCTAATCATTTCCTTTGCATCCCAAGAGGCTCTCCTTTATGAAAGAACTCATAAAACCAGAAATGCAAACTTGTATATTGAAATCAAAAGACGCCTGCTTCTTGGGAGAAAAACAATGACAAACCTAGACAGCATCGTAAAAAGCAGAGACATCACCTTGCCTACAAAGGTCCGTATAGTTAAAGCTATGGGTTTTCCCAGTAGTGATGTATGGAAGTGAGAGCTGGACCATAAAGAAGGCTGATCGCCGAAGAATTGATGCTTTTGAATTATGGTGCTGGAGGAGACTCTTGAGAGTCCCATGGACTGCAAGAAGATCAAACCTATCCATTCTTAAGGAAATCAGCCCTGAATGCTCACTGGAAGGACAGATTGTGAAGCTGAGGCTCCAATACTTTGGCCACCTCATGAGAAGAGAAGAATACTTGGAAAAGACCCTGATGTTGGGAAAGATTGAGGGCACTAGGAGAAGGGGACGACAGAGGACAAGATGGTTGGACAGTGTTCTCGGAGCTACGAACATGAGTTTGACCAAACTGTGGGAGGCAGTGGAAGACAGGAGTGCCTGGTGTGCTCTGGTCCATGGGGTCATGAAGAGTCGGACACGACTAAACAACAACAACAACAATATTGGATGGGGAAGGGGCCACAGTTTGGTGTCTGTGGGCATCACATTGGGGACTCCCATGTACAGACAATACCACGGGTAGATTGGACTGGGGGGGGGGGTTGTCTACAGCTAGATGGAACCAAGGGGGTGTCCATGGGTCTCATGTAGCTAGATGGGGCCAATTAGGCAGCTCCCCCTGTGTGTATTTTTTGGAGGATGGGGTGGATGTGAGAAGACAAGAGCAGCTGAAAGATGAATTTAGGACCAACAAGGTAATACATGAAGCACTCTTCCAAGTTTCTGATAACTTAGCCCATCTGAGATGCAAGCCTGCAGTCCAGCAGATACCAGGCCCCTTATGAATCTCGGGGGTTTTGTTGTTTGTCAGTAATAATATGCCAGCAGATTCTACTTCAAAGCACGAGGGCGATACAGATAATCTCGTGAAAGGTCCGCAGAATTTCAAGGCTGTTCCGGTGCCGGGGGATTATAGAGACAGCCAAAGTTGTTGATGGAGGAGGTATTGCTTGCTTGATCGTCTCTCCTTTGATTCCTTTCTAATCAAATGCTGGCTCTTTCTTTTTAATTTCAAAAGGGGATTCTGTTCCACCCCCACCCCCACCCACCCCCGGTGGTGGTGCAGAAGGATGGGTCGTGTCATACTACTGCCGCTGCATGCTGGCAGAAAAGATGAAACATCGGCAAATCTGCCTCCCCCTTCTCCTCCCAATGTCAGCTACAATGCTGTTATTCAGCCCAATGTGTCAAAGGCGGTGTAATGTAACCATTTCCAGACTGCCTAGGAAAGGTGGGATCTGCAAGCCATCTTTGGATATTTCTTTCTTTCTTTCTTGAAAGCAGAAGAGCGAAAGGTGGGAGGCGAGGAGAGAAAAGGCCAAGGGCGACGGGGAGCATGTTATGAAGCATAATGAACATGAGTTCCATGTACACAATTATCCTTGGAGCTGAAAGCCTATAATTTCCAAGGTGTGTCTCCCAGCAGGAAAAGCGAAGGGAAGGGGTGCCTCCCCTCCAACCCCACAGATGCCTCGTCCAGCCCCAGCCAAGCATTGAGCACTGCTTGGCTAGGGGTCATTTCTCAAATGACAGCTCTGCCCATTCATTGCAGAGAGCAGTGAAAAGTGGACCAGTTGAGTGAGGTGGGTGTCTGCTCTTGGTGCTTCCAGGGAAAGGAAATGTGCCAAAGGAAAACCCAGGCGTCTCACCTGTGGGCTTCAAATGCAGGTATGGTTGTTGCATCTCCCAGCAAGGGAAGGGAGTTCCCTGTTGGCACATGCCCAGAGGAGCGCAGGAAGTCACTTGCACATTCGCTTTTCGGTGCTCTCTTTGTGATCTTCTAAGTACTTCCTGATCCTCCTGTCCCAAATAAGAATGCCATTGATGGACTCTGTTCTTATTTCCTGTGCTCCCAATCCAGATTTGCCTTCCCCCCATTCCTTGTCATGAGAAACTGTGCCATTCTGTGGCACTGAAGCCCATTCCCTGTCAGCTTGGTGGGTCTCAGCCTTTGCCTGGGATTTTGCCAGCCATTGTCCATAGGTTCCAAACTTTTCTGCACATCCCTGTGAAGAGGAATAGATAGTTAAACCCCTCTGAGTATTGTAGCTCTGTGAACTTTCAGCACCCTTAACAAGCTCCCACAATTCTTTGGGGGAAGCCATGACTGTTTAAAGTGGCGTCATAAGGCTTTAAATGTATGGTGTGAACTTACGATCTTGGTACGATCTTCTACATGTCAGTACAATGTTAGCCATATAGAAAATTCAGCATGTATAAAATGGCTGCGAGCAGGATTGTTTCACATAGGTACCGAGCAATGAACATGCTCTATGCATGCACAAGTATCAGATAACTGTCATGCCCTCGGAGAGCATCGTTGCAACATGTCTAATACCTGTGACACAACATGCCTCAATCTGCTCTTAACTAGTTAAGGATTACAGTCAGAGGGTGTTTTTTCCACACTTTTCCTTTGTGGGCAATGCAGCAGGAGATCTGCACATCTAGTAATTATGAAAGAGAGCATTTATTCTCATTGAAAACAGGAGCTGCATAACAATCCAGAAATAGCTGGGCCTGATGTTTGAAAGGAGGAGCTGAACTGCTAGTAAAGAAGCATGTGAAAACAAAGAAGGAAAAAGTGGCTTCAGTTATTGGGGGGCAAATCCTAATCCTAGCAGTGATGTGCTTTTTTTAAAAAAAATGCCCACAAATTTTGCAATTTTGGGATGACAATAGATTTTATTGCAAAACCCTGAAGCACATATTTCCATTTTACTTTCCATTTTACAGTACTTATCTGAGAGTTTCCCTCTGATTTCAGCATACTACAGTTCTGTCAAAGTGGGACTAGGCATGGTCCCAACGAAAGAGGAACTGTTCCCAATGCTTGGCTGCTCAGATTAACAGCAGTTGGTCTCTTGGGGCTACAAAGATGCCCATGTTAACATGCAAAATAAAAAAATTCCTTCAGTAGCACCTTAAAGACCAACTAAGTTTTTATTTTGGTATGAGCTTTCGTGTGCATGCACACTTCTTCAGATACACTTGAAACAGAAGAGTCAGACCCTTATGTATATACAGAGGGTGGTGGTGGGGAATGGGTGATGGGCTGATGGGAGTGGTAAACCTGTAGATGGCTGTTAACGACTGCTGATGACTGCAATTGGTCCTGCGGGGAAAAAGCAAGGGCTGAGGCGCTAAAGAAAGCTTGATCATGCATAATGAGATAAGAACCCTATGTCTTTGTTCATCCCAGGTGGCTCCATGGTTTTAAGTTTGGTAATGAGTTCCAGTTCAGCAACTTCTCTTTCCAGTCTGTTCCTGAAATTTCTCTGTAATAAAACAGCTGCTTTGAGATCTTGTATAGAATGTCCTGGGAGATTGAAGTGTTCTCCTACTGGTTTCTCTGTCTTGTGGTTCCTGATGTCAGATTTATGTCCATTTATCCTTTGGCGTAGGGTTTGGCCTGTTTGTCCAATATAGAGAGCTGAAGGGCACTGTTGGCATTTGATGGCATACACAATGTTAGAAGATGAGCAATTAAATAGTCCTGAGATGGTATGTTGGATGTTGCTGGGGCCAGTAATGATGTTGTCCAGGTGTATGTGGCAGCAAAGTTGGCATCTGGGTTTATTGCAGGCTCTGGTACCAGTGTCCATGTTAAGTCTGGTGGTTGTATTATTGTGGGTGAGGAGTTGTTTAAGATTGGGTGGCTGTCTGTAGGCAATGAAATGTTTAAGATTGGGTGGCTGTCTGTAGGCAATGTTAACATGGTGAGTTGAAGGAACTTTCAAAGTTGAGCTTACAAGAAGATTGCATTTGCTGAACACCAAATACGTTGAGCCTTTGTACCAAACCACCACTACCACCAGAAACAGAAAGAGGCTATTTTCCTGTGGCTGCTGCAGGCAAGGCAAGAGCAACAAGGGGAGCTGGGGAGAGGACCTCCCAGAGCACTGCTCTTCCAGCTCCTCTAGAAATGGACACTTCTAAAAGTTGCAATAACCTGGGTCAGCTAATTGCCAGCCATCTGCCCATTGAAGCCTATGAGATTCAAGGCGTACCCTGTATAAGGAAGCAAACAGGATAGACAGCTCTTGGGAATCAAGGGCCACATTCCCTTGGGAGAAAGTGCTTGGTTGAGGGCGTATGCTGGTGGCAGCAAGTGGGACCAATGTAATAAGTGGGTGGGACACTCCTTCGCTCTTCTCTCTCTCTGTCTCCTCACTTCATTTTCTCCCCTCCCCTCTCTGACACATATTTATTCACACACACTTGCAAGCATGTTCCCCTTCATCCATCCATCCCCTTCTCCTTTTTGTTCATTGTTTTACATTCATTCTCTCTCTCTTCAAGTTTTTTTTTTTTGATGGGGAGACACACTAAAGGGGGAGTAGGGTACTCATGGTTTAGAGGGCAAGATCTTTTAGGATGTTTTAAATCATCACCCAATTATACTGTGTATGCTAACTTTTTGTTGAAAAGAAGTGTATAAATATTGTGAGTGAGTGAGTGAATGAGTGAGTGAATTACAGTTACATCCGGTCTATTTCTGGATAGGAAACTATCTGGGAATCCTATGTATGTTATTTCAAATTTTGTCATGAAAGTAACCGAGGATAGAAATGTGATTAATAATAATCTTCAAGTAACATCTCATCATGATGGGAAAGAGAGCCCTTCAGCTGCGATTGGCAGTTTCCATTTACTTAGCCTAACACCATGTTTCCAAATATATCCCGCCCTTCCTTGTGAAATGTCATTTGCCGGGTTTCTGCATTTAAATCAAGGGGTTTGGGGCCAGGTCAAAACAGATTCCACTACTCTCCACTTTGCCGAATATTTTAGGAAACAGGATTGAAGGGTTTAAAAAGATAGTGCTTTTCGTGTGTGTGTGTGTGTGTGTGTGTGTGTGTGTGTGTGTGTGTGTGTGTAAAGCAATCAAAATGGTAAGACTGGATTAACATTTGATTACTACCTGTTTTACCAGTGTGTTTCCTGTGGGAAAGAAGACCCCTGCAGAGAGTAGGACTGTTCCTTCTGCTCACCAGCTGCAAGGAACACACTGGCAAAGCAGACCCAGCAGCAACTGCCTGTATGTCCTCCTCCTCCCTCCCTCCCTTGTTTCACAACCCCACCTTTTGACACTCCTGGGGTGTCCTGACCTATGGTAGCCCAGGGCTGTTTCAACCCAGGGCTCATCCACGTTTCCTTTTGCCCCATGCCCACACTTTAAAGTTCTGTGTCCCAAGTGGTTTTGTGTGTGTGTGTGTGTGTGTGTGTGTGTGTGTGTTTCACCTCCCCACAGAAACCTGTTCTTTACTGCTGAATTGGAACAAATAGCCTTTTTCCCGATTCAGCAGTAAAGAGCAGGTTTTCACAGGAAACGTGCCAGGGCAAAAAACAACAACCCAGTTTTTATAGTTGTGTTTTTAATGTTTTGATATGCAGTTGTTTAAACGGTTCACACACACACACACACGTGTATATTCTGTTTTACGCAGGTTGTAAATTTCTCTGGGATGCCTCATAGGAAGCGATTCTTAAGTGAAAATAAAGTAAATAGAAGTAGTTGGGACCAATGCTTAGGATTTCAGTGCCAAGAAATTATAGAAATGAGTGTGCATTGTTTTGATGGTCAATGACAAATCATTTATAAGTCACCTTTGCATTGAAAGCAGCCTGAGAACATTATGCAATCGTAATGAGCGGCATTATAGGGAGACAGGCCATTGATCCAACAGTCTCTAGTCTGACTAGAAGCAATTCCACAGCAGGTTCATAAACAGCACTTGTCCAGTCCAGGTACCTGGGAAACCAGAAACTGGAGATACCAAAGATTTATCATAGGAAGTCATGCATTGAAATAATATTCTCGATCTTTAAATAATGGGACTTTCTGTAAAGGTTCCATAAAGGGTACTTTTGCCCTTCCAGATGTTGTTAGGCTCCAACTCCTAGCAACCTCTGCTAACATGGACAGGAATGGTGGGAGTTGGAGCCCAGGTGGGTCACAGAATCCCCATCCCTGGTCTAGACTCAAGTCTTGTTGCCCCTCAGCTTCAGGGAACAAAGGATTTGAATGCACAGCCAACTGGGATACAACCTGAAACAAAGCTATTAAACCACAGGTGGCGCTGTGGTTAAACCACTGAGCCTAGGGCTTGCTGATCAGAAGGTCGGCGGTTCGAATCCCTGTGACGGGGTGAGCTCCCGTTGCTTGGTCCCAGCTCCTGCCAACCTAGCAGCATGTCAAAATGCAAGTAGATAAATAGGAACCGCTACAGCGGGAAGGTAAACGGCGTTTCCGTGGGCTGCTCTGGTTCGCCAGAAGCGGCTTTGTCATGCTGGCCACATGACCTGGAATCTGTACGCCGGCTCCCTCGGCCAATAATGCGAGATGAGCGCGCAACCCCAGAGTCGGTCACGACTGGACCTAATGGTCAGGGGTCCCTTTACCTTTACCTTACCACATTACTAGGCTATTTTTGGCCCGTTTTTGGTTCAGATGACCCAGGAGGGTGGTCTTCCAGGATACTCTATTTATTTCAGGGAGAAAGCTGAACTGCTCAAACTTGTTACTTTGCAGCTCAAACCAAAACAATTGAAATTCTATACCGAAGGACTGAAAATTCAAATCTAATGGAAATTTATGGAAACATGACCACATTTATTGAGGCAGGTCTTCTTGAAAACAAGTCACACTCTCTTCAATGAGGCTTGCTCATCAGCAGGCGTGCACAAGATTTCAGGGCTATGCACCAGATCGGGACTAAATCCTGCATCCCAAACAGAAGTGGGCTGGGTTAGGTCAGATCATGTCCAACTGGAGTGATATGGGGGTGTCAAAAGGGGTGTGCATGGCAGCAAAGTAGGGGGAAGGAGGAGCCATTCAGGCAGCTCGCATGCGTCTCCTTCTACTCCCCCCCCCGACATTTAATCTGGCTTTTAAACTTGAGTCAATGTATGCCACAACAGCAGCACGAATATTACAGTATTAGCCAAGAATTGGAAGAAGGAAGTATTACCAACGATAGATGAATGGCAGAAGAAGATGATAGAATTTATGGAGCTGGCCGAGCTAACTAGGAGACTCCGAGACCAGAGGGAGGAAGCGGTGGTAGAAGATTGGAAAAAAATCAAAGTGTATTTAAGAAATAAACATATTATTGGATAGAATTAAGAGATGTTTAGGAGGTACAGGGAGGTTGTAGAAATAAAAAATGTTTAGATAAGTATTGATATTGAGAAGTAGATATAAATAAATAGTGTGTGAGATGTTGTGTTAGGATATAAGATAAGATTAAAATAAGAATATATAAGGTATAAGAATAAGATTTAGAAATTACTAAAGAGGATTTACAATGTAATGCAGTTAGAAGGGATTTGAGGAAGTCACCGATATTAGAATAGATATAAGTTGAAGTTTTGGAATTTATATTTTTTATTTTTTGTATTTTGTATCTTTTGTATTCGGTATTTTTTGTATTTTGTATTTTTGTATTTTGTATTGTATTACAAAATAATAAATATATTTGAAAAATAAAAATAAAAAATAAACCCGAGTCAAACCCTTGCACAGCCCCCAAATAAGTTTGGGACTTGGATGCAGGTTGTGTTGGCCCAGGAACATCCTGGGCTGGATTGGGGCCACTCCAAAGTGCTGAATTTAGACATCAATCAGTTTGGGGGCAGAGCATGCACAACCCTAGCATTTATTAACAGATCGTAACAGTGGTACGAAGTGGAAGAAGGCTGATCGCCGAAGAATTGATGCTTTTGAATTATGGTGCTGGAGGAGACTCTTGAGAGTCCCATGGACTGCAAGAAGATCAAACCTATCCATTCTGAAGGAAATCAGCCCTGAGTGCTCACTGGAAGGACAGATCGTGAAGCTGAGGCTCCAATACTTTGGCCACCTCATGAGAAGAGAAGAATCCTTGGGAAAGACCCTGATGTTGGGAAAGATGGAGGGCACAAGGAGAAGGGGACGACAGAGGACGAGATGGTTGGACAGTGTTCTCGAAGCTACGAACATGAGTTTGACCAAACTGCGGGAGGCAGTGCAAGACAGGAGTGCCTGGCGTGCTATGGTCCATGGGGTCACAAAGAGTCGGACACGACTAGACGACTAAACAACAACAACAACAGTGGTAGAGAATTCAGAGCATTTTGTTAAGGAGGATGCACAATCCCACCACAGACCCGCAGGATGTGTGGGCTGCTTCCTGCGCTCAGAGAGTTGTGCAGACGGAACAAACTTTCCTCCATTTGAAGGAGTGAAACAGCCCTGCCATACCATGGCCCCACAAACCTATGGAGCACCATGCATAGAATGGGAACGCCTAATTATTTCTCCCCCCAAAAAAACAACCACATTCAGCTCTTTCCAGACTGTAAATTAGATCAGTTCCCTAAAAGGCTCGTGATCGGACCAAATTCTATTTTTGAGGGATTTGCATTTTTCCCCTTGAGGATTCGGAGGGCAGAAAACAATGCTTTGATGGTCCAGCCTGACTTTCTCCGCTCTAATTCCCAAATTTAGAGGCAGCCTGGATGTCTCTGGCTCTGCCATACTTGGCTCAGACAGCATCAGACGACACCTGGTTCTAAACAGGAAACATGCAGGCCACAGGCTCAGTACGGGCCGTGCCCCCCGCCATAAATTAAATGCCAGGGGATGGCTAAACATGCAGTTAATAAAAAGGGACGGGTGGAGAGATGTTTCTGACATCTGGCTCCCATCATGGCTAGACTTGGACTCCGGTGCCTTTCCAGTGGAAATGGATTCCAGAGTTGGAGGCTGCCCATTGAAACGACCGGAGCATTGAAAGCTGCTCCCCACCCCAGGCTTTCTTAGAGATAAGAGGGTCTTCCACATGTCACTCACACTGAAAGTGCTTTGGGGAGGAGGTGGACTGAGTCAAGAGCAACTGTAATGCCTACATCCCACTCAAGAGTGTGTGCCAGTCTGCTAGGGATCACTTCAAATCCAGACTCACCACCTAAAGAGTATTTGTTCCTTGAAGTCCCTCCCCCTTCCATTTCCTTTTTAATGCTGCCTTTGATTTGGGGGGGGTAGCTATTTTCAAGGGCTCAAAGAAGACTTGGAGGCAAAATACAGGAAGGTGGCTGTTGGGGGATGCACAACAGAAATTTATAAAATTATCTGTGGTATAGAAAGATTGGAGAGAAATAAGTTTTTCTTCCTTACAATACTAGGAATCGGGACCATCCAACAAGACTGATTGGAAATGTGTCCTGAATTTATTGAACTCACAGGGATGGTACAGTGGTGCATTTCTTGTTAACTATCATGCAATGTTGGCTTCTGCTTTACTTTGCAGTAAGGAATATTTTGATTAAGGAATGACAACCATCATACAGTGGTAATGAGGCTTCTTAATTGGATGCTCAGGTACACTTTATGGTTGATCAAGCCATGTGGAAGGAGCAGAAATGCCGATTGTCTCACACATGGAAGTCGCAGATTGTTAAGTTTCCTGTCTCTCTCCTGAACCACAAAGAATCTTGCAGCAATTTAAAGACAAAGACATTTATGGTGGCCTAAACTTTCATGACCTACATTCCACTTCATCAGATCCATGAAATGTTCCCATCAATTGGCAGCATAGCTGCCAAGTTTTCCCTTTTCCCGCGAGGAAGCCTATTCATCATAAGGGAATTTCCCTTTAAAAAAGGGAGAACTTGGCAGCTATGATTGGCAGGCATATATAACTATGGGTGGAGAGAGAGAGAGAGAGAAATTGTAAACAGTGAGGCCAAATGACAATGATATGCAAAAAGTTGTCTGTGACAGTTTCCATTAACACTTAGATGTATGCAAAATAGGCACTGTGGCAACCCATTCACAATGGCAATAACTGGCAGTAACACAATCATCTTACTGCTAAATTCAACATGTAGCGGGACAGGAAGCCATTGTCTTTATTAATGCCCAAATGGATAGATTCAAATTTTCTCTTCCATATGCACTGGATCCTCTGGGAATAGTTCACTACCTCTTTAAGAACTGGAGAACAAATGTTATTCGTCAGAGAACTGGCTGAAACTGGTCGGCAAATTTTAGTGCCTGCAGTCTTGTATCTATCAGTATTCTGCCTTTATAATAAAATGCTTTGTTTAGAATCAGAAGTCGAACAATCTTTAGGAAAAACAAAGCAAAACAAAAAAGCTCAGATCCCAGCTTGATAGTTTTAAAGAACATTTGGATGCTCTATAGACAGGCTGCAAATGTCATCGTCTTGTGCACTGAGGTCCAAGGAGTCTGACCTGTTCCTAGGATGCCACCAGGGGCTCATACGAACACACATATCATCTTCATCCAAAATCCAGATTTCTTACAATCAGTAAAACACAAATATAATTTCCGTTACCAGTTTAACAATAAAGAGACAAACACATAGACGAGAACTTACGAGACCCCCTATGACCTGTGATTAATTTATGCTTTCTTATCATTAAAGCTGCACCTAAGTCTCTGGCTGACAAGCAGATGCCATTGAAGCTGTTTATGGTCTTGATTCATTTAAAAAAAACAAAAAGAAACAGAGAGAGAGCTGCAAAGCATCAGTTCCCTCGATAGCACCACCAGCTAAATGTCATTCTCTTTCAAGCAAACCTGATAGAAAGCCACGATAAGCCTTCATGTAGGATGTTTTATTGAGCAATGTGTACTATTAGTAGGATTATTGCAAATTATTATTGACATTCTGCCTGTGTTAGAGGTGTGTGTGTGCATGTGTCTGTTTGTTTGTGACCAGAAGGTTTAAAGAGTTCAGAAACAGTGAGGATCATGAAAATGCGAAAGATCTGGAAATAGATTTGAGGTAGAGTGGAGGAACATCTTCTCTTCCAAAGAGTTTGTGCTGTTATTGAATAACAGGGAGCAGTAACAGCTGGTGGTGGGGGGTCTGTGGTGCTTAACAAGGAAGTTGGTGCAATGCAAATGCACCAGTGGGGCCAATGCTGGGTACATCTGCTGGGGTGTTTGCACCACACCAACCTCCTGGGCACGATGCCCCTCTCTCGCCTGGTTGCTGTTGTTTAGTCATTTAGTCGTGTCCAACTCTTCGTGACCCCATGGACCAGACCACTGCCTCCCGCGGTTTGGTCAGACTCATGTTGGTAGCTTTGAGAACACTGTCCAACCATCTCGTCCTCTGTCGTCCCCTTCTCCTAGTGCCCTCCATCTTTCCCAACATCAGGGTCTTTTCCAAGGATTCTTCTCTTCTCATGAGGTGGCCAAAGTATTGGAGCCTCAGCTTCACGATCTGTCCTTCCAGTGAGCACTCAGGGCTGATTTCCTTCAGAATGGATAGGTTTGATCTTCTTGCAGTCCATGGGACTCTCAAGACTCTCGCCTGGTAAACAGCAGCAAATCAGCTGTCAGGGGTTCAGGTAAGTGCCGCCACCCAACCCTGCCATCTGCTGCCAAGGGATAACAAGTAGAAAATACTTCACAGTGATCTGAAGCCGCAATCTGGCACACAGGTGCATTTTATCCCACAGAAATCAATAGGCTGAAGTGCACTTAACTCTGTGCCATAACTGGGACCAAATTGTTTAATTATACATAATCTGTTGCAAATGGTTTTGATGGTGCATATTATATTAAACTAGCAGTCCTTTGTGCCTAAAATAGCTGTTTAATGGACAGCATGAATGAAGAGGTGAGAGGGGGCACATTTGTATGCCAAGATTTTATGTGTGGGAGAGCGGGATAACCCTCCTCATGCCCTACTGAGTCTTCCTTGCAAACGCCCCCTGCCCAGTTCTTTCTTCCAAAGCAGGCATCCTTCAGTTTGAGGTGTCTGAGAATAACTATTGGTGGACAGGGAAAGCTTGCGTTTTCCATACCATCAGCAATGCCATTTTGGGCATTCCTTTTGAGAGGCATGTCAGAAATGGGAACTGGGGGCACCATGCTCTAAGGCACAGACCCCAGCAACTGTGGGAGAGTGCAGTCAAATGCAACTAGCAAGCATAGGACTAGTCAGTGCATGAAGGGGTGAAGCACCACAGAGCTGTTTTGCTAGATAGGTCACACCCCCTTTCCTCCAAAGAGGAAGGGAAGGGAAGCCTTTCTACTTCCTCTCTCTCTTCCTCTCTCTCTCTCTGCTGCCATCATGGCAGTGTACAAATGTGAATGGTTTCATTGCAATAAATAAGCCAAGACTGTGCCCTTTAAATAAATCTGTCATTTGGGTCAAAGATGCTCTGGATTCCAAATGACTTGTGTCCGACAGCTAGTGGTTTGTGGATTTATTTATTTTTAATTGGGAGAACGCAGTACGCTCTCACTGCCGTTGCGGACAACACTTGCATGTGCAGTGATGTCACCAAGGGTGCAAATTTCAAAAGGTGACTGTGTTTTGGTTTGCCTCTTGTCTCAGAAAGTGCAAATTAGGTTTGAATCAAATTTCTCCTCCCTCCCTCCCACTGGGCTCCATGCTCTTGGCACAACCATTTACATTAAGGAAGGAGAAAGAAAAACACACATGCAGACGAATGTAAAGAAGTTGGGTCAAGATTTTTCCTTTAAAAAAACCCCCACAACCTTTGCATTGAGCCACCCCACCCCACCCCCATCTTTTCCCTCTAAAAGTACAGTGATAATGAATGTGCCCCATATGCCAAAGTAATTAGCTCACGCTTCTGGAATTGCTGATGACTATATTGGCCTAAACTCTGCAACTATTCATCTCTTCGCAATCCATTCATACAGCTGGCACAGATTATTCCTACTCAGTTTTGAGAAGTTTGCTGTATATATGGGTAAAAAAAGCTAAGTTACACTAAGCAATCCTAAGCAGGTTTGCATGAAAGTAAGTCCAGCTGTGTTTCAGGAGGCAAATGTGTGAAGGATTGCAACCCTCAATGGACTTTCATTTCTTCATTCATTTCTTCATAGGTGGCTCTTAAGTATCAAATATATTATTATGCACACCCCACATTCCCAAGTGGTGAGAAGTTCCGTGGTCGGTGCTTCCTTTCGGAGGAGAAACTACTGGAGATTCATTGCAGGTTGAGCATAGGTGTGGGCTGAGAATATATTGTCCATGTTGGAAAATCCTACACATGAGTCAGAGTGACACTGGCCCAGGAGTGTGCCTGTCACACAGAGCATCACCAATGGGGTGGGGCTCACTCTGCACATTCCTGCCTGCTTCAGCACAAGCTGAACACCCGAAGAGGGCCAACAAAGTTCACATAAAGGCTTTCACAATCCAATTGTCCAAGGATGAGCATTGCAAGTTCTGTTTACATATGTACCAGAATGTGCCTTCTGCATGTGAATGAAAACACTCACATTTTCAGATGCCCCTGGTGGTGTTGTTCTTTCACAATGAAAATATATAGTAAAGCAAGCCCATGAATATAGTGGAGTTGAAACAATTAAACCATAGAGCACCTGCCTAGAAGGTCTCAGTTTCAATCCTGGGACCTTCAATCCAGAGCGCCTCCTGGCTGAAATTCTGGAGAGCTGCTGCCAGTTAGTGTAGATCAGTGATGGCCAAACTTGGCCCTCCATCTGTTTTGGGACTACAACTCCCATCATTCCCTAGCCAGCAGGACCAGTGGTCAGGGATGATGGGAATTGTAGTCCCAAAATAGCTGGAGGGCCAAGTTTGGCCATCACTGGTGTAGATGATACTCAATGGCAATGTCCATCAACTTTTTTGGGGGGGCGCCCTCAAATATTTTATTGGAGGGGGCAATGCCCCATTGGCCCCTAGGAGTTAGCTCCTAGGTCCAAGCAAGATGTGCAAGGATCTTCTAAACATTGCCAAACATACGCCAAACACTCTGTTGACATTCTCCAGGGAAGAACGGCTGAAAACGTTCCAAGGAATTGTGACAATCCCGGATTGGGTGTCCTAAACAGCGTGAGGCATTTCCCTTCTGACTGCATATTAGCATATTTGAAATTCTCTGCAGGGAGTTCAGACAGAGGGCACTGTACGAAAATACGCCTTGTGCTGTGTTGAGATTTAAATAGGGGTACCGTTTAAAAGCCCACCCCACCCCTTTTTTTAGCTTGTTTGGATGCTGTCCCATTTTATCTCTCCACCTAGTAGATATAATCTACTGCAAATAGTGTTTGAATAGTACAGAGATTATTAAATTGCAAAAGTTGATTTCTAAAAGCAGCCTATTACCCTGTTCAAATACTCTAGCATTAGATCTAAGAGGCTCCTAAGTGGACTAAGTAGGCATTTTTAAATAACACACATTGTTCAGCTATGGTTACCCAAATTCCAATCTGACATTTAGCACTTAAAGAGTTTAGACAATCCAGACTCTCTTATCAGCTCCCAGACAAGAGCACTAAATATCATGCAGGCTTCCTTTGGCTTGTAACCACAAGGTTCACGGACAATGTAATGCAGCCTGGGATTGAGTGCTTAAGATATTAGGGGGGAACAAAGAGCGCTCCATTAGCAACTCTGGGACTGTCTTTGGGTGTGTTGTGCAGACCTGCAGATTGGTTTGTATCAAAATCTGCATGACAAGGGAATGTGCATTGCTTGGAATGTCTTTGGTGGGTATGAGGGTCGTGTCCACACTGGCCTATTTTGTAAGGGATTGGTGTTGAATGTATCATGATATATAATGATGATGATGCTAAAATCTAGCTCAGTTTACTCCTCTTGTGCATATTATTCTCTTTACTAATAGAGATCTCCCACCATCATCACTTTCCCTTGATTAACAACCAGCGTACAGGTTATCAACAGTATGGATCCATCCCTTGCCACTCTACTTTTGGATCCAGGAACCGATGACAAAGTGTCTTGCAGCCAGAGGTTGTCCAACTTGGGTGATGTGCACTAAATGAAAATGAATCCAGTTCATAATGAAGAAGATTTTAAGTTGAGCTCATATAAGAAAGCAAGAGAAGAGCGTCAACCAGTGCTTTTTTCTGGGGGGTATGCAGGGGTACACATACCCCTAAACATTTTGTGAGTCTTTGTACTTTTGTCCATTTGCTGTATTTATTTTTCCCAATTTGAACTATAAAATTGTGGTTTTCTTGAGTCAAAATGAGAGTACCCCTAAACATTTGTAAAGGAAAAAAAGCACTGGAGTCAACTAAGTATCTGACAGCTTTAAGTGGGACACCCTTGAATTCCAAAATCCACCCCAGCTTCTGTCTGACTCCCAGGGTGTTTCATTTTGGCTCCCACGAGTGCATGGCCCCCAAATTCCTAATGGAAGCCTCAATGAGCAGGGTGATTTCCATAGAATCATAGAATCATAGAGTTGGAAGAGACCACAAGGGCCATCCAGTCCAACCCCCTGCCAAGCAGGAAACACCATCAAAACATTCTTGACATATGCCTGTCCAAAGAAGGAGACTCCACCACACTCCTTGGTAGCAAATTCCACTGCCTAACAGCTCTTACTGTCAGGAAGTTCTTCCTAATGTTTAGGTGGAATCTTCTTTCTTGTAGTTTAAATTCCTTGCTCCGTGTCTGCTTCTCTGGAGCAGCAGAAAACAACCTTTCACCCTCCTCTATATGACATCCTTTTATATATTTGAACATGGCTATCATATCACCCCTTAACCTTCTCTTCTCCAGGCTAAACATACCCAGCTCCCTAAGCCATTCCTCATAAGGCATCATTTCCAGGCCTTTGACCATTTTGGTTGCCCTCTTCTGGACACATTCCAGCTTGTCAGTATCCTTGAACTGTGGTGCCCAGAACTGGACACAGTACTCCAGGTGAGGTTTGACCAGAGCGGAATACAGTGGTACTATTACTTCCCTAGATGCTATACTCCTATTGATGCAGCCCAGAATTGCATTGGCTTTTTTAGCTGCTGCATCACATGGTTGACTCATGTCAAATTCCCCTGATCTGACGAGGTGTGCTTGCACACGAAAGCACATACCAATGACAAACTTAGTTGGTTTCTAAGGTGCTACTGGAAGGAATTTTTTTTATTTTGGTCATACACCAGGATGCATTGGCTTACCTGCTTTCCCATATGATTTATATTTATAAACAAACAAACATCAAGAATTCAGTCAAAATATGTTGATTTGAGAACCGGGGTTGGGGTGGGGAGGCAACCGCACCTGAGTGATGACTTTGCTGGGTGTAAAAACTGCAGACAAATTGTGGTCTGTTTAAGCCCAGGAAAAAACGGGGTTCCTTAATTTAGAGAAGGGTTGGAGACATTGTAGTCTTCCAGATGCTATTAGACTTCGACTCCCACCATCCTGACCATTGGCCACACTGGGATGAGGCTGAAGGGAGTTGGAGTCCAGAAATGTCTGGAGGAGCCATGGGTTAGCCAGCTCTTATTTAAAACATTTCTCGTTCATTTCTGTAGATATGCATTCTGCAAGAAACCTCACTCGAAAAATCAACAGAGGACATGCGTTCATCAGGAAGAACAATGATGGAGGCAAAAAGGGATTATTTGATTATCCTTGTTTCCCACACTAATTCTCGAAAGCATAATTGGACTCCTGGCACTTGACTTGGGTGGCCTGTTTCATCTCAAGATATTGATATGAAGAGACAAGGAAGATATTTATAGGTAGAGATGGACAAATGGTCACTTTCAGTTTCTGGCTTTTTCCCATCTCAAATTCATTTTGCCACGTTTCCACATAAGTTTGCAATTATAATTCTTTATCAAATTTCTATACTGACCCTCATCTGGGGATCACGGGGTGGTTTTCAGTTTAAAAACACAAAACACATAACACAGTAGCAAACAAAAACAATACCCCCACACCCAGTTTAAAAAGCCATAGACTAGCCACAGGCCTGGGAGAAGAATTTTTTTCTCTAGTGCCTAAAGATATGCATGAAGGTGCTAGGTTAACCTTCCTGGGGAGAGTATTCCACAAATGAGGAGCCACCACAGAAAAGGCCTGTTCACGTGTTACTGCGCTCTGGACCTCTCATGGAGGAGGCACACACACACGCACACACACACACACACAGTTGCAAACAAATTTCATTAATATAATGCATCTTATATATGTTGTCTTCCCATATACAGTATATGTGTATGTTTTAATGCACATTGACACCTGAGGGTGTATGTTTTTAGAAACCACCTTATTTTATTTTATTTTTGGTTGTAAGTTGTTTCTATTTATTTGTTTATTTCATAAGATTTATATACTGCTTGATTGTAAAAACACACACCAAAAAAAAAAAAACCAAAGGAATTTCCAAAAAGAATCAAATAACAATATTAATTGTTCTCAATATTGTGTTTTAATGCTGTAACCCCAGCCTGGGACCTCACAGTGAAGGGCAGGTTAAAAACAAACAAACAAACAAACAAACAAACAATAATTTCCATTCATTGTTTGGACAACTCACACAATTCAGAAAAGTGCACAATTTGAAGGATAGCAGGTTTTTGTTTGTTTGCATATTGTTTCAAGAAGGCAAATAAGGTAGAGATTCACATTAAAATGTGAACCAAATTGAATTTCTCCCCATTCTGTCCCAGAAACCCAAAAGGAAAACAGCCGTTATTTCCAGGGGGCTTTAAAGATGCCGGAGATTGAAGAACGTGATATGAAACTGATTTTGTTGGAAACATCTCTCGACTCTCCCCATATGGGTTTCTTTCTTTTGTTTTTGTGTTTAAACATATTTTTTGACATTGTGTACAAGAAAGGATTGTAATTCAATTGCTTTGTCCAAAATTAGATTATTCTGACATTGTTTATGCCATTCCTCATCCTACAAATTTGAAGAGGGGACTAAGTGCTGTTTGTTGGGGTTTTTGATTTACTGTTACTGCAGTGTGCTAATTGTTGTCTCTAAATTTATTTATTTCTCTCCTCTGATGTAATAAAGCTGGGGATAGTTTCATATATTTGCTTAGTTTCCATAATTGATTCTGCTGTTCATAGGGAGGAACAAGGCACTGGTCTGGAGCTGGCAACTGAACTCCTTCCCCTTACTTCCTCGGACAATGTAAGAAAGAGATGCTCTAGCTTAGGGACAGCCACCACGGCACCCTCTAGATCCTGTGAACTACAACTCCCATTATCCCTGAAAATTAGCCATACTGGCTGGGCCTGATGGGAGCTGTAGTCCAAGAACAACTGGAGGTTATTGCAGTGGTTGTCCCTGCTCTAACTAGGGTTGCCAGACTCAGTAGAGGACAGGACTTCTATGCCTTTAGTTGCCCCGCTCTCTTTTGAGTCTGGAAACCTTAAAGAGAAACCAGCAGACCCTTTGCTTGGAAATTAAACAAAGGGTCTGCTGGTTTCTCTTTAAGATTTCCAGACTCAAAAGAGAGCAGGGCAATTAAAGGCACAGAAGTCCTGTCCTCTATTGAGTCTGGCAACCCTAGCTCTAACTTGTATTTGTGATCCAGGATGGCCACACTAACTCATGTTTACAACGGTGTCCTGGCTGAGATCTTGTACAATTAAATGTGAGCGTTTACAAACTAGGGATCCCTTCACACACATTCAGCTAGGTGGAGGACATTTCCCTGTGGTAATCTCCCATATGATTGCCTCATTGGCTGAGCTGCTCGCATAAGACTTTCCCACCCAATCATTGCCCTCTGTGGTTGGGTGTGATGATAAGCAGATTCATGGTCATGGTATTCACATCTATATCTCAGCCAAGTTGGGTTACACCACAAGAAAATGGCTTCTATGTTGTCTCTAAGTATGTGTGAAGGGAATTTGGGTTGAGCTTGGCAAATATGAACCAACTCCCTGCGTCAAACTGGATCGTAATGAGCTAAGTTCTGGATCTGGCATTGTGCCAGAGCTGTTACACAATCATCTGTTTGTGTGTGTTGAATGGTAGCTTCTGTGTGCTGGTATATTTGTGTGAACACATTCTTGAAGTATGTTGAGAAGGCGATGTAGCAGATTTTTGTTCAGGCAAATGCTTTATAGAACCAGGGATTTGCAGAGAGTTCTTTCGTTGGTTAGGTTTCCTTGTTTGATTGCTGTTTCCAAGTAGTTTTACCTGCCCTGACCCAAAGCCTTTGATGATAAGGTTCCCCCCCCCCCAAAGCAAACAAACATCCAGGTCAGAGAATTAATGTAAGTAAAACAATATTTTATTCAGGATGCACACCATTAATTATTCCCGCGTTTTTGTAGGAATAATAGAACATCAGCAACCCTTTCTTGTCCGTCATAATGCCAAACTAGCTGTAGTTAAGCATATTTCTTTTGCATTTAAAGGTGAATTCAAGTTAGTTTGGATCTAACATGGGGCTGGAAGTTAAAGCTGGACAGCACTTTATCCATCAAAGTAGAGTTCAAAGTAAAAAAAAAAATTGCTACTATAAAGTAGCTGTTTGGAAGAGAGAGCAAAACCCCCAAATGACCCAAACTTCAAAAGGGACCAACGTCAAGCAGTTGCATTGAAGTTCCCTTAATAAATAAACATTTGAATCTGGAAGGAACATTTTCACCTTTCTAGCTTGACAGCTGACCATTGCAAGCTCTCCACTGATATTTTATGCAGTAATTACTTCCCTCAGTGCAGAAAGCTTTTCTACTCCAATAAAATTAAATACAAACATGCTTTCTCTCTGTTTCTCTCTCTCTCTCTCTCTCTCTCTCTCTCTCTCTATATATATATATATATATATATATATAAATTAAAGAGGGAGAATATCTCTGTCAAAGCTCTAGTGTATGTTTGGGACTCACAACCGTGATCCTCTGCTTACTTAACCCAGACAGCAATATTTTTCTTCTCTTAATTCAGTTCAGTGTATCGCTTTGATTTAGAAAATCCCAACATCGTAGCAGCTTGTAAAGATGTGAGTACAGTAGTTAGTAGAAAGCCTGCTTTGAGTTAAGGAATGTCGGGGAACTTTGGCACGGCTAAGAACAATGAGAAGCCTGGGATCTTTTGATCTCGAAGCCCACTCAGAGCCGAGGCAGCGGCTCACAGCTTTTGGCATATGAACCACTCCGAGTGGGAGGAAACATCTCATCCCTTTGCCCCAGATTTTAGCTCTGGCACTGGTTCTTGTGCAGTCTTTGCTGCTGTCTTTCAAGCCCTCATTTCAGCACTCTGAGGGTAGAACAACATTTTACAATAAATTTGGGTGGCCACTTATACATAGTCAAGGAGGAGGACAAAAGCAGGTGCAGATCTGCATACGATTTGCCAAGGCTACTTCACATATAGAAACACACACTGAGAAATACTGGCTGTCCTTTACATGGAAATGCAATCACCCCCGCAGTGAAGCTCACTGCACAGTGAAATGGGATCGGGGCTTCTCTGTGGTGGCACCTCAGTTATGGAACTCCGTTCCCTCTGAGGGCTGATGTTGTATATTTTACAGTGCCGGCTGAAGACTCGCTTCTTGGCCTGGACCTTCGAAGGGAATGGAAAGCGTAGCCTGCTGGAAATGATGGGCTTCCAACAGCTATACTGTTATATTCTCATATCTGTGCTTGATCTTTTAATTGTTACTTTACTGCTTCTGTTTTAAGGTCTTATTTTGACTTGGGATCATTATATTGATCAATGGCAGGCTCAAAATGGAATAAAATGAATGAGTGACCAGGTGACCTGCATGAAACCAGCTGAGCAATGCTGCCCCACCTCAGCCACCCTGCTGGCTCCTAGGGCTACTTCCAGTATTTTACCTGTAGCACCACATATCCCAGAACATCAGCCTCTGCATCTGGATAGCATCTCTGTGATGGCTCTCCATCCATCTCAGTTACAAGGCAGGCCCTGTACCTTGAGTGCAAGTGCTTCATTGTCATTGCTGACCTCTGATCTTCACTCGGTGCAAAGGGGCTGTCAATTGAGAGCAAAGAGAGTTTTGCAAAAGCGTCCCCTGCAGTAACATCAGCTAGCTCAGTCTGATAAGTTATTTTCACTGCTGCCTAATGTGCTTTATGCTATCTGTTCGGTCCCAAAAGAAGCATTTGTTTCTGGGCTCCCCACATCCCCTTTAGCCAAAAAGGTAATAACCAGCTCTTAGAGACAGCATGATGGCCTGGATTTTCTTGGCACCGTGACCCATCAGTTTATTGTCATGTGAATTTTGTACCTCAGATCTTCTTGATAGCTGCCAGTTTCGTGCATCTGACCCCAAGGGCCAGACAGAGAGGGTTGGAGGTCGCATTTTTCTGAGGTTTTCCATCCCTGGTCTACGTAGCTCTTCCTCCCTGCCCCATTTGCCGTTCAAAAACAATCTCCTATAAGCTGCTGCTTGTCCTTAAAGTGCTATTTGCACCAAATTGCTTGGGGGCAAAAGCACCTTGGTGAGGACAATTTGGGGGGTGGAATGGGGAAATGGTTAAAATACGCCTCCTACCATGTCAGACTCCTGAGCGAAACACCCGCCCCCCAGCAGCTTATTTTCCTAAAGAAAGTGAGTGCATGCTTGTAAGCATGACATAACATGTCGTTTGGCCCTGAAAACCTGACCTCTCTAACAATCCCTTTCATTTTAAATGGGATCCCAGTCAACTTCTCTCCCACATGCGTCTTTCAGGACAACAGGACTGCAGGCGGCGACACTGACGTCATACGGATGAAGCCACGTACCCTACGAAATGAACGCAGGGCCTTCTGCCAATCGCTCCTGACCTAGCGTGAACTTGGAAACGCTATATTTTCTTAGAAAATCAAATTTAAAGAAAGATAGAAGGGTTGTGAAAGAGTTTTAAATGGAACGATTTTAAGAGAAGCCAGCTGCGGTGGAGAAGAAAGAGAAATATGGAAGCACAACTCCAACAAATGCTTTATTTGTTCACATGACCGGCACAAATGAGGGTTCCTGCCTCCTCACAAATGGAGACACTGTCTTTGGGTAATTGGTCGCTTATCAGAGAGTTCCCTGAATTCCTCCTTAAAGGCAGCCTGGTCTTCTTGGGGGACAGTGTGGTGCCAGAAGAAGTTGTACAGAGCCTTTAGCTGCACCATAAACAGAGCCAGAGGGGTTTGATGTGGACACAATGCGTAGCTCTCATAAGAGTTTCTTTATGTTAAGAGTTTTTGACTGCTTGGTGCTCCAAAGAGCCAATTATGTCAGCACTTCATGTTTATACTGCAACCTTGGAGGGAAATGTGCTTTCGATGGCACCATGTTCAATCTGGAGCTGCACTAAATGCTTTCCTAGTTCTCTTTTGGGGTGCAAGTAGTATCTTCATGGAGACAGAAATATTCCCACCCAAAAATGTTAAATTAGAGAGAATCTTCACTGCCACCAATTTTCCCTACCTGCTACTAATTCAGAGTCTCCCCACCTTTCAGAGCTTCTTTCTACTTTCTAGATCACAGCCAGTTAGGGATCACGTAATGGACACAATAATGTGATGATCCTACACAGCAATGGGGATGTAGGGAATTGCTGATGCCATTGAGAGCAATCAAAGCTGATCAGGGCATTTTTCCCCGGACAGGTCATGTAAGTGATCCTAGTTAATCAGGGATGATGTAATGATGAGCGTGGTGGCATCAGGGGGATTCCCCTGCTGAAAGAACCCTCCACTGACAACACAAGGCAGACACCAACCTGTTCCACAACATGCCAGAAGGAGTTGCATTACCCCACATGCATGCACAGCACTCAAAACCTCTGTGTTACAGCACTCCACTTCTCCTAACCTTCTGCTAGAAGCTGATTACGATGGGAAATGTGGTAAGGCCATGTGGAATGCCCCCACATCTAACAAGAGGGAAGGGGAACTTGTGGCCATATAGGTGTTGGACAATAACCCCAGCCAGCATGACCAGTGGTCAAGGATGATGAAGATTTTATTCTAACATCTTGCGGACACAGGTTCCCCATCCCTGATTTAGGGAACAGCTTCAGAATTTATCGATTATATTTGCTGTCGTGAACGAGCCAGCTCCCAGTGAAGGTTTGCAGCCAACTGAAGAAAGCAGCCAGGAACAGAGAGGGTTAACTGCCAGTCAGGATGAGCATCGGCTAATGCCAACTCCCCGGCCCCTTGGAATGCCAGTTGATAAGGGAATGGCTGAGAGCGGGCCGGAACCCAGCCAACGCTCTCAGGAAGTGCAAACTGGCGTGAACAGAGAAGGAAGCAGTTTGTCAGAAGGGGAAGAGATTGGAGCTGATCCAATCCCTCCTAAGAGTTGACTAAGGGGAGGGCTATTGGACCGGAAAGAAAGCAAGAGATGCAAAGTGAGAAAGTTCTATATCAATCAATCTGATATAGAACTTCCTCACTTTGCATCTCTTGCTTTCTTTCCGGTCCAATAGCCCTCCCCTTAGTCAACTCTTAGGATAAATGATTGGTTTCAATATCACCAAATTAATGAAATGTATAAAATGGACAAAAAAGTTGGTTTTCAAATGAAAAAGTCTAAATTGGAAACGAATTTGTTAGATTCAAAGAGTAAGAATTTATCAAAAATGTATAATTTATTGTTGGAATGGCATACGAAAGATGAGCAAACAAAATGTGTGATGATAAAATGGGCAAATGATGTAGGACATAACATTATGGTGGAAGATTGGGAAAGATTATGGAAGCAGAATATAAAATTTACCGCATGTACAGTTTTAAAAGAAAATTTAATGAAAATGATGTATAGATGGTATCTGACTCCGGTAAAGTTAGCAAAGATTTATCATAAACAAGATAATAAATGCTGGAAATGTAAAAAGCAAGAAGGAACTTTCTTCCACATGTGGTGGACATGCTCCCAAGTGAGAGACTTTTGGGAAAAGATTTATAATGAACTGAAAAAAGTGTTGAAAATCACCTTTGGTAAAAAACCAGAGGCCTTCTTACTTGGGATAACAGGAGATGATATACCTAGGAAGGATGTTACTTTCTTTCTGTATGCCACAACAGCAGCAAGAATTCTACTTGCACAGAATTGGAAGAATGAAGAAATACCAACAGTGGATGAATGGCAGAAGAAGTTGATAGAATATATGGAAATGTCTGAACTGACCGGGAGACTGCGAGATCGAAGTGAAGCAGAAGTGGAAGAAGACTGGAAGAAATTTAAAATTTATTTAAAGAATAAGCATATAATAGATTAGAATTAGTGGAAGTGAGGGAGATAAACAGAGGTTGTAGATAAAACTATGGTGTAAAATAAGTATTGTTAGAAATTGATGACAAATTAATTAAGAAGAAAGATTTGGAGAGAATATAAAAGGTTAAGATGTAAAATATATAGAAATAAGGTAATATTAAGTAATAACTAGAAGTATATAAGATTTAGAGTTTACTACTGAAGATATGTAAAGAATCGCAGAAGGAGGAGGAATGAGGAAGTACTGTAAATAGATTAGTAATAAGGGTTATTTTTTATTTTTTTATTTTTTTATTTTTTGTACTTTTTGTATTGTCGTTTTTTTCTGTTTTGTATGTTTTATTTTTTGTTTTGTTTTGTATTTTTTAAAATGTTTTTTTTAATTGTTTGAAAACCTTAATATATTATTTTAAAAAAAGAGAGAGAAAAAATTCTATATCTTCTGTAACCGGAAGGAGTCTTCAGAAAAACCTTCTCCACTCTAAACTAACCATCACTTTTCCCATCCTGGCATTTTGTCACACCTGAGATTTGCTTTTGCATGGATTGGGTAGATCGGAGTGGACAGACAGTAGATAGGGATCTACTAGTTGTGAACCGCCCCGAGGTCTACAGGTATAGGGTGGTATACAAATTTAATAATAATAATAAATACTAGTAGATCTCTGAGTGATTTGTAGCACATCAGCTAGGACTCCTGGCTCCTAATTGTTTAACAAATTGCAGTGACAAAACTGACATGTTTTCACCAAAATTAGGCAAGTGAAGCAAACTTGCCAGGAGTGTGAAAAGGGCCTGCAAGCTCAGTTCTGTTATGGTACTGGAAACAAATTCCTAGGCTCAGAATGACCTGAGAACATGCTGCCTGGTGCCCATTGGGTGGAAGACAAGGAGCCCAAGACAGTAGGTGGAGCTAGAGCCAATGACAGACAGAGCCAGGAGTCGGCTTGCCCCTGAGGTAGATGACATGGATTAGGCATGTAAACCATCTGAGTTGCCTGACCCCTATAAACTTCAAGAGACAGTAATTTACGTTTTAACCCCACCCAATAAAAATCTCTTATCGTTATCAGTAGGTTTTGGAGATGGCTCTTGTTTTGGAGGAAATCTCATTTTTTTAGAACGTTAAGGGGGAGGTTCGCTTTTGTTTTACAGCGATGCATTTGCTTTCATCAGCAAATATCGTAAATATATAGTAAATCCCTGGCTATTACTGTATGCCCTTAAAGGACGTCTTTAGCTGAAAATGATTAAGTCCACATGTAGCCAAGGGGAGATACGTCCCTGCTAATTAGACAAACTTTAGGGACCCTTTAGAGCACCAGTCGGCCCAAAAATATTTTAAGGATTTCAGCTTTTATAAAGATGCAAGTGAAATCTCTTGGAGTGTAATTTATGCTGCTGACAGGAACCACATATATAACATCAGGAAGTCTGGTTTTAATTCATGTAATATTCTTCAGGAGGTGGGTGGCTTAGCTAATAAAGCTGATCTTTCACCTTTAGAAGCAGAATGTGTTCCCATGTTGAAACATGCCTGCATTTAATTTGGATACTTCTACTTATAATGGTTACCTGCTGCCCTACGAGACTCAGAATTGTATTTTGTATGTATAACACAAGCTGGCAGGGCAGGGAGGGGGAAGACGAGAGAGAGCGGGGGGGCAGGCATCTAAAATGTTTCAAATGGACATGGCAAACTACTAACCTGAGAGGAAGCAGCAGTGAGTAAATAAATAAATAAATAGGGGAAAGTGGAATAGGCAGTTTGGGAAAGAGCCGGAAAAATATATATCCTTGTTATTGGGGGGGTCACCCACAGCTAGGTTCAAGGTTTTCAGATCAAAGTTTCGTGTTTGCTAAAATATCACATCTTTGGGTAAAAAGAATGAATCGGGATCTTGTGAGACATGGTGAAAGCAACATTGTGTTTGTTTTGGGTTCAAGGGATTACGCAATGCCTTTTCTGTTAGCCCTGATCCTATTTACCAAGAAGTAAGTCCACTGAGCCTAGGACTTGCCAATCAGAAGGTCAGCGATTCGAATCCCTGCGACAAGGTGAGCTCCTATTCTTCGGTCCCAGCTCCTGGCAACCTACCGTAGCAGTTTGAAAGCACGTCAAAGTGCAAGTAGATAAATAGGTACCGCTCCGGCAGGAAGGTAAACGGCATTTCCGTGCGCTGCTCTGGTTTCGCCAGAAGTGGATTAGTCATGCTGGCTACATGACCCGGAAGCTGTCTGCGGACAAACGCCGGCTCCCTCGGCCTATAGAGCGAGATGAGCGCCACAACTCCAGAGTCGTCCGTGACTGGACCTAACGGTCAGGGGTCCCTTTACCTTTATCTTTACCTTTAAGTCCAAGCCAGTGGGACTCCAGAAGGGCTGGGATAGCGAGGCAAGAGAAAGTAAAAAACGTTAACACTTTCTAAGTTTTTTCCTAGCGCTATGAAACATTTTGAATGAGGCACACTGAAATTCTCCACATTGCCATTTGGGATATGTCGGTTGAGAACCATTGAAAAAGCCACGTAGGCGTGTGATTGGGTCTCTTGGTAATTTTCTTCTTTTAAAAGTTGCCTTTGGAGGACAGCGGCTCTGATTTGGATTGGGAATGGGGTGCTAACCTTCACACACACACACTGTGGGCCTGCTCCAAATTGCATCCTTGTGGAGCAGCTGCTAGCCACAGATTGGAAACATACATCAATATGGGTAGGCTGGACAAGTGGCCAAAAGAAGATACAGATTTGCATAAAATTTGTGTGTGCCAATGCTAATGCACAGGGAGCGAGAAAGAGAGGGAGAGATGTTGAGAACCAATTGCTGTAATTTAAACAGAAATCCAGCACATCTCACCCTAGTGTGGACGGCTGTGGCCAGCTGACTTGTGCAGCTGCTCGGTTTGCTGCCCAGGTGCTCACTGTTAAGATACACAAGGCAGGCTAGCTCAGAGGACTTGGGGCTACTGCCCTGTCCCCCATAGCTGCCTAGCTCAACCTAATGATAGGGCCCCACCTCACCCTGCAAAAACCTGCTAACGATATTGAGGCTCTCTGTTATGGAAGCAGCCTTAATAACAGTGAAGGGGGGCTCACAGACCCTGGGGGATTTAGCTGTTGGCTTCTACGCTGGTCTCAGCCTTTATTGTCTTGAAGGGGCCACGCCAGACACTTTCATCTTCAAGGCCTCCTCAGTTGTTTTCATCCCCTGGAGGAATGGATGGAGTCTGTCCCAAGCTGAAGGGCAACATGGAATTCTTTGATTTCCTGTAACTAAGACCCTTTGGTGCCAAGCAATGGTTCTAAATGTTTCCCGTTGTATCGAATGTTTTGGAAAAGGATATTCTCCTCATTAGTATCATATGGGGTCGATTAAATCGACTAACTTGGTTTGCAGAAATGAAGTCCCGAAGAATTCAAGACGTTTGTTGCTTTGGGTCTTGTTACTTGCCCTACGAAGGGAAGGAGCTGGCCCTGGTCCCATGAGGGCAGGAGTAGCAGCACCTGCATGTTCTTTGGCTCCTAGTCAATACAGTAGTTGCCTAACTCTTCCTGGGTGTTTGAAGCAAGTAGAAATGGTGATTGGAATGGTGGCCTTTGAAAACGATCCAAACTCTTTCTTTGGTAAGCGCAGTCCCACGTCCCATCACTTATGCCAGTCAAAAGCTGGAATGGTCAAAAGGGCAAGTTCCCCAATGGGGACCAGGCACAGAGCAGGACCTGGGGTTGGAGAGATTGGAGGAGGTAGAGCAGGCTTCCTCAACCTCGGCCCTCTAGATGTTTTTGGCCTACAACTCCCATGAACCCTAGCTAGCAGGACCAGTGGTCAGGGATGATGGGAATTGTAGTCTCAAAACATCTGGAGGGCCGAGGTTGAGGAAGCCTGTGGTAGAGGCACAGCTTGTGAGGGGACATGTCGGTTGAAGAAAAGAGTGCCTTCTGTGGATCCAATTATCTATTTCTTTTTACCAGTTTGAAGGAAACTAGGCTGAAGATCATGCAGCACATTACGGAACAACTTGAAAGACATTCTTCCACTTCCTTGCTGAGACCATATCGTGCCTCTTTAGCTGGAATAGAATTTCATACTTCACCTATGTCCTATTTTATGTAATTAGCCCTCACCATGTGGTTCCTATTGATCCATTTCAGGAACACAGAACATTTGCAAACTTTATCTCCGTCGGTCACCGTTTTTCTTCTTCTTCTTTTTAAGGCCTTTGGTTTTTTCCCCGTAACATAGTGCCTGGCATGTATTGTTGTCATAAGACGCTCATGATGTGAAGGACGAGTGCTAAGGGAAAGTCAAAGAGCAGGAGAGAGAAAACTGTGCCAGCTTAAGTTCTGCTACAAAGTCACTTGTGTGTCTATGCAGCTGTAAGAACATAAGAACTGACACATAGTTCAGTGGCAGGGCATCTGCATTGCATGAGGAAAATCCTAGGTTCAATCTTCAGCTTCTCTGCAAAGGGTTGGTAGAGAACCCTGCCTAAAATCCTGGAGAGCCACTGCCAGTCAGAGCTAGATGGACCACTGTTGAAGTATCATTGCTTCAACACTGGTGATCTTTGCTTCATCTAGTACACTGATATTAGTTTGCTTGTCTTCCCAAGTGATGTGTAAAACTTTTCAGAGACACCGTTGATGGAATCTTTTGAGAAGTTTGTAAGTGGTCCATGTTTCACAAGCATACTGTAAGGTTGGTAGTACAATAGCTTTGTAAACAAGCATTTTGGTTTCCCTGCGAATGTCCCGGTCCTCAAAGACTCTGTACTTCAATCGGGAGAAAGCTGCACTCGCAGAGCTCAGGTGATGCTGGATTTCGGCATCAGTGTTGACCCTTGTGGAAAGATAACTGCCTAGGTAGGAGAAGTGGCCGACATTTTCCAATGTTACACCATTGAGTTGGATATGTGGCACTGCAGAGGGGCTATTTTGTACTTGTTGGTGCAGCACTTTGGTTTTTTGGATTTTGAGCGACAGGCCAAGCTTTTCATAAGCTTCTGCGAAGATATTTAGGATGGTTTGGAGGTCGTCCTGTTGGACGTGCCTGTTTTATACAAAGGAAAGTAAGTCAAACTGCATCCTCCCCAACATCAACAGTGTCCCATGAGAAGCCCACAGCAATTTAGGCTTGACACACATACAGTACTAGATATTATTGATCTTCATTAGTTTCAAGGTGAGTAGAACTTAGTTGGATGCCACCCATTGTTTTCTAATGGCTATTTCTGCTTCTCTGTGTTTTCAAATTGTTTTTTCTTTGCTCTATAATAATCATAGCATACATAGAACAAGCATTAACAAAGCATATGCATCCTTTCAAGTACATTGAACATGCAGGTTATTGGAGGTTTTCAGCAATGTGGATGTGGATTCTTCTCCTCTGGTTTCTTATAGGTGTGCCCAGCTGGCTAATAACCCTGATCCCCATGTCCAGTCTACCTCTGAACACCAGCTGATGGGAATCACAGGTCAGAGAGGGCTCTTGTGCTCAGGTTCTGCTTGTGCATTTCCCCAGGCTTCTGGTTGGCCACTGTGAAAGCAGCATGCTGGCCTAGATGGGTCACTGGCCTGGTCCAGCAGGCTCTTCTAAGGATGTTCATCTGCATAAGTCTTAAACCAAGATTTATAAGCGGTTAAGAATTCCAGATGAGAGCAGATTGGGATGGTGGTCCTCTTTTTGCTTTTTTTAAATTATTGACATAACGGATGAAGTCATACCATTCCGATACAAATCTATTAGGCTTTGATTGTCCTTTGGCATTCCTCAAGTTGTACACTAATTTCTCAACCAGTGTGATATTCCAAGTTTCCTTGTGCCACTAGTCCCTTGTGGCCCACTTTCATCTTTCTCCAGAACCTCCCAACCATTCATTTGACTGCCATTAGCATAGGTGCATATGTGTTTTGAACTTGCTGCTTATTGTTCTCGGTTTATGCTGATTGCCAGCTGCCTTGGGCAATGACAAGACAGAATAGAAATACTTTAAATTCTTCAAAACCTCGATTTGTGCTTTTAGACCATTTGCATCATGACTGATGGGAGGAGAGGTTCTTGAGTGGCCCAGGATGCCTGAGGCTCCAGCCTCATGGAAAAGGGAGCCTCCTTTGTCCTATACTCAAAGGTGCTTTTAGTTCACAGCACATATACTTTGAATTGGATTGGGGGGGTGGGGACCTAGAAAACCTTTATTGTGAAAACTTTATTGTTTGAAGTCCTAGGCCACTAGTATATAAATTCAGCAAACAAATATATATAAAATAATACAACCCCATCCCCACTCTAAAAGGAACCGTACAGGTATTAAAAGCACAGCATAACAAAAGCACTTCCCACCCACCCCACCTCTTAATTTTTTGGGAGCCTGGATCCTATATTCTTAGCCTCCAAAGCGAATTTTGCTACTTAGGTGGTAGTTGATGACATCTTTGCCTGCAAACATTGTGCATAGCTGCTTCAAGAGAGGTCTGTTTGAAAGGGACTGAAGGACGCAAGGAATCTCTGCCTATAAAGGCAACTTTGTAAGCTATGGAAGGCAGCCTCAACTTCATCAGACTCACAAATACAGAGCCTTTCGGAACGGAACATTAGCCCATCAATTTAGTTGAATCAGGCAGTCTTTTAAAAGTCAACCAAATTTAAGAGTATATTTTCCAACAATGTGCTGTTGCAACAAAGAGGTGACTAGTGAAACACATATTTTTCTTGGCTCCTTTTCGTGTCCTCTAGGGAAGGTATGATTTCCATCCAAAAATGAACTACATTTCAGTGCATGGGACATTTTCAATATCCATTTTGAAGTAAGTAATCGACTCCTTTGGATTGTCTCAGCACATAGCCAGGACATGAAATAGTGTACAGCACTTTAGCAAGCAGCAGGTAAGGCTTCCCTTAGCCACCTTGGAGCTGACAACACCCTGTAGGCTCCTCTGTGCAGGCCCCACCCCCCTGCCTCTCGGTGCTTGCCTGATGGACGATCCAAGAACAGAGAACAGAAGACTTGCTTGCCATAGTCTACAGCATTTGCCAGCAGTCTCTTGAGGTGCCGATTAAAAATCGATGTGATATATAATTAAATCCTTCTGATCACATATGCACCGGCTGGTCTCTTTTGCCCTTAGCCAAGGTAGAGAGAGAGAGTGATGCTCTATTGATCAAGGCAGGGCTCCTGCACTCTCATCAATACAAAAGAGCTCGCTGAGATGCTCAGATGCACTCCTGGCTGGCAGCACCGGCAAATTTGGAGACTAAAGGACAAACAGCTGACTCCAGCGAAGGTGTCCAATATTCCCCTATCATTTAAGTCTGCTGCACGGTGTGTCTGTGCTGCTCCCATAGTCTCTACCCTGCCACCTGTCTTTCAGGTTTCCAGTACAAAAAGCAGTGAGTGGGCTCCAGCAGAGAAGCGAATGAGAAAAGAAATCGATGCTTTCCAACGTCGGGATGTCATTTGAGCTTGCCTGTCTCTTGTTCAGTTCAGGTTCAGCTGCTGTCATTGCTCTCACCAAGCTCTGTCAAAAGAGATCAATGGTCCCAGGCTAAAGGGCCAACGTTCCTGGCTTCCTTGCTCAGCAAATGTGGAAAGATTTGCTTAGGTGCCTTGGAAGGTGCTGACATTATACCAAGCTCCTCTAGTTTAGCATTGCCTTCTCCAGCCTTCCTCAAGCTGCTGCCCTTCATAGATTTTCCAGCAGCTGATACCGCCTTTGAATGTGGAAGCAGAGTACAACCACCATGAATGGCTAGTAGCCATGGATAGCTCTATCCTCCATGAATTTGTCTCGTCCTCTTTTAAAGGCACACAAGAGGGTGACCATAACTGCCTCCTGTGAAAGCAAGTTCCATAGTTTAAGTGTGTGCTGCATGAAGAAGTATGTGGCCATCATGACTAGTAGCCCCTGATAACTTCATCCTCCACAATTTTGTCTAACCGCCTTTGCAAAGCCTTCCAAGTTGGTGGCTGTCTTTAGGAAGCTAATGCCAGAGGCTAACTGCGCGCCGTCTCAAAGTCTACTTCCTTTTGCCTGTTCTGAATCTCCCACCCTTCCACTCATTGTTTGGCTTTGAGTTCTGATACTATGAGAGGGATAAACGCTTCTCTCTTTCCGCTTTCTTCATGTTGTGCATAATTTTATAAAGCCTCTGTTATGTGTAACCTCTGTTACTCCACTTTTTGCTCAACTAAAAAGGTTTCCAAAGACTGTAACTTTGCCTCATACGTGGAGTTGCTCCAACCCCTTGATCATCTCAGCTCCCCTTTTCTACACGTTTCCCAGCTCTGTTTCTGCTCTGTTTTCAAGTCTGTTGCATGATTGTAATGCAACTGTAATGCGATTTCTCTTTCTTTGTTGTTCTGAGAATGAAAAGGGAAGGCGTATTTTCAAAATTTAAAATAAAATAAATGCCTGGCAGTAGATCAGATTTGGAATGCTGAAAATCCAGTGCTATTTTTCTAGAAAAAGGGGTGCCGGAACTCACTGCAAATACTGCCCTTGTTCTATTAAAATGGCAAAGGCACCCACTGGAACTGAGTTCCAGCTGGAAAAAAAGCCCTGCTGAAATCCGTGGATGTCAGTCAGTGGGACAAACTTTGTACCTGCCCCCCCATATTTTATTTAAGCTGGCACCCCTGTTTGTGATCTTAACTGTTTGAAAAACTATATGGAGTAGGTAGCAACACAGGGTGCCTCCAGTCCAGACTGTGGCTACTTAGTGGGAAGGATTGAAGCACATCCTGAAAATGTAGGTTTGTGCAATTAAAGCAGATTAGAGTGCTCTGGCATCCTAATATAACAAACCCACATTTTAATTTTTTTTAAAAAATGACTTTTTGTGTTTATGAAGGTGTCAGGAAAATGTGCTGAAAAGCGTGGATTGAATGAATGGCCCTTCGGGATAAATGCTCATTTTCATACAACTGCCCTGTAAACAAATCAAAGCCAATGCTCAACAAAGACCAGACATGAAATAAAAAAATTCCTTCAGTAGCACCTTAAAGACGAACTAAGTTTTTTATTTTGGTATAAGCTTTCGTGTGCATGCACACCAGACATGTTTAGCCTGGAGAAGAGAAGGTTAAGGGGTGATATGATAGCCATGTTCAAATATATAAAAGGATGTCATATAGAGGAGGGAGAAAGGTTGTTTTCTGCTGCTCCAGAGCAATGGATTCAAACTACAAGAAATAAGATTCCACCTAAACATTAGGAAGAACTTCCTGACAGTAAGAGCTGTTCGACAGTGGAATTTGCTACCAAGGAGTGTGGTGGAGTCTCCTTCTTTGGAGGTCTTTAAGCAGAGGCTTGACAGGCATATGTCAAGAATGCTTTGATGGTGTTTCCTGTTTGGCAGGGGGTTGGACTGGATGGCCCTTGTGGTCTCTTCCAACTCTACGATTCTATGATTCTAATCTCGCCACCACATAAGATTTGTCCAGGCAAATGAGGATGAATACTGAATAAACAAGTTGTCTACAGGAGCCAACAGCAAACTGGAAAATGCTGGGGCTTTTGCAGTGTATTGTCAAGGGCCAGAAAGCCTTTTGCATCCGGCAACAGCTCGAAGAGCGGGGGGGGAGGGGGTGCCCTCAATGAGAGGAACCTAGTGTGTGACTTTTCCAAACACTGCCCACATGAGCCATTCAGAAGCTCAGTTCTTCAATAGAGCCAGTCTTGAGAGCAGAAACATGCGGTTGTAATGGAAACCTTTCTTTTTGTCGGAAGGTGAGAAAAATCCACAACAGGAAAGTCTCAAATGAACTGAAGTCATGCGGACTGTTACCACCAGCCTTTAAACAGGCGCTTCTTATCTCAACGTTTGGGGTTTCAGTTTCCCCTTGAATGCTCATTCTTTGGCTTCACCGTGTGCGAGGGAGAACAGGGATGGAAATGTGCAATCTATTACAGCTGGGGGCAGGGTAACTTTGGCGACAGTGTTAGTGTGTGGGGGGGGGGAGGAATAGCTTACCGTAGATTCTCTCTGGAACTAATGAGACAAAAGGAAGCCATAAATAAATGGACTCTACTATAGAAAATGAAGGCCACTGCACAATTAATACAGAGCTCTTCCCAAAGGGATTGGACCCATCATCTTCAGCATGGTGTTTCCAGACATTTAGCACATCTTGGTGGCAAAAGAGAGGCACATAATGCACACAGCATCAGGAAATAAGGAAAGAGCAGTACCTGAGACATGAGTTCCCCAAGAGAAGGCTGCAATGAGACACTCATTAGAAATTTAGGACAGACAATCCTAAGACAAGACTTCAGAGAGGAACTGCCCTCCCGCCACCTCCCTAGAGAGAGCTAAATGAGAAGTATGGATTTCTGCCATTTTTGTGGGAAGGCATGAAACTGGAAAAAAGTGTTCCTCTCATAAAAGTTTTTGGGTGTTTGTTTAGGTTTTTTGGCAATGGTTATGTAGGTGGAATCAAAACATGAATTCAAAAACTTAGGTTTTGTGGTGTGGCTTAATTAATGGAATCAATATTGCCTGAAAATCATACTTGGATCCTTGTACATGGAAGCTCTTCCCCTGTTCATGGATGTGCAGAGAGTAGCTGATGTCTTTCTTAGTGGCAATGGCACTCTGCACATGAGCAAGTCTTACTGTGATGAAAACAGCAAGATCAAAAGGTGCAGCCCTACCAGGTTAAAACATTTCCGGGCACTAGTGCCCTTCTGGAAAACAAATGTGAATCTTAATATTCTGTCTCAGAAGCTTGCCATGGCGTTGGATGCAGTAAGCCAAGTGTGGGGAACCTTTGGCCCTCCAAATGTTGCTAAACTACAGCTCTCATCATCCTTGGTCATGCTTGCTAGGACTTGATAGGAACTGTAGTTCGGCAACATCGGGAGGGCTGCAGGTTCCTCACCCCTGCAATAAACTATAGACCAGTCCAAAAGATGCTACACAACAGAGCTTTTCTGCAGGCATATGACTGAGCTTGCCTTTTGCAAAGTACAAACTGCCCACTTTCCTTGCTGTGCAGTTTGTTCACACCCACCCAATGCCTCATGCCATAGCTGCACGCTTCATACAGAAACACAACACATTTTTCTAGCATGACCACCTCAATGTCTTCCAGCCAAGTGCATTACCTAAGGTCAGAGATTCATTGCACACTCAGTCCTCCTCGTACACTTGCCTGGCATGACTGAACAGGCTTCTGTCTCGGAGATGAGTTAAGAGATGGTGCACTTATAGCATCTGAACACTGTAATTACAGCAAAGCTATAAACCAAGTACAATCCTCCTTGCTGCAAGCGCCGTGTGACACATGGATTCCACCTCCTCTGTTACTTGTTTGGGTCTGCCCTGTGTGCTAAGATATAATAAAATGCTACAATGCGCCTCCTTGGAGACACAGCAATGCAGTAAATGCCATGGCCTAAGATAGAGCATAAAGGGGCTAATACATTCAGAAAAGGGCAAGCAAAATGAATGAGCGAGTCCCCTATGATGAAAGGTCCCAGCTTTGGGGGCTTTGTAGCTTAGAGAAAAGGGAAGTTAGAGGTGACACAATAGAGTTTCATAAAATTATTCCAGGCATGGAGAAAGTGGATGGATAATTTTTTTCCTTCTTCTCTCATAATACTAGAATTGGGGTCATCCAATGAAGCTCAGTGTCAGAGGATTCAGGGCATAGTTATATTATGGAACCTGCTCCCACACGAGGCAGTCATGGCCACAAACTTGGATGGCTTTAAAAGAGGATTGGACAAGTTGGTGGAGGAAAAGGCTATTGAAGTCTACAAGCCATGATGGCTATGCTCTGCCTTTACAGCTGGAGGCAGGAATGCCTCTGAATACCAGTTCCTGGAAGCCATAGGAGGGGAGAGGGCTGTTTTGCTCCAGTCCTGCTTGTTGGCATCCCACAGGCACCTGATTGGCCAACTCACTGCTCCTGTGGCACACCTGCACAGTCCTGACCTCCTCCTTTGTGCCCTCATTGTTAAGTGGCAACAACATCGCTGCCAAAAACGCTAGCAGCGTGACTCTGCTTCCCTGTTGAGCCACTTCTGAGTCACACCTCTCACTTTTGGCAGCCTTCACCCCAGCTTTCACCAGCATCCATTCTCTCAATCCATTCCCCAACTCAGGATTACTTTTCCTTCAAGACACCCGCGGTTTTGATCTTGCTCCATCTCTTTCCATCAACATTCCTTCCAGTTGTCCTCCTAAGGAGTCAGGTCTCTCTGTTGCCCCAGGCTGAGGGCCACAAGGACAAGCTTGTTCCAAAGGCTGACTCCTCTGGCCCAGCCCAACTCCACCTATTTAGACGTGCAGGAAAGTGTGGAAAGAGGACTCAGCAATGAATGCTCCTCAGCAGGGGAGACATTTTATCCCTCCTCCTGAACTCAGATTCAAATCAAATGCATTTCCCTCCACCAAGATAATCCTTTTTGACAAAGGGGTTACAGATGCACAACAATGCGTGATTGTCAGGGCTGGCAGCTTAGAGGAAGGTGAGTATCCTAGACAATGGCTCAGGAGAGGTTCACACAGGGCTCCAGGCAGTCTGTGAGCAGCTCAACTTGGACAGAATGATGAATTGCTCAGAAAGAGGAGCCAAGGCAGAGTTTTATATAAGAGGAGATAAAACTCAGTTGGCTCCTTTGGTGACCCAATACCTGCCAGGCTGGAAGCTGAAACCTTCAGTTTGCTGCAATTGTGGTGGTGGCATAGTGACACTCAGTTGAAGTCAACAGATCCTTCTGATTTCAAGGTGCCTGCGTGACACAAGGAGTAAAGCACAGAGTGTCCCGCTCAAATTAGGTTCCTGAGTGATTCAGGTCCTTGCCAGTGACAACATGGGCAAAAGCAAAAGCAGTATTAAGGTACACAATCAAGGGTCATGGTCGGAGTCTTCAGAATCTTCTAATACAAGGAGTCAGGCAAGAGATGAGGTCATATTCAAGTGGGTCACAGATAACAGACAGGTCTGGGGCAGTCCAGGTTCAGAATAGCTAGAAGAGTTTGGATTTGATATCCCGCTTTATCAACTACCCTAAGCAGTTCGAAAGCACGTCAAAGTGCAAGTAGATAAATAGGTACCGCTCCGGTGGGAAGGTAAACGGCATTTCCGTGTGCTGCTCTGGTTCGCCAGAAGCAGCTTAGTCATGCTGGCCACATGACCTGGAAGCCGTACGCCGGCTCCCTCGGCCAATAACGCGAGATGAGCGCCGCAACCCCAGAGTCGGTCACGACTGGACCTAATGGTCAGGGGTCCCTTTACCTTTAAGGAGTCTCAAAGCGGCTAACATTCTCCTTTCCTTTCCTCCCCCACAACAAACACTCTGTGAGGTGAGTGGGGCTGAGAGACTTCAGAGAAGTGTGACTAGCCCAAGGTCACACAGCAGCTGCATGTGGAGGAGCGGAGTGCGAACCCAGTTCCCCAGATTAGGAGTCTACTGCTCTTAACCACTACACCACACTAGGCGGTCAGAATGCAGTTAAAGCACAATGCTGGTACAAAGACACTGTTCCAGCAGGACTTCCAGTCAGGTATGAGGGGGTTTAAGCTGGAGCTGCTGGAACCACACCCTTAATCCAACTAGCTCCTATCAAGTGTCTTCAGCCTGAGGTCTTCTCAAAAGGAGAGTCTTACTCCCAAGGAGATAATAACCTAATCAGAGCCTGCTGGGTCAGACCAATGGGTCATCTAGTCCAGCATCCTGTTCTCACAGGTGGCTACTGCGGAGTACTTAAGGAGCCTGACTCCTTGCCCTCAGACTGATCCTGATCCAGAGCTTGGTGCAGTGTTGGGGCCTCCAGGTCAGCCACTGAGGAGGAATCCTGATGAGACATGACACATAGGACCTGTTGCCGTTGCCTGAAATCCCTGGCACCATACACTGACCGGTCATAATGTCCCCTTTTACTAAAGGCAGGTGTATGCACTGTATACATGAACAACAGGCGCAGAGCTATTTGCCCAGGCCTTGCTCCCCACTCATACATTGATGGAACGTGTGGGCATCATCATGGCTGAAGAGAACCCTTGCTGGACTTAGTTGGGTGCTTGGAGCTCTCCGCGGTGCTGAAGCTTAATTGCCTGACTAAGCTGCCTTCCGCCATCTGTCACAATCCCTATGAGCTCCAGCTTGTGGTCTGGACAAGGTAGGGTGCAAGTAAGCCCCAAACTCCACCCATTTCAGGGCTGAGATTACAAGCCCCACAGAGATGCCTAGCAGGTTTAAAGGACTTCCGGGTAAACAGAAGCAGGCTAGACAGGTGGAGCTCTGATAAAAGCAATAGCACCACCTGCAGCCTATCCTTGGGCCAACACTAGCCCTTCCCGTGGCTGTTAGCTGAGGAGAGAAAGGCTGTATTGTTAAGCTGTTATGTGCTCGACAAATATTTAAACAACAGCCATTTTATTTATTTTCTTGTATTTATATCCCACCTTCCTTCCGTCATGGAACCCACAGAGTCATACATGTTGGTTCCCAGCCAGTTTCCCACCCAGGCATTGGTCAGAGCCAGACTTCCTTAGCTTCAGCAAAGTGGTGGCTTTATGTGCCTGCAGACCATATCCTGGGAGTTTCTACTTAAATCAATGAGTTGCTTGGTAGATCCAGGGCTGAACAATGTGTGTCCTGCCTCTGTAGTGAGATGATTCAGTCTCCCCTTGGGTTCTCCCCTACCAGAGCAGAAGGAAGGCTACCTTTGGCATGGCTCCATAGATGAATGCTAAAACACTTGCAATATGTCCCAAGATCAGGCTGGAAACCTGGGAATGCCCCCCTTTCTGATACCTAGGAAAGGTACTACACGCCAGAGTTTACAGACTGGACCAAGTAGATAAAATGTCAGTATAAAAGAGCTTTATAAGTACTGTATATAGCAAGAGTTTCTGACTTGACTTCACTAGCAGTTGGAGCCATTTGTGTATAGGAGCTCATCCACAAATTCATAAGTCCAAAGAACACAATAGTAATTCAATAATAACAATAACAATTTATTATTTATACCCCGCCCATCTGGCTGGGTTTCCCCAGCCACTCTGCGCAGCTCCCAACAGAATATTAAAAGCACAATAAAACATCAAACATTAAAAACTTCCCTAAACACCATTCAATGCACCATTCCTTTCTTTTATGTTGCATTTCCGTGATTTTTGACGTTTAGATTTTTTTAAAAAATACCCAAACATTAGCTGTAAATAAAATATCACTAGCCTTGTAAACAAGAAAGAGAACGGGGGAAAACAAAATTGAAGCAAACAGTGAATTATAGAATTTGCAACATCCAAAAAAAAGGGAAAAGACAAGTCTGATAAAACTTGTGTTGTTCATTGTTTAGTATTTCATGGTAGAAGTAAATCTTCATTAACCACCTATTTTCCATGTAGGCACCAGACTGTCTGCAGGGTAAAATAACAACTAATATCTATGCAGTTAAAAGCACTTATGGCATGTAATGAATTATTTGCCCTGATCCAGAGCCCCATATCTGTTCCGAGGCACACACTATGAACTCCTGCACACACAGGATGGCAGAGGGCAGCCCCATTCATCTGCCAGTGTTAGGCAAGCCTTTCAGTAGGGAGAGCCCCATGGAGCTCTGCCTGGGTTGCATGTTCCAAGTGGCTAAAGAAATGATGTGGGGCTTACTGCAGGTAAGTAGTGAATAAGTTCTAACATGGCGGAAAACGACCTTTAAAATGAATGCCTGGATGAAGAGCTCTAAATGTCTGAATGTGGACCACAATTCAAGAGTTTATGCTAAGAACTGGAGGTTCTGCAGGATACAAGCCACTCTCGCCGATAAGAATGGCTGGTTGACAGAGGAATCCACAGCAAAAGGAAAACTCTGTAAGTCTATTTAAAAAGTTGTTATAAATGTAGTCTGAAATATCAGGAAATGAAGAGGCAGAAGCAGGAGCATGACTACAGGTTGGGGCATGGGTCGTTAGCCTAATGAGCAACATGGAGCAGCAGCACTAGAAGAAAACAGTGGTGTGGACTGGTCCTTAAAGAGACCTCGATCCTTTCCGCAGTTACTTATTGGGAAGCCTGTTTGGAATCAATGGGGCTAACTTCCAAGGAAATTCGGAGAGGGATTCAGCTGCACAGTCAGTTATTTGTCCTCCCATTTAATGTAAAACAATTCAGCTTAATTTCATCTGACAAACTTTGGGGAATGTGTAGCTAGAGCGAGGGGGGTGAGGGCTGCTCCATCTCATGTGATGCAAAGCAGCCGCCACCCCCGGTGAGTCTGCCGTCCTGTGTATACACGCGCACAGTCCTGCAGAAGCCAGCTAACAGCTCAGTTTGTTCTAGGATTCCTTAAAGGGCGGCCCTGAGGGACTGGGTTAAACTGCCTGCGTTTTACTTTCTCTCATTAACCAATCAGCATTTGAACCAATTTCTCCAAAGGTTAAAGGCCAGTGTTGTTAGCTCATGGCTGTTCCTAATGCCGCCCCCATATGTTTGCTAGAATCTGTTAACAAAATGATTTTGAGAAAAATTGGAACAGAGGGAGAGCTGTTCCACTAATTGCAAAGTACCCCTTTCATTTTCTGCTGAATGGTCCCTGTCAACTCACTTCAGTATTAAAACGATTGCTTTATTTATACTCTGTTGCAGTGCTGTCAGAGCGCTGGGGATGAAACATTTTCCAAACATTAAACTTCTCAAGCCTGTCTAGGAGAGAGAAAGCACCATCCTATCTATTCTGAGTCACTTTCAAGAATCTGTCGACTATATTTTCAGCAGAACTGGAGAGGAATAAACTTTCTGAAACCCAATTTTTATCACACACATCAAAGTTTATTTTCTTGTGCATGGAGGGGGAGCTTAAAGTCTTCCTTTCCTTTTTTATTAACCAGATTTACTAGATAAGTATAACATTCAGAGGAAACATGTGATGCAGTATTTTATAAATGAAAACATTACCAGCTGCCCAGTCCTCAAAGCGTTCTGCTGGCACAAGCCCCATTCATGAATTTATGAATGGGGCTTGTAGTAGGGAAGCCCCTTGAGATTTGCAACCGAGATCATTCCACATGCAGTACAAAGTAAGATTGATCAAACCACCCAGTATGTAAAACAAAACAAAAAACAAAAAAGCCCCAATCTCTCTGACATGCATAAGAAGGTCCAATCAGCTGCCCATTGAAATGCAAATAATGCTGAGATCCCTTTTCTGTAGTCAGTAGGTGAAACTGCGGTCTGCTTTACAGAGTTATACATTTTACTAAGAATTAGCCCTTACAGTTGATTAATCCCAGTCTTTGATGCTGAGCACCGAACATAATTTGGAAAAGGTAAATCAAAAGTTATGTGATAAACAAACAAACAAACAATGAAGAGTGTATTAGATGCACTAAATCCCGCAGAAATTCCCATATCCATGACTCTCGTTATGTAAAGGAGTCACCACTTACCATTATCTTTTTGCCAGTTATGTCCTGGTAAATGCGGTATTGATTTTCAGGACGCATTAGTAGTTCTGTTTATTGCTTTTATCTTTCAAACATGCTGTTGCAGTGTTTGATTTGGTTTAGATTAGTTACTGCAGCCATCTAAATAAATGGTTTATGGCCACGATCCCTTTTATGTGCATCAAATGTTTTTTGGGGGGGTCGCCTTTTCCTTCCTACCTAAATGGCAATTTCCCACACCCTCCAGATGCTCGTTGGGTTACAGCCACTGCCCTCTCTGACCACTAACCATGCTGGATAGAGCTGATGGGACTTGGAGTACCACAATATCTGGAGGGCTGCCACTTAGCCTTCCCTTGTCATAGGAGGACTCCTCAGGCATGGGGAAGAAAACTGGTTCAGTTGGTTGTGTAATCTAGCATTGTGTCATGTCAGATTGTGGTGTTCAGTGGATTAGAGGGGTCGCGTTGTTCTTAAAATACATATTTAAATACATTTCAGCTAGAGAAAGGCCACATTCACACCATAGGTTCAAGCACTGTGAGACCACTTTAAACAGCCATGGCTTCCCCCAAAGAATTCTGGGAGCTGTGGCTTGTTAAGGCTGCTGAGGGTTGTTTGGAGACGTCCTATTCCCCTCCCAGAGCAACAGTTCCCAGAATGGTTTAACAATTCATCCCTCTTCACAGGGAACCCTGGGAATTGTCACTCAGGGAGGGGAATAGGGACCTCTCATGTATAAACATCTGGGCAAGCAAGAGGCATTAGCACAGTTCAAGGACACACTCCAAACAGGCAATCACTTGGGAGAGGTGCAGATTGGGTGGCCATCTGCCAGGGATTCATTATTCCTACATAGCATGGGTTGGGTTGGGTTGGCCATATAATGAGGCTTGGTAGGGCACATTTGTATGTCATGCAGAACTTTTCCAGAACAAGTAGGATTGTCCTGGAGAGAATAACACCGTTACATGGAAATATTTATGATATTTGGGACATCTCACATAGCGACCTGCGATCCCAATCTTATCCACCCCCATCATTCTGCCCGGACACTGAGGTCCAGTACCGAGGGCCTTCTGGCGGTTCCCTCATTGCGAGAAGCCAAGTTGCAGGGAACCAGGCAGAGGGCCTTCTCGGTAGTGGCGCCTGCCCTGTGGAACACCCTCCCACCAGAGGTCAAAGAGAAAAACAGCTACCAGATTTTTAGAAGACATCTGAAGGCAGCCCTGTTTAGGGAGGCTTTTAATGTTTAATAGATTATTTTATTTCATTTTTCTGTTGGAAGCTGCCCAGAGTGGCTGGGGAAACCCAGCCAGATGGGCGGGGTATAAATAATAATATTATTATTATTATGCAATTTGTAGTCCAGTCGCCGCTGGAATCCAATATCCTCATACCTTAGGAATTTGTCTGTACCTACCTATTGGCGTTTATCTACCAAAGCCAGACTAAATGTATTTCCATCGGAAGTTCTAAATGGCAGACTGAGAGGCATCCCTATCAGAATAGGCTTTGTTTATGTTCCCAGGACGTACGTAAATATACAAAATGATGTTTATTCTGGAATCACCCCGTTCCTTTCAATAGGACTGTTCTTTCAACACCGCATGTTTTGGATGCTTTTTGGCAAAGAGCAAGGCAAAGTGGAGGGGGAGGGGATATCTGAGATATGAATTAGACGGCTGAAGTAATGTTTACGTTATGATTACGAAGCACAAGACAATTGATGTGCTGGGTATTTTATAAGTGCAACTGCCTTCAAAGCAGGGAATACCCTGAGGTGATGGAAGTTGTACACAAAGAGGATGCTGGAGAAGAGTTTTGAAGAATAAAAGAACCACCACTTTCTTGGCCCCAGCTCAAGGGATTCTCCCGCCTTGACAAGCAGTTATATTGCATAAATATCAAACAGGACACAACTGAGAAAGGATGTGTGTGATTGACTGCAATTTGTGTGTTGCTAACCTCCCCCCCCCTTGTGGAAACACATTCCCCCTGTACTTGATAAAGCATTAAGTTTGTGAATTTTTGAAAATGTCACCTATTTTAACAGATAATAGTCTTTTTAAGTCTGCAGTTTGGGGTTTGCCTCTAAGAGTGAGATTCTACTGCAAGTTTCAGACCCTTGTAGTTATTGTGAAAGATATAAACTTTGCAGCTTATTTTCCTTCTCATATTAGTGCAAATGCCTCCGAATATATAAATTTTTGTAGGCAATTTTGTCTAACACATACATTTTTGCAGTGCCAAATAGATTGTATGTTCTTTTCACAAATGTGTGCATTTAATACAACCTTTACCTAGTATATGCATTTTTGTACCATTTACTTGGCTAGAGAATGGCATTGCAAAATTCAGAGACATACGAATTTTCAAAGGATGACTTTGTTTTGGTTCACATATTGGTTTGGAAAATGCAAGTCAGGATGGTTCACCTTTAAATGTGAACGGAATCAATAATCTCCTCCATTGCTACTCATAGAACAAGAACATCTTCAAGAAACAACCAAATAAAATTCTGACTCTTCTGGGACAGAGAATTCCACCTTCTTGCATGAAGCTGGGGGTGGATAGACCACTTCAGTCATTTTTATCCTGCACTTCAGCCAAACAATGCTCCCAGAAGTGGCTTTCAAATGCAAACAATAATACAGTTGATGCCTTCAGGGTCACAATCTAAAAGACACAACACAAAAGAGAAAGTGGTCAGGAGGGAGGGGGAAAAAAGAAAACTCAGGTGTGAATTTTTAATTACAGAGCTTTTTGTAATTACAAGCTGGAATTGAAATATTTCAAGGGGAGGAGGAGCCAAAAGCAGATCTGATTATCACTCAATTAACCTGGATGCTACATTCCATGTAACCCTACAAAACACAGGTGAAAGTGAGGTGCATGAAATCATCAGGATTTTTAAAGGTATTTGAATTTTAGCAGCCCCTCGCTTATTGTTGTTTGGAAATATTGGGGTGAGCAAAACAAAAGTCCAGTTTTCCAGTGCGGCACTTTGAAATCTGTAAAAACTAGCAGGAGCCTAACGCAGCTCTGGAATCTATCAAATGTCAGGGTGGAATGAACAGAACGGAAAACCCTCATTCAGCCCCATAGAAACCAACAAGAGTCCCATGGAAGCCCCCAAATAATTTTCCACTTTGCCACATAGAGGCAGTCATCCAGGGGCTTGTAAAGTACACAGGACACCATAAACAGCTTGGCTTTAATTGGAAGGGTTTGCTCCAGGAAGAACCCTATCCGATCCTACGTCATTTGTACCCAAAGAGTTCTCTTTCTGCCAAGCTGAAATGCTCTGCTTTAGCACACCTTGTTTGTTTGTTTGTTTGTTTGTTTGTTTGTTGCTGCAGTCAGTAAGTTTCCTTTTGAAAGGTCCACCCAACCCCCAGCAAATTCCACTCCATTGTAGCTGGCATTTACCGTATTGGCCCGAATATAAGCCACACACACACACCCATTCCAATAATGAAAATTCAAGCGCGGCTTATATTCTCAATCTTACGCTGCCGGCAAAGCAACCTTACGCTGCCCTTAGAGAGCAATCCAGGAGCATGGAGCAACAGAGCCCATTCCATCCACAGCTCCTGAGCCTCCCCCAAGCCCCCAAATTTTTAAAGGTGCGGCTTATTTGCAGTTGTGGCTTATATTCGGGTCAATACAGTATTAGATTGACCAACCCACTGGGATACAGAATGCACCATCTTTTTTCTGCCCCCCCCCAATGCCAGAGGCCTATGTGTCCAACACCTTTGTGCTAGGCCTCTGTGGCTTTGTGACTTTGCTCATCTAGATCTTGTGCAGGTTTTTGTTTTTTTTTGCTTTCCAAACCTCAGAAGTCAGGCAGAATTTCATGAACGCAGCCAACGGTTTTAAGCAAGGTCCTTCCACTGACCTCCCCATGACACCCGTCTCATGAATAACCAGGTCTGTTGCTGGCCCTCGTGCTTGATTTTCTCTGAGGAAATCTTCTGTTAAGGGGCAACAGTTTTCCATTTCAGTCTGGCAGCGCAAGCCAGCTGCTTGTTATTTCCCTTGGCTGAGCCTGACAAGCTAATGGTATGTTTGATTTGCGCTACAAGTTCCTGCGAGGGACCTTGTTCCTTGGTGAGGACATCATGGCTCTTGTAACAGAGGCCGCTCTTGCGTCACTGCTTTATTCGTTATATTTTTATCCCACTTTTTTCAGACACAGGTTACCTCCTGAGCCAGCTTGCAGCAATTCAGGTGCTGATAGCTGTCTGTAAAGGAGAAACTGGCCCTGCCCTCAGGCTTACAGCCCAAGACAGGGTTAGCCAGCATGACACCTTCTAGATGTGGTAGACTCCAGCTCCCAGTACATCAAGATGGGACGCATGAGGGGAGACGGTAGTAGAGGAGGAGAAGACTAAGTGTAAGCATGCCCCCCCCCAAAAAAATCACTATTCCATTTAACCAGAGATAACCAATGGTGTCCTCCAGATGTTTTCATACTGCAGCTCCCATAAACACCCTGCCAGCATGGTCTGGGATAAACGTAGTTGTAATTCAACAGCATCTGGAAGGCATAATAGATGGTTTTCACTTTGTTGGTTATCAATTAGAGCAGGCATCCCCAAACAGCGGCCCTCCAGATGTTTTGGCCTACAACTCCCATGATCCTTAGCTAAGAGGACCAGTGGTCAGGGATGATGGGAATTGTAGTCCAAAACATCTGGAGGGCCGAAGTTTGGGGATGCCTGAATTAGAGCAAGGGATGACCACTTTGTACCCTCCAGATATTTGTGACTACCCTTATACTCAGCCCCAATGAGCACGGTTAGTGGTCAGAAATTATGTGGGTTATAGCCCACAACATCTGGTGAGCTAACCTTGCATTAGAATCCTGTTCATTTAATTAATCATTGTTAGCCTCATATTCATTTTGTTACTCTAGTTTTGATTTCTGGTCTTCTTCAACAGGTTTTTGTGGGGGGGGGTTGGTCTGCTTTTGCTGCAGCTTCCATGTGGTTGTGTATTCTATTTCAGTGTTCATTCCTGGTGCCTGCCATTTTGTTTCCCCAGAATGCCTCACTTCTCAGGAAGGATGGCAGTCCCCATTGACGCCTGCCATTTTTGGCTACTGCTATTTTTCTCCATAATGCACTGGAATACTGCAATATCTGTGCTGTTCAGGTAAAACAAAGCGGCAACTATCGGGGGTGGCTGCCCACATCCGCTCTGTTATCACCCCCATCATCAGAATTCTAAGCTTAGGTGATGATGCAGATATCTTTGTACACAGTCTTTTCACATTATGCTTTGCACAAAACTTGTAAGCTTTTTTAGAAGGATATGAAAATCCAAGGTTTTCTAAGAAAATCTAAGATTTTTTAAAAATGTTGCAGGCCTCAGGTCTGTGAAGAAAAGAACAATGTATTCCATAACCAGATACTTTATGATCTGAACTGGTTGGGAATGCTAGTGTAAATAATTCTAGGGTTGTTTCATCTCAGAGCCAGGGCAGTTCAGAATTGAGCCACTTTGGATCACAGATATGAACCTCCAGCCAATGGAGGGGGGGGGTGAATTTATGTTCATATATTGAAGCCTGGGACTGTTCGGACATCTGTTTTTCCAATACGGCATTTGCTTTAATAAAGTCGCCTGGTCCAGCGAGGTTTGTTGCTTTGAAGTCCTAAGATTCATAAAAGCTGTCCGTTGCTGTTTATGAGATTGTTTTCTCTCTCAATATCTTTCTTTGTTTACATGAATGGCAGTCAGAAGATGGCATTATTAGAGAATCTGCTCCCAAGATCTGCTGCTCACTTTGGGAGCAGAAGCTTTATTTGCTCCTTGTGCTTTCAAGCAGAGATGAAAGATTGTAAAAGCGCTCTCTGTTGTCCCAAGGGAATCGCAGCTCACAAAAAGGGCCTTGTAACTGCTTTGCAGCGGCTATTTTACTTCTCAGAGGAGATATTTACTGGCCCAGTTTCTTCCTGTGGCACTTAACGAACAGTGGCCTCAGACTTTAATTTTTCATCTGGCGATGAAGTTAAGGAACCGAAGAAAGCGAAACTAGAAGAGTGTCTCACACACTAACTCAGGCCAACCTACACAAGAGTCAGTGTGACATAGTGAAGAAAAGTATTGGGCTAGAAACCATTGTTTAGTCAAGAAAGCTCCCTGGCACCTGCCTAATTTACCACACAGGGTTGTTGTAAGGGGATAAAATTGAGGGCAAAGGAGAACCATGTTTGGTTCCTTCAGTTCCTTGTAGGAAAGGTGTGATATAAATATACTAAATAAATGACATGATAGCTTCTCGCATAAAGACGACACTCAAGTTGAATTATACTTCCCCTGCCGAAAAACTCTTGGGAATTGCAGGACACCTGGCTCCTCCTCCACCACAGAGGAACTGAATGAATGCATGCATAAAATTTATACGCCCCTTGATTGTAAAAAAAACAAAAACAGAAAAACACCCCAAACCTTCTCAAAGCAGTTTTCAAAAGGTAAAACGGTAAAATCAAGAAAAAATCACAACCGTACTTTAAAACGTCCAGAAGTTAAAATACTAAAACACATTAAAATTAACTCAACTTTATAAGCAATTGCATGAACAGGGCCAAAGGTAGCCATTGCAATTCCCAACCCAACACAGGTGGCTTTGGTGCAGCACCTGAAGCATTGTGGTAAATTAAAATGGCGGCTCAGGGCACTAGGGAGAGGAATGCAGTGGCTCATGGACCCAGATGTCCACTGTCGGGGAGGGGGAATTAAAAGGAGGGCCAAGAACAGACATCAGCAGGAGTCCCTGCCAGGGCAATGGCAGCTACCCCAAGGTGCTATGATCGGACACTAGGCCTGAGGCTTCCTGCAAAGTATGCCTCAGGCATACCAAACAGCACCCAGAAGAGAGATCATCACTTTCAAGGAACAAGGACTTTTCCAAGAGATTCTGAGTCAGATCTAGGTCTGGTTCACACACAATTGTACAATACAGGCAACAACCAATTTATGCACATCCAATTGACACGCGACCACGACTGAATGCATCACCGTAACCTGGAAGTGGCTGGAAAAGGGGGCAGGGCAAAGTGTGCCCTCCATTGATGAGCATGGGGGTCAGGACTGTAAACAAAACAGTTGTCGCCTGTACTTGATTTGTGGGTGTTGGTGACATAGCTGCCAAGTTATCCCTTTTTTAAAGGGATTTTCCCTTATGCTGAATAGGCTTCCTCGCGAGAAAAGGGGAAACTTGGCAGCTATGGTTGGTGAGCATCTGAGAAGGACTGGGAATTGATTGTGTGACCTTACTCCACTGAAAAGGAAGTAATGATGCCAGGTGAAAAAGTTTTTCTATAACCAGGCCTTTGGCTGATTGAACATTTTATGGCCTTTAAAATGTGTTTTGGGGGGAGTTATTAGCTATTATTATTATTACTAGCTATTATTAGCTATTATTACTAGGTATTTTGGATTCTCATTTTGTATTTAAATGTATACCAATCTGAATAAATAAATAAAATGCAATGATCCACAAGTGTTCTCTCTCTCTCTCTCTCTCTCTCTCTCTCTCTCTCTCTCTCTCTCAACGACCAGTGCCATTCCTACTATAAGGCAAAGTGAGCTGTCCACCTCAGGCAATAAATGTTTATGAGTAAGAAGTGGACAGATTTGTGTGTATCATTTGGTCTGCCCTGTGCTTCCTAACCTTTTCATTCATTTGAATTCCCTGAATTCCTGCTTTTATATGATTTTGTACTACTGTTTTACTGCTTTTCCATCGTACATTTGTTTTTAATGATACTTTTTATTGTTTTCCTCTAGTACGCTACTTAGAGATTTTTAAATCTTCAGCGGTGTAAAAATGCTTTCAAACAAATAAACAAGTAAGCCTGGCCTACTGCCCTCAGGTGCAGTGGAGCACATTATCCCATTGCCAGTGTTGAAGCAAGATTCATCTGCCAGCTTCTGTATATGGGATGTGGAGGGAGGTTCCGTCTTGTCCTTTGCCTCAGGCAGCAAAAGGTCTTGGGCCGGCCCTGGATGTGATGGCCCATACCTACATCACTTTATCAAATGGCCCACCTGGAAGTGTGAACTAAACTCCAAAGGCCTGGCCTTTCCTTGTTCCTGACCTGGTGTCAACTCAGCCTCAGATGGAACAGCCCAACTAGCATCTGGCCCTGCCAGGCAGTATTTTGCATTTACTCCACGAATATCCATGTGATAGCATTGTAGTAGCTCAGTTGTCACTTTCAATTAACCCAATTTTAAGGGGTTCCCAAGGTATGCTTTAATAACTCTGAAAGAGGAAACGCTAATGAAAAGACTGGAACACGTCTGAGTCCTTCTCTTGAAATAGCTCTCATTTTTCAGTGGGATCAAGAAATTCCATATTTTAAAATGAAAAAAAGTTTTAGTTTTAAAAAAATATACAACTCACGATGAACCTTCTCAAACACAATTTTATGTTTTTCTTTGACTTGCCCTATAAATACATTTACTACAACATTCAAAGTTTATGAGATCTGCAAGACTTGTAAAAAGGTTGAGTAACTGGAAACCAAAGGCTAATACCTACCACAGGGACCTGGGGATTTTTCTTTATTTAAGAGAGAACCCAATTTATTCTATTAGTATTAGCAAAATATGTTTGGCCAGCAGTCTTTAAAAAGTTATAGCTTTCTTCCTATTTTCACTCAGTGAATACTAAGGAGTTCAGAAACAAACAGACCTAAGCATTTGTTAAAACGAAACAAAAATAAATGAATTGTTCCCAGCCTAAAGGCTGGTGCTGTTGTAGGGCTCGATTCTCAAGCTGCAATGGAGTGCCATTTGCCCTGGAGCTGAGCTCCCAGAATTTAATTACCATGGTGCTCAAGTGTGAATCAGGCGCTTTGAATTTCAGCATCGCTGAATCATGGATATGTGTGGCGCTGGCTACATCGTTCTTGCAAGTAGCTCCGAAAACTCAGTTTTACAAGTTTCACTGCTGAGTTATAATTCTTTAGTTGAAGGGTCCACCCACAGAGAGTACATACAAATGGGCTTTCTGCAGAAGCCCTATTCAGGGACCAAAAATGGGAATCAACAAAATAGAATTCAGCGGCCAGGTTGCTCACCGGAGCAAGATGGTTTGAGCATATTACACTGATCCTAGTCTGACTGCACTGGCTACCAATTAGTTTCCAGGCCCAAATTTATAGTGATGGTTTTGACCTATAAAGCCTTAAACGGCGCAGGACCACAATACCTCAAGGACCACCTCTTTCCATATGAACTTACCCGGACCCTGAGATCATCTTCTGAGGCCCTCCTTAGTGTGCCTCTTCCTCGAGAGGTCCGGAGGGTGACAACACAAGAACGGGCCTTCTCTACACTGGCTCCCCATCTGCATAGCTGCCAAGTTATCCCTTTTTTACAGGGATTTTCCCTTATGCTGAATAGGCTTCCTCGCGAGAAAAGGGAAAACTTGGCAGCTATGCATCTGTGAAATGCTCTCCCCAGGGAAGTTCGCCTGGCACCATCATTATGCACCTTTAGGTGCCAGGTAAAAACGTTCCTTTTTAACTAGGCCTTTGGTTGACCTGATTGACATCCTATACCCTTTTAAAATGTGGCTCCATTTTTTTGGGTGGGTGTTATTGGGTTATTGTTTTAATTTTGATTTTATATACCGTGATCTTTTTTGTAAACTGCTCTGAGACCTCCGGGTATAGGGCGGTATATAAATTCAATAAATAAAAAGAATAAGTGTAGGGAGGGGAAACCTTGGGTGTGTGTACAAGCTCTGCCCCTTGTTCCTGTTGCTCTCCAAGGATGGTTGTTGGTAGTGGCAAAGTTTCCTATACTCATGGAGGCTTTTGTGCATTTTGGAACCCTGAGACACCAGAGTTCTAAGCCATTTGGGAAGCCTCCGTGAGTAGACATTCACCCTTGAACACACTCATGCACACTTTGCCCTCTTTTCATGCTTAGTTTAGCTCAGCCTCACTCTGAATCATGAACAGGGCTTTGAGCCTGATCTCCGAAGTGGGGATGAGACTTTAATAGGTTTAGAGGGAAATCTGTATCTAGGGACCTATAGAGGGCATCTGAGCATGCTGGATCCTTTAGGACAGGCATGTCCAACAGGTAGATCGTGATCTACCAGTAGATCACTGGATGTCTGCAGTAGATCACTGGTAGATCACTGGCTCCCCCCAAAGAAGCCGAACAATTGTGGCTCCCCTAAAAAAAAAGCTCAACATTTTACCTCCTCCCTGAAAAAACTCAACAACTTTGACCTTAACCCCCCCTTCAATTGGTCTTCCTCCAAAGTTCAGCAACTTTGACCTGAACCCCAAAAAGGAGGGTAGATCACTGCCAGTTTTTAACTCTGTGAGTAGATCGCAGTCTCTTGGGAGTTGGCCACCCCTGCTTTAGGAGATTTTGATACAATGGATCATATTGAGGAACTTCCAGATTGTCATTGTTTCCAGGTGGGATTAATCACATATTGGCAGATTCCGGTTGTGAAGTTAAAGAGGATTTGGAGCACTTGTGCAAAAAAGGGAAATGCACTGGAAAGATTGGGGTAACATTTGCTTGACACAAAGTTGTCTAACTTCCATGCACGTATACCAGAATGAATGCTCAGTCAATGGCCAACGTCGTCTAACCTTCCTGCAAACTTTGTACAAACAGATCAGAATGAATGCTCAACAACCAGATCACCTGGAAATGACTTGATGGTTGGATCTAGTTGCTAGTTTCCAGTAGGATTCCAGTGGTTCTGCTTATGAATCCAGAGGGTGATGATAAGTAGCCATTCATTATTTTCTTGGGAGGCGGCTTACAGAGTTCTAGCATTTCATTCTGTCTCCTCCTTCTCCAGGTTATAAATGACATTCTAATAATAATACTGTAACAACAACAACAACAACAACTTATTTGTACCCCACCCATCTGGCTGGGTTTCCCCAGCCACTCTGGGCAGCTTCCAACAAAGATTAAAAAATACATTAAAATGTCACACATTAAAAACTTCCCTAAAAAGGGCTGCCTTCAGATGTCTTCTAAATGTCAGGTAGTTGTTTATCTCTTTGACATTTGATGGGAGGGTGTTCCACAGGGTGGGCGTCACTACTGAGAAGGCCCTCTGCCTGGTTCCCTGTAGCTTTGCTTCTCGCAGTGAGGGAACCGCCAGAAGGCCCTCGGCGCTGGACCTCAGTGTCCGGGCAGAACAATGGGGATGGAGACACTCCTTCAGGTATACTGGATGGAGGCTGTTTAGAGCTTTAAAGCTCAATACCAACACTTTGAATTATGCTCGGAAACGTACTGGGAAACAATAGACATAGTCAACATGTTTGGAGCGAAATACTTTATCGTATCACATGGATTGTGCCCAGTTCTATTCCCCTCCTGCCCCAACCCACGTTGACCTAAGAAGCGTCAGTGGAGGTAAGTTAAAAACGAATGAAATTTGTTGTTACCATCACAGCCGCTGATTTAATCCTTCCACAAAGGCTAATCACAGACATCAGGAAATGGGGCAGCATTTTCACGTAACAATAATCAGGGCTGCCAGCCTTGAGGGAACTGGTTGTTTGTGGGCTGACACTGCTGGGCCACCCCTTGATGGTCTCCAAAACTTGCTTTCCCTTGGTGGAGCCTTCTCAGGCTCTGTCTGAGTGATTTACTTCATTGCCTGTTTCCCCACCACCACCCATATATGGATGCAGTTTATCCTCTAACAACATACTGCTAAGACCAGGAAATAGTAAATGTTGTGTCATGTTTTATGTGCTGTTGCTCACTTTAAAACCTTGGGCAGAGGGTGAATGGTGGGAGAGGGAGAGACTGATATCCTGCCATCACTTCCTTTGTCGGGAAAAAGAGGTAGCCCTATATTATATTCCAATCATCGTAATTAACTGGACGTGAACGGTAAGCCATCCCTCTGTCAGTGACGTTAAAAATGAACTCCCCTTGCTTCTGAAATATGTCACTTAGGTCTGCTTAGCTTTAAGACCTAACTGTGTACCAAAAAAAAGATGTTTATTCGGTTTTATGCCCATCATGAAACACAACACAACAAAATAAATCAAATAAAACAGCGGACTCGTACAAGCCACAAATAATATAACACAATTCACAGCTCACAAGGACAAATATTAACAATTCAAAAAGAAAAGTTTAAGATTATGATTAAAAATTTAGGCACTACGCTAAAATCAATATCTGATGTCATGATAGAAAATTCTTATAACTATAAATAATCAGCTAACATTCCATTCCGTCTCTTGTATGAGAGGACGGCTGTTAGGAATTTAGCAACCTGTAGAGTAATATAAGGATCCACATCTTGAAGAACCCAGGCAAGCTGTAGGTCAACTGGTTTGTCAGCCATAGGCTGGATTATGGAGTTTAGTATACTAGCACGAGCCAAACTGTACATAGGGCAGATAAACATAACATGATGTAGAGATTCAGATGCTTTAATTTCACAAGCACACATTGAAGAGACTTGGCCCTTAGTAAATCTATGTCTCAGCACGTTTGTTGGAAAAACATTGAACCTAGCTTTAATGAAGGCATATCGGTGAGACGCGGCCGTAAGCAATATTAAATAGGACGGAGCACGGTAAATAGGGGTTATGCCGAAATTTAGCGGCGAGCAGACTCCACCACCAGCTAAGAAATTTTGGTATAGCTCTGCATCATCCAGCCTTTGATTTATACACCTTTTTGCCGCATTTAGATCCAGTTTGAGCAATTCAGTGGGTGAGATCTCATAGGACAGCAATTTGGCATGGATTTTTCCTGACCACAAATTTGTGAAGACATGCATTGAATGAGATAGTGGTTCGGGAGTTTATGCCATAGGGATAACTGTGTGTTGCTTGGTTGACTCAGAGACCCCCTGCGCTTCCCTGACAATGAAAGAAGTATATAGCACCATTGTACTCAGCATCTGCCTATCCCATGTAAGCAGAAGCTGATAAATTGAAGTGTGACGGCGACAAACCATGATAGATGGTATTGTTGGATGAATCAGGACAGTACTTTTCCCACACAGCACATTGTTAAACTCTGGGATTTGTTTCAACCAAGAGGGAGTGATGGCTACCAACATAGATAAAGTTAATGGACTATGAAGAGATGGCCAAGTTGACAGCAAAAAAAATAAGAGATCAGAAAGATGAGAACTTTGTCAAAGAGTGGATGTTTGTTTTGGGGGTTGTTGTTTTTTTAACTATTTGAGGGGAGGGGAACTATAGCCAAATGAAATCATGAGCAGGATTTGAACAATATGTAAGGGAAGGAGGATAAATAAATGATTGTAATATAAGTTATAATGCAATAGAAAATAAGGGGCAGTTATGGCAGCAGATAAAGGAATACAACTGGAACCTCAAGCACGAAAGTCAAAACATATTACATTGAAAGTGAATGTTAAATTTTGTGTAAAAAAACAAACACCTAATAAAAATCAATTATTATTTTTTTAAGGATTTGACGCCCTGATGGAGGATAAAGCTGTCAATGGCTATGAGCCATGATGGCTATGTTCTGCCAGTACTAATGGAGGCAATATGCCTCTGAAAGCCTGTTGCTGGAAATCACAAATGTGCCCAGTGCTTGTTACACTCAGGTCCTGCTTGTTGGCTTCCCATAGATGGCTTCTAGTTAGTCACTGTAAGAACAGCAAGCTGGACCATGTGGGCCATTGGCCTGATCCTGCAGGTTCTTCTTATGACATCGCACTGCATGTTTCATTAATTTCTTATGACATAACTTTTTTTATTGATTTTCACAGGTTTTTACAAATTTACTTATCTTTCAATATACGTTTTTTTCCCTTGAATTTCGACTTCCCACCCTTACTTCCATGATGTTTTTAATTCCACCTTATACCTACTGCTTTACGTGGCTTACATTGTTGTTGTTGTTGTTTAGTCGTTTAGTCGTGTCCGACTCTTTGTGACCCTATGGACCAGAGCACGCCAGGCACTCCTGTCTTGCACTGCCTCCCGCAGTTTGGTCAAACTCATGTTCGTAGCTTCGAGAACACTGTCCAACCATCTCATCCTCTGTCATCCCCTTCTCCTTGTGCCCTCCATCTTTCCCAACATCAGGGTCTTTTCCAGGGAATCTTCTCTTCTCACGAGGTGGCCAAAGTATTGGAGCCTCAGCTTCAGGATCTGTCCTTCCAGTGAACACTCAGGGCTGATTTCCTTCAGAATGGATAGGTTTGATCTTCTTGCAGTCCATGGGACTCTCAAGAGTCTCCTCCAGCACCATAATTCAAAAGCATCAATTCTTTGGCAATGCCACAGAATTGTGGCATACATTAATCTAATACAATTATCCTCTATTTCACTTATCATCGTTTTCATTCCATTGCTTATAATTCAAACCCTGCCCATGTTTTCATTTGACTTTAAATATTCCAAAAAGGATCTCTACTCCTCCATGAACAGCTCATCTCTTTTATCACTTATTTTTGCTTCCAATTTTGCCATTTCCGCATACGCCATTGACTTTTGAAGCCATTCCTCCTTTGCTGGTACTTCTCATTCTTTTCATTTCTGCACATACAGGAGTATGACTGTTGTTGCATACATGCAACTATATATGTACACTGCTTGTTTCATTAATCAAGTGCACCCTTACGTACTTATTGGATTTACACTAGAATCACCACATTTTTTTTCATTTTCATCCCTCCCCCCCCCCAAATTGGAGAGTCTTGCGACTTTGATAGATGCATGATAGGTAGAAACTATTAGCCATGTTATTCCTTTGGGGGGGGGTGGAATCCTGGAAGTTAATCTAAATAAAAGTGCTACAGAGCAGCAAGCAGCCTTTTGAAATCACCAGAATGCTTCTTCAGACAAAAAAATGTAAAAGAAAATATAGCAATCCAGTAGTTAGTAGGTGAAGCTGTTTTTGGCACTGAACTGATGTTATGAGAAGCTACACCTGTTGAATTTTTGCCTTTCATGCAAGCAGGAGGGAAAAGGCGACAACCTAAATTGCCTCATGTGCTATATTGCTGGAGCAGTTTTGTGTGGTGTGAACGTAAACAAACTCTAAACTGAAACTGTGACACAGAGCAGGGATACATAAATTTTCTCTGAAAAGGCAGCTATCATTGTGTTCAGACTTTAGTAGGCATTTTAAACCCATTTTCCATTTAATATTATTACATTTAATGAAGAGTGACGTCTGTGGGGGTCAGACAGGTGTGAGTGAAAGCAGAGATTTGCCCTGTGAGTGTACAGAATTCTCTGCTACTATTCCAGATGTGAGATCAGTAATTGTTTCAGTGCCAAACATAACAAGCTTGAGTAAGCCTGATACTTTTGCCTGCTTGTCTTAAAGGAGTGTGGCACTACTGCAATGAAATCATTCAACGTGATGATTCGGTTGAGAGGGAAACGGTGGTACCACGAAAATGAACCGCAAATGTTTGGTGAATTCCCTGGCAGGCAGACTTTCCTCTGTACCAGGGACAAAGAACCTCTGCCCCCCACCCCACTAGCTGAACTCTCACTCCCATAAGCCCCAGTTAACAGCCAGTGGCCATGGGTGATGGGACCAACAATCATTTTAACATCGTTAAAACCATACTCAAGGTGGCTTGTGACATGAAAAAAATACGTAACCACGACTTAAGAGTAGTTGCAAACAATAACTGAAACATTAAAAAATAGACAACCAAACTGAACAATTTCCACATAAATCACAAGATCAAAAATAAAGATACAAAAAAACCAAACACTAAAAAAACCAAACATTTAAAAAAACCCCAAAACAGAACCCTACAAACATCACCTTGGCCCATCCTATTCAGCAACCTCAGCTTTTGTAGCTGGAGTCAGTCAAGGCTCTGCCCTCCCAAACCAGGTGGAAAAGGCCTACAAGGCAGCGACCAGGTCTTCCAGGACTCACAGCCAAGATAGTGTGCTGAAAATTCTGAGGCAGCTTTTTTAAAGACCAAATTAGTTTTATCTCAAACACACACCGAGAGAGAGAGAGAGAGAGAGAGAGAGAGAACACGCTGGATGTAGATGGGCCATTGCCCTGATCCAACAGCCTCTTCTTATGTTCATGCATATATATATTCCAACTGGTACTCTCCTTCGGACTACAATTCCTATTATCCTTGACCATTGCCCCTGCTAGTTGTGGAAGGCTGCTATGTATCATTAAACCAGCCATTCCCATCCTGGTTTCCTCCAGAGGTTTTAGGCTACAACTTCCAGCAGCCTCAACCAGCATGCATGGCCAATGATCAGGAATGATGGGAATTGTAGTTCAGAACATCTCAAGAGTGCACCAGGTTGGGAGAGGGAGAATTAAGCTCTCATGATCTAACCAAAGTTAAGAATGCTGCGCTGCCTCCCTGCCTGCCTCCCCACTTCCCATCTTTGTCCCTCTTTCCACCATAAATACAAGACACAGGCCTGCACCAGTCGTGGAAAGTGCCACAAGTCAAGTAAGGCTTGCCTAGGCATTGTAATAATCTCAGGTTTCAGCTTCAGAAGTCACTGTCATTGTTTTACCTATTATAAGGAAACCTTTGTGTTTATGAGTCACCGTACCAAACTTCCTGTGAGTGTCTATGAAAGCAGACTTCTGTTTTCTGTTGTCTTTGGGCGATAAGATCAGGCTCTGAGCTTGAATACACCAATGGACAGCAGAGTGCAGTGATTCCCAACATGGAGCAGGGTCGGGGCGGCGGGGGAAGACAATAAGAAACAGAGAAATAATTTGGTTTGCCTTTGCTTCCTCTGTGCCTCATTAGGCACTTAGCCAGGGAGGTACAAAGGAGCAAAGACCTCGAAATGGGCCTCAAAGGTCCCCTATTCCGTCTGTGGGGGCTAAGTGTGATCTGTAAGCCAAATTCACTTAGTTCCCTTTACATAATTGTCAGCTTCGCTCAGAGCAGTTTCTTCTCCTTGATTGCAAGGGAAGATAGTCCATTGTTGCCCTGTTCACTTCATCACATAAAAACGCATTTGATGGGGCTGACAGCAACTGCTTGCTAATTACAGAGCATCATCGGCAGTACAAGGTTTTGTTGTGTCAATGGTCCCCGGAACAATCCGGCGATTGTTTTATGAGAAGATTGGGGCAGTTGGGATTGAGCACTTTCACTTCAATTATCCCCATTTGCTGTCACGGTTTGGAGTCGCTCTAGTGGAATGAAGAGAACAAAATAATGAGCTCGGCAGCAACCCCCTGGGAGCAGGAGCTGAACCCTGAAGAGCAAGCCGGCCAGTCCTTTTGCACACAGCCAGGAGCTATTTATTAGCATGGTACCCAGTAGCTGCACTCCAGATTAAGGGGTCTGCTAGCGCTTCCATGTTATTTCCAGAGATTTGCAATGAAGCCACAAGAATTTGCTCCGTGATGAAATTTCACAAACCCTGGAAAGCTATTTTCATCTTTTGTTTCACTCGCTTTCCAGAGGACTGGTTGATCCATAAATACCTAAAGATATGGTTATGGACAAACAAAGATCACTGTGTCCCTTCCTTGACAACTCTCTGTAAGAGAACAATGAGGCAGCTTCATCACATAGCATATACAGGCAACTCCCCATTTATGCGGGGGTTACCGGTATGTACCAACACACCGTGTGTTTGAAACACCATTGGATTAGACTGCAAACACCCTCTAAACCGCTGGAAACCCTTGAAAAACCCTTTGAGAAACCAGCAGCACTTATCAGACGGGCATGAATGGTGGCAGTGGTGGCTCTCAGTTTGCTTGCTCAAACTCCAACTCTCCGCAGGCCTCAATGGTCGGTGCAAGGGCTTGTGGGATTGCATTTGCAAAGGCTCGTGAGATTACTAGGCACTGTTTTTTGCACCTTTTTGCCCTTTCTAGGTTCTTTTTAGGGCTTGGCATGAGGCGTGCATGCAGAGTCTTAGGCTGCATCAACAGAGGTATGGTGTCCGCTCTATTCTGCCTTGCTCAGACCACACCTGGAGTACTGTGTCCAGTTCCAGGCACCACAGTTTAAGAGGGGTGTCGACAAGCTGGAACATGTGAAGAGGAGGGCGACCAAGTTATGATCAAGGGTCTGGAAACCAAGCCTTATGAGGCACTGTTGAGGGAGTTGCATATGTTTAGCCGGGGAAAGAGGAGACTGAGAGAAGATATGATAGCCATCTTCAAATATCTCAAGCGCTGCCATATGGCAAATGGAGAAAGCTTGATTTCTTCTGCCCTGGAAGATAGGACCTAAACCAATCGCTTTGAGTTATGAGAAAGGAGATTCCAGCTAAACACCAGGGATAACATTTTGAGAGTAAGGGTTGTTTGACAGTGAAGCAGACTCCCACAAGAAGTGGTGGAACCTCCTTCCTTGGAGGTTTTTAAGCAGAGGTTGGATGGCCATCTGTCATGGATGATCTCGTTGAGATTCCTGCATTGCAGGGGGTTGGACTTGATGACCCTCAGGATCCCTTTCAACTCTACAATTCTATGATTCTATTAATACAAAGGCAGCTTTTACAAGCATCAAGCCATGAAGAAGTGCTGCATCTTTAAGGTTCAAGTGCTCCCTGATCCCTTGAATCCAGTCAAAAGCTCTTCTACTTTATTAAAAACAAATCATTAAGATGACAACCGTATTCCATTCCCTCTCCTGAGCCTGGAAAATGCAGACTCCCTAACAGAGATTGTGATGGAGCGTTTGGAAGTTGCACAACATCCTCAGAGTTGTATCATTAGTAGTTTCCTTTGTGGTCATTCTGAGGAAAAACAGATATTTCGCTTAAGCGACAAAAACTTCTTAAATAAATACATCATCCTGCAGTGGTCAGGGAGATCTATGGGGAATTCCACGGACTGGCTGCTACTTCCTCCCACCCAATTAAGAGGTTTTGTAGGTTGGCCTCGCTGCAACTGGTGGCCAGATGGTTGATCCAGCCTTTAGGATTTCCATCCAGCTTACCAGCTGTCCCTCTTCTAACCAGGTAGAACAAGAGGGATGCAGACGACACAGGATTCATCCTCTGTAAAAGTTCACAAGGAAAACATGGAGAAAGTTCATTGAGGTGAGCATCGTCCAAACTCGTTAGAGATTCATTCCCCGTGTTTGCATTCATGGGATTGTTGTCTATCACATGATGATGTATGTTTTCATTCCACAGAGTCGGATGTGACAGAAACAGGATGTTTGTGTTACTGTGTTTCCTGAAGTGGGATTATTGTCCTTTATTCATTCTCTTTGCTGTCTGATGCTTGGGGGGGGGGCATGTTGCAGTGCTCCGTGTGTGTTTATATGTAGATAAAATAGCTTAGCCAAATGCCGAGGTCTGTTACGCAACTGCGCAAATTCTGCGGATCCGTAAGTGTGCTGATGTCAGTTGGCATCAGTCGCTGTGATGTTCAGGCTGGAGAAAGCTTTTGAAACTCCCGAACGATCGACCAGGAGGGAGGGAACATGCCAGTTGGGCATGTGTCTCTGCCAAGGTTCTACTTGTGAGTAAGAGATTCTAACAGGTAATAATGGGTAGATGTTGGGAGTATTTTGAGGGTGTGCAAAATCTGTGGTTGAATCTATCAGAAAAACATCAGAAGAGCACTGTCCCACAACATCTGGAGGGCAACATCTGGAGGGCCAAGGTTTCCATACCTGGTTTAGCTAGCCCATCATCCTTGACTCTCCCCCTGTTGCCCTCCAGTGACTGGTATGTAGAGACATGCTGCCTCTGATCTGATGGCTAGAAAACACCTTCTGAGTAGACCCTTTGCACCCCACTAATATAATATATCTGCCACAAATATAATCCTTAACCCATGGTGTCAAAAAATGAGCCATTTGTTTTAGACCATGATTTACCATCAATAATGTTTTTTCAGGTCTGCCCAGTGCTTTTTCTCTAGTTGCTACAGTAAGTGCCACACTTTTTAACAACAAAAAAGAGATGCCAGGACTGCGTACCCTTGAGTGCCCCCGGGGAGGAAAGCACTGGGCTTACCATTAAGTGTGGTGGTATTCAGATGCCTCCTGCCTCCTGCAGTGGAGGCTAATAGCCAGTGGTAGCCTTATCCCCCACGATTTTGCCTATTCCTAAAGTCATCCAAGTGGTGGCCATCACTATTTCTTGTAGGAGCAGAGTCCACACTTTAACTATGCTCTGTGTGAAGGGGTAGGACCTGCTTCTCTCTGCTCCCAGCCACCTGGCCACCACTTCCCTCAGCTGCTTCCAGTGGCTGAGGCAACCCAGCCAGATGGGCGGGGCATGCAAGTAATACATTATTTTATTTTATTTTATTTTATTCCAATTCTTCTTACGGGTACCATGCATTTTCCAATGGAAGGGTGAGGAAAAAAGGCATGCATGCTGTCTTGAGAGCTTCCATTTCCAGGCACCCTGAGCATCCCGAAGTGACAGCTCCTGAGGCTTGCCCTGCCTTGTGCCCTTCTGTGGGGATACCTGAGAGAGGCTATCTATGCATGAATGGATAGATGGGGTGTTGAATGAGTGCGTGGAAGTGTGCGTATAGGTGAATGGGTGGATGGAGTGAATGGACATGGTTGCCTCACTCTGCTTAGCAGTAGGGCTGGCCCTGCCCTTTGGGGTGAAAAAGAACTGGGCAAGAACTGTACAGCGCCCTTTCATGTTAGTTGCCCTGTAGCAGAATGATTTTCAGGTGGTTTGTACCCTTAGCCTTTTCAAGATGGGTAACTTGTTGCATTTTGTGTCTCTTGTAAATGGTACCGTCTGAGATTTGGCCTCAGTTGTGTCCACAAATAAGCATCCCCCCCCCCGTGAATTCTCCAATCCCACAGTTGTTATTGTAACTACATCCCAAATTTGCCAGGAATAAAAGTAATTGCAAATGTACAGGCTGGCACCTTTCTGTCTGCCTTTTGCAAATATTTAACTCAGGGTTTTGCTACCTAGCACTTTGGGCAATTAGTGGGCCAGTGGTGTTTTTCCACTACCCACAGGTAGTGGAGCGTAATTATATCTGCATTGTAGAGAAACTGCAATCCTTCTCTGATGCCATCATTACATTGATTATTGATTCCAGGGATATGTTTTGTTTTGTTGTTGGCTGTGACAATTTTAATGTGTTAATGAACCCTCCTGGCATTTACTGAACCTTACAAAAGGACGGTGTGCAGAGGAAGCAATGAAGGTGAAGGATCTCTTACTTCTAGGACTTGTCAGGCCTGTGGCCCACCTTGCAACAAGTTGCCATCTAGTCTGAGACTGATACAGTTAAAGCAGTGGGCAAGCTTGTGATCAGGCTTCAGATCAGGTGAGCAGTGAGCAACAGCCAGGTAGAAGAGAAAACAGTGAGCCTTCGTGAGGTGTTGAGAGGAGGTCTCTCTCTCTCTGAAATATACTCGGAGTCGAGAGTGAATTTCATGCTCTTTATTCAGCTCGTAGTCATCAAGGAGAAGAAGAGAAGAAGAAAATGCCCTTTTTCCCCAAACCCTCTGCTTATATACATTATTTACACAATGGGCTTTGCGTGATTGGCTACTTCAGGGCTACACCTGTGGGCCAATCAGTTTGTGGATTGACTTCTGCCAGCAGCCTGATTGGCTGCTCCTGCAGGCCAATCAGGTTGCAGATTCACTTCTGCCAGCCGCCTGATTGGCTGCTCCTGCAGGCCAATCAGGTTGCGGATTCACTTCCACCTGGAGTTGGATTAGGTGGCTCCTGCAGACCAATCAGACTGCTGATTCTGGATCCTATTGTTCTATGATTCAGCTCAGTACATAACACACACACTCTGTGTGTGTGTGTGTGTGTGTGTGTGAGTGAGAGAGAGAGAGAGAGAGAGAGAGAGAGAGAGAGAGAGAGAGAGAGAGAGGCAGGCAGGCAGGCAGGCAGGCAGGCAGGCAGGCAGGCAGGCAGACGGGCAGACGCTTCCCACTGTATGTCCAAAATTTTGGCCCTCGGGGGGGGGGGGTGAAGGATGACACACCATCACCAGTGTTAACTGCTATTGGTGTTTCATACCTGCCAAGTGCCCCGGGGGAAAATGGGACATCTCAGTTTTTTGTGTAAGATTGACACAGCCAGTTTGGGTGCCACAATCTCGCATGCTCTTGTGCTGTGCCATTGCCCTGAAAAAGCACTTTGGGCGGGGGGGGAGTGTCATGTGAGTTACTCAGGAGCACATCCCGGAAGACACATGTCTCCTAAAGTTGGACAGTATTTTGTTTATGTAACTTGTATAAGAAGATAAGAAGAGCTTGGTGGATCAGGCCAATAGCCTGTCAAGTTCACAATCCTGTTCCCACAGTGGCTAACCAGATGCCTGTGGGAAACCCACAAGCAGGACTGGAGCACCAGAGCATTCTCCCCTCCTGAGATTTTCAGTATCTGGGAAGGAGAAGGACCATTTGTGGATGAATGCCCTGGCCTGAATTCCTAGTTTGATTACTGTCACTTAGATGTACACACCCACTATAAAAGGGAAGACAACATTAGTTGTGCTGCCAAACCGAAGCAAATTCTTGCATGAGCTGCAAGTGGGGGGGGGGGGGAGTTGCCACATCAGAGGAAGCCAGAGATCCCAATTAATTCACAGTCTACAGGCTCACACTCAATTTCCACAAACAAAGCAATTTAAGCCGAGCCGCTGATTCCCGATACTCCATGCTTACAATTGGTGTTGGCAGAGCTCCCCAGAAGGGCAATCCAGAACCAACGTGCCCATTGCAGACTCCTGGCAAGGTAAGCAGCTAGCTGTGACAGGTACTGTGGCCTGATTCTTCAAAACACTGGTATTTAATTTTTATGATTATTTATTTTTCACTTGGGCAGTATATATACCGCTTACGTTGAGACAAACCTGTAAGTGGCTTACAACATAGTTTATCACTTTACAGCTCTGTTTAGATAGCTCAGGCCTCTCCAATCTCATGTGTGGGGCTTGAGGGACAGCACTGGGAATGGGACACCCAGCTTTCAATGTCATTTACAAAATGCCTGGCCGACCTCTGCCTGTATTTCTGTATGTGTACAGTGGTACCTCAGGTTACAGACGCTTCAGGTTACAGACTCCGCTACCCCAGAAATAGTACCTCAGGTTAAGAACTTTGCTTCAGGATGAGAACAGAAATCATGGTCCGGCAGTGCCGCAGGAGGCCCCATTAGCTAAAGTGGTACCTCAGGTTAAGAACAGTTTCAGGTTAAGAACAGACCTCCAGAATGAATTAAGTTCTTAACCCAAGGTACCACTGTATAGCAATAGATCTTCTTCCAAGCTTCCAGGTCTCAAACCCAATTTCAGCCAGCTCCCAACCCCCAAACGGCTTAATAAGCTCATTTGATTGTGTCCAGGCTAAGGCAGAGATATAAACAGCTTTAATTGTTGTTTTGTGGCACTTTCGACCCCCTGCTTGGCTTCATTGTTCTCCCTTTCCCCACATCAAGGCATAACACTCCAACTAAATCATTCAACCATTTTGCGAAGGTCTGGATGATGGCTATGATTATTCTTTTCATCGCTTCTTTGCACTGTAGTCCGTTAAAGAAGGAAAAAATCCAGGTGCAAAAGGTGGCTCAAAGTGGGTGGGTGGGTGCTGTACTATTTCGTAATTTCTTTTTTATGTAGTTATTACTTTGCATAATTACACTATAGCTGAGGGTGATCAGTCTGCATATATTCATCTATCTATTCCTAAAGACTGTCACGTGGAAAACAGAACAAGCTTGTTTTCTCCTGCTCTGGAGGGTAGGATGAGAAAGAAGGGATTCAAGTTACAAGAAGGGAGATTCCAACTAAACTTCGGGGGGGGGGGGACTTCTGACGGCAAGAGCTGTTCAACAGTGGAACGGTCTCCTTTGGAAGGTAGTGGACTCTCCTTCCTTGGAGGTTTTTAAGCAGAGATTGGATGTCCACCTGTTATGGATGCTTTAGCGGAGATTCCTGCATTGCAGGGGGTTCGACTAGATGACCCTTGGATTCCCTTCCAACTCTGCAATTCTCTGATTCTCCTAGCACATACAGTATTTGTATACAATTCTACCTTATACATACATTTTGTGGGTCTATTTATTCTTATGTAACACATGTTTGTATCCCCCCCCCCCCCCACTAATATATGCAATTTTATGCACACTTCACACACATGCATCTGCACACATTACATGGCTGGAGAAGTTCATTGCAAAATTCAGAGAAGTGTGCATTTTGAAGGATGACTCTGTGTTTGGTTTTTTTCATGTATTGCTTCAGATTTGCTTTAAAAGCAAACTGAATCAAATTTCTGCTCTGTCCCTCCTTGCCAGCCAGTACATGAGCAGATGCGTAGAGTGAAGGGCTTTCCTGGATTTGTCTATGTTTAGAGATTGGCACGTAGCTTACTTGTGTGTTTTTGTATTGCAGCTCTTGCTGGTTACGATTGTGGAGTTTCTCGCCCAGGTTAAAGCGAAAGAGCTGCAGCTTACGGCAGGAGTATACTTGCTAAAGTCTATTGTTTAATCTGTTAGATGCTAAACTGCTTAATCGGGATATTATTAGGAATTTCGATGAAGGGCTTTAGCTAAATGCCAAACTGTAGTCACAGGAGGTTTTGTTGCCTGAACTTCACGTGAAACCCACAAAGGCATTAGATACTTAATACCCAAACAATGTTCAACGTTATTGGAATAATCCAACAGAAGGGCACAAATATTAACATCTTGGCATCCTCCTGAGGATTGCTGAAGAAGAATGTTTGTTGTGGAATTTGATGCTAGGTAGCACAAAAATTACAACCTTGGCACAGATGCCAGAAGAGAGAGCACTCAAGGCTTGCCACACCATAGAACTCTGCAAAGGGTGACCATGTGTCCTACTTCACAGAGTATAGTCCTCTATTTGAAGAAGTACTCATTCACAAAGGCCTTATCAATGGGAAGTGGACCAAGGAGCGTATTGATTGATTCAGAATGTTCATACTACACATTGACAAAATATTGCCCCAGAACTTCAAGGAAATTTAAATTGAACCCAGATTATACATTAAAATCCTGAACAATTGATGTGCTTAAAATGACCATTGTTTAAAAGCCAGCTTGTTTGGGAGCTTTGACCGCACGGGGACAATCATTTGCTCTAACCTAATATTTTGGCAGAAATTCATTGGGGAACCATTGTTAATTCAAGCAAACACATCATATAACAAAAGTATTTATATTTCTATTCTGAGTTCAGACTGAGCTCCATTTATTTTTTTACTCTGTTCTGTGCTTTAAATCCATTGTTCAATGGTGTAAAACAGCAAAGTTCACTGTGGTAGAACTGAATGTAGTGGCATTTTTGAAACATTGTGTTATCTAGATTAAACATGATTAAGGAGTTCTCATTCACATATTGGGGGGGGTCTGAAAATGGGTGCACAAATACTTCACAGGTCCAAGGTCACACACAAAAATGTTTGGTTGAATTTGAGCAAAAAAATCTTAATGAACATATAAAAAAAGATGGGCTCATAATTCACTGTCAAAACAACCTGATAAAACCCTGCAATATCATTTGCCTAATTTATTTCCTATCCAGTTCTAGTAGTGACAAGGTAAGCCATTAAGTATGAGATGTCATCAACCCCGAGAATATGAGCTCTCACCAACCCTAAGTGTGTGTGCATATGGATTAGGAATATGATTTAGGAATTTACTCTAAATTGACAATAGTCCCCAAATATTGGTAGCATGGTGATGGGATTGAAAGCAAGTCAACCAGAAAGCAATATAGCTAGACAAATAAGGCAATGGTTATGCTTCACTGCTGCAAGAGGATTGATCTCAAATATCAGCTAAAATAGTATTGGGGAGAAAACTATAATTACTTGGCTCTACCTGTCGTTGGCTCCACCTACTGTTCGTCTCTCTGTCTTCTGCTACACCAGTCCCAATTGCATACTCTCCAACAACCTGGTGAGGCAAATCAGGACCGAGGCACCCCCTCCCACCTCTCCCCCTCCCCTGCACCATTCCACCGCTGGGCCCTTGCACACCTTTGCCCACCACCACTGCTGTACTTCCGGAATTCGGGGCCGGAAGCAAGCTCTGTTTCCAGAAGGAGGAGGAGGAGGAGGTGCGCAGGCACAAGGTGAGAGTATGCTCTGACTGACACAACATGGGAGCCAAACCAGGACAACCCATGATGGAATTAGAAACCAGGGCAGCTTCTGTAATTCTGGGTTGTCCTGCTTAAAACAGGACAGTTGCACGGTATGTAATGAGCACCAGCCTTTCAATCCCTAACCTATTTCAGGCCTGGATTAACAAAAAAGGTAAACATTGCTTGTACTTTTTTCACCAATCTCACTCTCTTGCTTAAATGTACGAAAGGTGGATAATCCACCACCGTTCCAAAGGAAACCAGTCCACACCTTCTGAAAAGAAAACACTTGAATGGGTGTCAATAAAGAGGAAACCATATGACCTTCGGAAACAATCCCAGTACATTCACACTAGGAAGAGAGAGAGGAAGCTGTTCCAGCATCAAGGCAGAGTCACTTTATTGTCTTGTTAATGGCAGATGATTTCATTTAATTGTTGCAACCAAGGATCCCCATTGGCTTTTGATGTAAAATATACTTGGCGCATTGCCCAGTTACAAAATGGGGTTTTTTTTAAAAAAAAGTGCACAAGAAGCCAAAAAGCCCTCAGGGATGCCATTTAGGGTAGCAGTGCTGACATTATTGGGTGGGGTGTAGAAGGAGCCTTACCTTTTGCAGCAGCCTCATTAGCTAATTTTGGAAAGGCTGCAGAGGGAGCCGTTAATTGGCTAAAACTAAAGAGAGCTGGTGCTTTAGGCTTGTTGATTCAATTAAGGGCTCCCTACCTTTCCCCTTGTAATGTGACTACGGGGTTAAGCCACCCACATATACACATGACCACCATGGGGAGGAGTCATAACTCAATAGGAAGACACACACTGTGCAGGCCAAAGGACGAAATCCCTGGCTGCACCTCCACTTTCAAAATGCCTGAGACCATGGAAAGCTTCTTCCAGTCATATAAATAATCTCATCTGTTATAAGACAGTTGCCTATGTTGTTATCTCTCAAAGGTGAGAAACAGAGAGAGGGAGAAGGAGTTCAGTTGTTAGAGCTCTTAATCTCAGGGTTGTTGGTTCGAGGCCCACATTGGGCAAAAGATTCTTGCATTGCAGGGGGGTTAGATTAGATGTCTCTCATGGTCCCTTCCAACTCTACAATTCTATCATTCTATTATACAGTGGTACCTTGGAAAAGACCCTGATGGTGGGAAATCTTGAGGGCACTAGGAGAAGGGGACGACAGAGAATGAGATGGTTAGACAGTGTTCTCGAAGCTACGAACATGAGTTTGACCAAACTGCGGGAGGCAGTGGAAGACAGGAGTGCCTGGTGTGCTATGATCCATGGGGTCACAAAGAGTCGGACACGACTAAACGACTAAACAACAACACCTTGGTTTAAGAACAGCCCTTTTAACGAACTATTTGGTATACGAACTCCGCAAAACTGGAAACCGTGCTCCGATTAGCGAACTTTATCTCGGTCTATGAACAGAAGCCGAACAGTAGAAGGGCACCGGCGGCGGGAGGCCTCATTAGTGAAAGTGCGCCTTGGTTTAAGAACGGCTTTGGTTTAAGAACGGATATCCAGAACGGATTAAGTCGTAAACTGAGGTACCACTGTACTGGGTTCCACACACTGACAGTTTACACAGAAATCCCACTGACTTAGGGGTGGGGTGGGGGGGGCGGGAGTTACTACCAAATAAGCAGGGATGGAATTGCAAACTGAGTGGCTGCATTTATGGATTAGATGGACTTGTGTATAAAAGATTTGCAGTACAGCACCAGAGCAGGGGGAGAAGGGAGAGTGAGGTGCAGCTCTGAGTCACCCTGACTCCACCATGGCCCACCACTCGAGGAACCCAGTCTGAATTTGCGAAAACAGCAAAAGAGAAACTGTATCAGGTGAACCCATTCACAAATCCTCTGTTGACATTCATGCAATATACTCCACTAAAAGTTTTGCAACTGAAAAAAAAGTGTGCTGAAAAACAGCACACCTTTTTTTCCAGTTGCAAAAGTTGCATTACAATTTGGAGAAAGTGTCAATTTCAAAGACAACTGTGTTTCAGTTCATGTCTTTGTTTGGAAAGTGCAAAGCAGTAGATTCAGATTAAAAAGTGAGCCAAATACATTTCTCCCCCCCCCCCCGTCCCAAATTATAGGCATTTAAAATAATCTAAACTCGTTGGATGTAGCCAATGACGTTCTACTCAGAGTAGACCCATTGAAATTAATGAGCCCAACTTGGTCATCTCCATTAATTCCAATGGGTCTATGTGTAATACGGCTAACACCGATCACAACCAATGGTGTCTTTGATGACTATCCTTTTTGCACACTTCATGTTACATATAGTGATCCATTTAGACTGGGTGTTTTCGTGGTCAGTTGCGCAATTGATTTGGCCCTTTCGTCTCTTTTGCATAGAGTTCTATAACTTCTAAAGAAGTAAAGCTTATAGGGTAATTGTTTAAATGGGGGAGGAAATGCCCCCAATCCTTTCCCAATACAACTGGCTGAAGAAAAATAAATATCTCATATTTAATGCTCTTTCATACAAAAATCAAGCACATATAACAGACAATCTAAATGTGTGTGTGTGCGTGTGTGTGTGTGTGTGAGTGTGTGTGTGCGTGCATTACAGAGCACTAGCCTAACTCACTGCAAAGGAAGTTGGATAATATGTATATGTTTAAAGTAGGTTTTGTGTGTTTTTTGCATCTGTAATTAGCCCAAACTTATCTTCTATTTAATTTTCCTGTTTGACTTCCAGCAGCATTTAACTGTAAAACGTCCTGAATAAAAAGCACTGTAATAAGAAAATCTGGTACTACTTTCAGAATCAAGGTTTCTTTTTCTTCTCTCTCTTTTTTTTCAAAAGAAGGGGCTGTACAAATGCTTTCCATGTGTTAGCTTGTCCCTGTTAGTATTTTACTGCGTTGTACTGCTTATTCCTGTGGTTAAGTAGGCTATAAACAGCTGACCAAGAGAGAGATGCTCCACCAGTATGTATCCCTGAAATTCTCCCCATCATCATCTCCTTTTGTCCTTCCCAAGCAGATGTTCCTCAGCTATTAAGTCAGAATGCTTTTATCTGCAGGAGACAGAGGGAGAGAGACAAGCCCAGCCTGGAATTTGAGCAAGGGATGGGGAGTGAGAAGAGAGAGGCCACCATCTCTCCCAAGTCTTTAGACCACAAAACAGTGGTTCCTCCTCAGAAATATCTGAATGGCATTTCATGAAACCAAGCAAGGAAAGGATGGGTGACGGGAAGGGGAAATAAACATTGGTGGATGGTACATGTGGCCCTCTAGATGCTATTGGATTATCTGCACCCATCAGCTTCAGCCAGTCAAAGATTATGGGAATATTGCGGTTATTAACTGCTTTTGGAAGCTGCAGGATGAATAAAATCAGACTCTTCCTGAAATAAAAGTTGTCCAATCCAAAAATACGGTTCAAAAGCTTTACTAACAGAACTTGTTCCAAAACAGGCACTGAAAACAATGGTGTTACATGCATACGAATCGTTGCATAATGTCATGTCCAAGCGCAGGTACAGCATCTTAGAAAGATTAAATTACTTCAAACAGAGCTGAAAACAAAAGTCTGTTTCTCCCACAGCCTCCATTACAGCCCAAGGCTGTATTTTCATAGAAAGAATCATTGGACCAGGTTCTTTCTTCTCCAGTGCTTGAAAGAGAAAGAACTAACTCACACAAAATGGATTCCCAACAGATTAACATGTGCACAGAGTGAAACCCAATCTCCTCCATGTGATCTAAGTCAAGCACGCGACAGAGCAGCGGAGATCCACCAGCAGCAAATCATTAACCTGTTAGGCACCCAGGGAGCTTCAGGATAGCTCAGTGGAATTTCCCAATGTTAAACCTTTGATAATACACATACAGAGTTATTTTCCATGCCAATGTACAATTAAACAATTATACTTAATAGGCTATTGTATTCAAGCAAGATCTGGAGAGTCAGATGATCCCTATTCATGCAGTGGAGGAATAGTGAATGGGACTATTTAAGGAAGAAGGCACATATCTACTATGGATAAGTTCTGAACAGCAAACAGGGGTGCCACCTGAATAAAATTCTGATTGCAGCCCCACCCCTCATAATCGATCACATGACGCAGCACACACACACACACCATTTGAATGGCAGTGCCCATTAACTTGACAGCCCCCTCAGATAATTTATTGGGGGGCAAAGGACCTTGGCCCCTAGGAGTTGGCTGCTATGACAAGAAAGGTGTAATCAGGAACAGTCAGTGAGGTGGGGTAGACATTACAGTGTCGCTCACCAGCTTTCTGAACATCAAACATCATCAATGTTATCTGTGAGGTAGAGGGGCGAGCCACAGGAAGTTTGGCACAGTATGGCCCCGGCGGTGGAGTGCTGGATTGGTGCCAGCACCAATCCCATGCCATTCTGAGCTCACTGGAGCCCCGCCCTCTCAGAAACCAGCAGTGATGCTCAGTGTTAGGAGGAGGAGGAGGGGGAGGAGGAGGAGGAGGAGGAGGAGGAATTTGAATTTGATATCCCGCTTTATCACTACCCAAAGGAGTCTCAAAGCGGCTAACATTCTCCTTTCCCTTCCTCTCCCACAACAAACACTCTGTGAGGTAGGTGGGGCTGAGAGACTTCAGAGAAGTGTGACTAGCCCAAGGTCACTCAGCAGCTGCATGTGGAGGAGCGGCGTCAGATTACGAGTCCACCGCTCTTAACCGCTACACCACACTGGCTCTCCAGAAGACAAGTGAACAACCCCCCCCCCACCTGTGCCACCCCACTGATTGCCAGTGGGTATAATCTGCTGCGGGTTTGTTTGTTTTTGAAAAGGGTAGCACAACAGCCACAGAGAGAGGTCATTTTGTGTGCATTCCCTTTGCCAAGCAGTGGGAAGCTCAAATATTTTGGAACTGATAAGCGAGAACAGCGGGGGCACCTTGAAGCAACCTGCTTATTTAGGAATGTATGGGTTTAGCAGGCATTCCACGGGTGCAGAAAGAAGCACCTGCTTCACAGCAGTTTCCGTCCAGTTCTTTCAAATGCTAAACTAGTTCCATAGCCAAATCTGTACCTGAACTGCTGCTTTTGAGCTCTTTGTACACACAGTCTAGCAGGCAAAATTATTTTTGGCTCACATTCCAGGGACCTGAAACAGTATCAGGGGCATCTTACCCATAGAGGCTAGTGGCGCAGGGTGCCAGGGCGCCAAGTTCTGGAGGGCACCAGGGAAGAGGCAGAGGCTGGATGTGGCGCCTCCTGGCAGCTTGCTGCCCTCGCCCGCCTCGCCATGCTGTGCCGCAACAGTGCCGCGCCCGGAGCCTCCGCCTGCCGTGGCCACCACGGCACGAAGCAGCCAGCTGAGCCGGAAGGCACTGTGTCCAGCCTCCACCCCTTCCCCGCCGGAGGAGCCGCCCTCCAGCTGCTGCCCGCCTCCTCCAGCCCCGCCGGCAGCCCCACCCTCCCTAAAAAACTCTGGGAGATGGGGGGGCGCTGGAAGGAGCTTTGCACCACTGTGCCAGATATGCTTAAGACGGCCCTGAAAGAGTATTCGTCTTCTTTTATTCTAATCAATAGCCAGGCCCAAGAGAGAGCTGTTTCTCCCCTTTACATGATACAGTAGTTGCACCAATGTCCGGTAGTACAATTCCAATGGGGGGGGGAATGTGTTTATTTTCCCCCCTCTCTAGTGGTTTTTCATCTCCAGATCACACTCCTTCCCTCCCTCTCATGGCTGGCCCCATACTTTTTTGCTGCCTCGGGTGAAGGACAAAATGGCACCCACACCCCAATCCATATGTAGAAGCTGAGCGGGTGGGCAACTGAATCTTAATTCAATGGTGAGATACTGTCTCCCACCACACCTAAAGGCAACGTGCTTGCTCATTTGTCTGTCTGCCTGCCTGCTTGCCTGCCTGTTTCATTTATCTACTGCCTTTCTGCACAGCAAAATCTCGTGTTAACATTATATAGTGCTAAGATATTAACACAAACAAATGGTACAACAAATTTTCATGCTGACTTCAGGAGCTGACAGCACTCCGTGGCCTGACCTTCCTGGTTTCTGACTTCCCTCAGGAAACACTGCTCTTAAGCAGTGCTTTTCTTCTGGGGGGGGGTGTCGGTAATGCGTACCCTTAAATACCCCCAGAAAAAAGCACTGGTCTTAAGTAGCCTAAAGCAGGTATCTTCAACTTTTCCAGATCCAGGCCTCCCTTTTAACCCAAACATGCATTTAGGGACCCATTTCTTAATATTTTACCCACATATATATGCAGGGTGGTAGTGCTCCCGTTGCGACCCACCTTGGATCAGGTTGCAACCAGTGGTGTGCTGTAAATTTTTCCATAGGGGAATAGTTAGTGCCAGAGATGCCAGCTTACGAGGGTGATGGGGGGCGTGTGTGATGCCGTGAGGTCCCAATGTTGCACACATGAGCATCCCGTTTCCTTCCCTAAGCCAGGCAGGATACTGGAACCCTCCTACCTCCTTGTCAGAGCTGGGCAGAAGGTGGTGGAAGGGCTCTTGGACACATCAGAGCATCATGCCTCTCTAAGCTAAGCAGAAGCTTCCCGGGCTTTGGGAAGGAGGTGCCAGGGGAACATTCGGGGGACTAGCGTAGTCCCCCTGGTCCACTGGCCACATGCCACTGGTTGTGACTCATTATTGGGGCCCAACCCACCAGTTAAAAACTAGAGGCCTACAGGAAGGTGGGGTGATAGGGGAGGTTATAGGGCACACACAGCTCTGTCCCCAAATACCTCACTGCCACACTCTTGGCATTTTGCTGCCTGATGGAAAAGACAAGAGAACTTTGTTGTTGTTGTTTAGTCGTTTAGTCGTGTCCGACTCTTCGTGACCCCATGGACCAGAGCACGCCAGGCACTCCTGTCTTCCACTGCCTCCCGCAGTTTGGTCAAACTCATGTTCGTAGCTTCAAGAACACTGTCCAACCATCTCGTCCTCTGTTGCCCCCTTCTCCTTGTGCCCTCAATCCTTCCCAACATCAGGGTCTTTTCCAGGGAGTCTTCTCTTCTCATGAGGTGGCCCAAGTATTGGAGCCTCAGCTTCAGGATCTGTCCTTCCAGTGAGCACTCAGGGCTGCTTTCCTTAAGAATGGATAGGTTTGATCTTCTTGCAGTCCATGGGACTCTCAAGAGTCTCCTCCAGCACCATAATTCAAAGAGTCTCCTCCAGCACCATAATTCAAGAGAACTTGCCCCCCCCCCAATTCCATATATAGAAGCCAACTGTACTGGCAGTTGAATCTTATTTCAGTATTGATGATGGAAACAGGATCTTGCACCACACCAGGAGACAACAGGCCATATTTTTTGGGGGGGGGAGGGCAGGAGAAGCCATGTGGCAACAGCAGGGAATGGCTGGGGGCTCAAGAGGAATAGCTGGGAGTTGCTACAGGAGCCCCTAAGCATCTGCTACCTGAGGCAGTTGCCTCAGTCTGTCCAATGGAAGGGCTAGCTCTGGCTGGCTGTGCATGATGCCAAGCTGCATTTTTAGCTCCAAACCAATATCTATGTATCCCCTCTCCCCGCCCAAAGGGGTTGAAAGCAGCCTATGGAGCCCTAAACTGGGCTAGGTGAATGGCAGAGAGGAATGATTTAAGACAGGGGTCAGCAAACTTTTTCAGCAGGGGGCTGGTCCACTGTCCCTCAGACCTTGTGGGGGGCCGGACTATATATTTTGGGGGGGGGTGAACGAATTCCTATGCCCCACAAATAACTCAGAGATGCATTTTAAATAAAAGGACACATTCTACTCATGTAAAAACATGCTGATTCCCAGACCGTCCACAGGCCGGATTTAGAAGGTGATTGGGCCGCATTCGGCCCCCAGGCCTTAGTTTGGGAATCCCTGGTTTAAGATGTCCCAACCCCCGGAAGATTGCAGCCTGCTCAGCTGTTTTAGTTAAAAGAGAGAGAGAGAGAGAAAGCAACACTAGAAAAGCTGCACACTGTTCGTGTCCTGTGTAGTTTGAACCTAAATCAAATGCAAACAGCCTCTTTTCTAAAAATAATGATTTATCTTTGACTTTCTTTGGTTCTTTCTGCAAAGCCTGTGAAATCTGCAGGCATGCAGCCAATAGTGCCTCCGGGATACATTTGTGGAATCACCTGCATGAAATTCAAATGGGCTTTGGGAAGGGCAGGGAGACATCATTTCACTGACCAGCACGACTGCTGGAGACTTTTAAAATATCACCTCAGACAGTTCCTTCATTCCAGGAGACGGGGTATATTCTGTTCATAATCGATTCTAATTTGTTTGCCCTCTAGATCCTGGACCAGAGCCAGAACAACAAAGCCAACAAAACAAAACAAAATATTTCCCTGCGAACTGCTTGCAATAAAGCTTGAAGTCAAATCAGCCATTTTGCCAAGTTCATATGCTCAGCTGGCAGTTTGCTCGGGGGGGGGGGAGGTGTGCACTGGCAGGGCATGGAGCCTGAATGCGGAAAGCAGCTGTTGCGCTTCCGACCAAGATGTGTAACCTCTCCAAAAGCAAGCCAGAGGCAACTGGAGAGGGAGGGAAAGGAGCAGGTAGGATGAGGGTGCCCTGCAAGGACCAATCACATTGGGAAGGCTCCACCAGGAAAGCCAGAGAAACTCGGCTGGATCTGTGGGAACGAGGAGGCGGCCACAAGGAGAAGGAGGCACAAAGGCCCAGCCCAGGCATGGCTTGCCTCCCCACAGCACCGGAAGGTGGCAGGAGCTCCATCCAAAGTTGTGGGGAGGGCCTAGTTGTGCCCTCTCAGAATATTGTACCCGGGGCAATCGTCCTTCTCTCCTCCCACACTGTGCCACGGGTGGTTAGAATGCTGGACTAAAATCTTTTAGACCATGATTTATTTTTTCTGAAATAATTTTCATTTGATTTAAAAAGTAACAATACAACCATCCACATCCACATTTGAAGATTCCTCTGAATCTCTGGGCTTCCCACCTTTCCCTCTGTGGGTCCTATTATTAAACCTTTTCTACTGCATCTTTTTCAATAGTCCATATTTTATATAAATTCATTATCTCCATAGTACTTGCTACATTACGAGTGCTATTGCAATCCTGCTAATGTTTCCATCTGCTTACAGTGGTCTCCAAGATAAATTATTTTTTTAAAAAATTCCCCATTCTTTGTTCGAGTTTTGGTCTCCTTGGTTCCTGAGCTTTCCTCTTAGTTTTCCCATTTCGGCATAGATTCTTCTCTGGTAGGGACTTTATCTTCTTTCCACCACTGAGCTAATAGCATCCGTGTGGCTGTTGTCATAGGAAACCATGGTTCTAATCCCCATTCAGCCATGAAGCTCATTGAATGACTTTGCTTCAGTCACTCACTCTCAGCGTAACCTACCTCACAGGGTTGTTGTGAGGATAAAATGGGGAGGAGAAGGAGGAGGATGCATGCTACCCTGATCCCCTTGGAGGAAATGTGGGATTTGAAAAACAAGCAAACAAAGAATATATCACTGAGCTATGGCCCATCCCAAGTTTCATCTGGGTGTGTCCTTCATTTTTGTCTGTACCTCTTATAAAGCCCTAAACGGCCTCGGTCCTGTATACCTGAAGGAGCGTCTCCACCCCCATCGTTCAGCCTGGACACTGAGGTCCAGCACCGAGGGCCTTCTGGCAGTTCCCTCATTGCGAGAAGCCAAGTTGCAGGGAACTAGACAGAGGGCCTTTTCGGTAGTGGCACCCACCCTGTGGAACGCCCTCCCATCAGAGGTCAGAGAGATAAACAACTACCTGACATTTAGAAAATACCTAAAGGCAGCCCTGTTTAGGGAAGTTTTTAATCTGTGATATTTTAATGTATTTTAATGTGTGTTGGAAGCCGCCCAGAGTGGCGGGGGGGGGGGGAGAGACCCGGCCAGATGGGCGGGGTATAAATAAGAAATTATTATTATTATTATTATTATTATTATTATTATTATTATTATTATCAAGTACTTTATCCTGTTCTTTATTCTCAGAGTCATGCTTTCATGGTTCTCTCTGGACCTGAGGAAGCAGAAGGCTGAGCCTTGTTTCTTTTACAAAGGAGGAAAAATCCTGTTGCACCGAGAGCGACGTGGGCCCCATCGCAGCTCCCGCCCTCGGAATTATGAATGCAGTCAGTAACGCCAAACACGCGGGAGATGAAAGAAAGTCAGCCTCTCCGGCCTTGTTTCCCGAAGCCAGTTCCCATTTCAAAAAGACTCAGTGCAGCCCGAGTGCAAAAGATATGTACATAAAAGATGCATGGAAGGAGGTCACGATAAATGTGCCCTCTCCCTCTCTGGGGGCTGGGTTAACTTGGTGCTTAAGTGTCTAGAGTGGAGTATTAGGCAATCATCATTACCACACAGGCTCACCTAACCCTCTCCAAAGCAGAAGAACCTTTCAAAATGTAATAGATTAATAATGGTTGCCCTTTGTTTAAACCAAAGATGCAGACAACGTGTCTCCAAGCATACAATGTTTTTGAGTGACACATCCCTCCTGAGTCCCAGCCAAGCTGTTCTCACTAAAGGGCTCTTGTTGTAATTTGCTTTAAAGGGTGGAGCCAACGACGGCCCACAAGGCCCACACGCCATTTGGGGACTGTGTGTGTGTGTGTGTGTGTGTGTGTGTGTGTGAGTGAGAGAGAGAGAGAGAGAGAGAGAGAGAGAGAGAGAGAGAGAGCAGTCTGGCTGGAGTTTGTGCCATCTGTCACTGGAGCCATGACAAGGTTCTGATGAGCGGCTGTTGCTGCCAACCCTTTCATGTTTCTGGCGCAAACATAACTCGGAGCCTGAATGAGATCTGTGTGTCCCCATTGTGTGTCCCTGGTCTCCCAGCAAGATGGCTGAGGGTGATGGCTAAGGGCATGGTGCCCTGGGTGTCAAACTGTGGAGCTCCTAGGCATGCCGTCTTGCTGGTGGGTGTGCTCCTTAACTGTCATGATAACCAAGCTGGCTGAAGAAGACATTTCGACACCACCAGAGATGGAAAACCACAGCGGCACCCCGACACTCACTCACACCCTTCTGTGAAATATGCATTCGGTCCTGCCCAAGGCTGGTGGCGCATATAAATCCATATGCTGCTGTTGCTATGGTGACATAAACAAATTCTTAAAGTGATTTGTTTGTGCTGCACTCTCTCACTCTCTTTCTTCTTCTTCTTCTCCATAAACTTAACGGGTCAAAAATCAGTTTTACAGCCCTACCGCATTGCGCTTTACAGAGCAGGGTGCACACATAAGATCACTTTTTCAACTTTGTCAAATAAAAATAAAACAGCTGACAACCTGATCCCAGCTGGATGCAAGCCTGGGATTAGGCGCGGGCACTGTGCAGAGGCAAAAAAAATGAGAGGGCTGTGCTCTGCATTCAGCCAGATCCTGGATCACAGACTGAATCGGACTGATTTGGGTTGATCTGGGATTTGTCCAGATTGGGTTGCAGGCAGGCTTCCTCAACCTCGGACCTTCAGATGTTTTTGGCCTACAATTCCCATGATCCCTAGCTAGCAGGACCAGTGGTCAGGGATGATGGGAATTGTAGACTCAAAACATCTGGAGGGCCTGGGTTGAGGAAACCCCAGACCACCCCAGGTCAGGTTAGGTCCACCTGGAGTGATTCAAGCCTGCTTATTGAGCATCCATCCGTATCAGTTTGCAGAGAGGTCATGCAGCGACACACCAAGAAATTGTTACCCCACAGCTTCCAATGCATTTCCCAATCCCTTTCCTTTTTACAAAATGTCCAACTTGTGGGGTAGGGAAGTGGGTCTGTTGTGCATGAGCAGCAGGTCGACATTCATTGTGCAACCTGAATTTGCCACCTGAAAATAGAACCTGAAAACTGTTGGGGTGTGCACCTTAAGAGCAAGGAAACAAACTCTGGCTTGGGCAGGAAGGGAGACCTCAAAGCACACATTGTATTTCCTCCCATGCATGACACAGTTGTCCTTTTTTATTTATCGGGGACAGTCATTATTTTCTGATTCCCATCCCCAATCAATCACTACCCCTACTGTGCCATTGGATGAGATTCTGGAGATGACATTTAAAAATCAGGTTAGCGTTTGAGTGCCCTGAAACTCTTTTGGGACTGGTTCAGGAATTTTCCATGTCCTGGAAAAAAATATTGGGAAACCTCCTAAATTTCTGAGCCAAGAAATGGCTTGGAGAACAGTCCCCTTGCCTCTCTAGGGTGATGGATTGAGCTAATGCAACATTGTGGCAGAATGAAGGCTCTTTTTTTCTCCTAGCTGATCATTTGCACGACCACCAATGTAAGAGAAGGGAAGGACAGAACATGTCCAAGGAATGAGGTGGTGAGAACAGCTTTCTAGATGGTGAGGGAGGTGGAGATGGGCAGAGAAAGCTAGGCATTCCTCCCCTGCTTGGATTTTGATCCAAGCCAGAGAAGAATTTGGCAGCTCAGGAAAGCCCCTCTTCTTGATGTAAAGGAAGCTTGACAAGGTTCCAAAATTCATTTTCAGACCTGAGTCCAGCAAATGTTGCTGGCACCTCTGGTTTCAGTGTATCGCACACGCACATGTGCATTCCAGAGTTTTCACTCCCCTGACTCTCTAGAAGTTAAATATCCAAGTTAGAGGCAAATGAATCTGGGGCAGCTGCATGAAAATGCACACACAGGAATACAAAGGGCACTATCTCATGCACGGCACACAGTTTTGCACATTATTTGGCCCCTTTATCGACATACATTTCTTCCTCTCCACACACACACACACAAACACACACCTGACACACATACTTCAGGAGACATGCAAGGTAAATTAATATAGCATAGGGTAGTTAGAGCCACTAGTAATACGGTTGCCATACGTCCAGGAATTCCCAGACATGTCCTCTTTTGGGGTCCTACATGCCCATCCAGAGGGAATTTTACAATTTAAAGCAAATGTCCTGGATTTTGGGGTTGTTGGTTTTTTAAAAAAGTGGGTGGGTGGCTCTTGCTCTGTCTCAGGCTCTTGGACTTGGAGGCAGCAAAGGAGCTATTGGGCAATTGCCCTAAAAAATCTCAACAATTTTTACCTCTTGAACTATGGCAACCCTAATTAACAGAGGGTGGCCAAGGTGAGGGGGAAACTGCACTGTGCATAACAGAACAGTATGGTGCTCAACCATTTTGTTTCACAAACTTGATCCCAGGGATCAATGCACCCAGTTCCAGAGCGCTCTGGGGGTAAAGATTCTGTTCTTGGAGCAGGGAATCAGTTCATTGCACCAGAAACTGCAGTCCCAGTGTTGACCTTTTACCATATGTGGTGGACTTGTCCCCGAGTAAAGAGCTTCTGGGATAAGATTTATAATGAATTGAAGAAAGTGTTTAAAAACACGTTTGTTAAGAAACCGGAAGCCTTTTTACTTGGAATTACAAGGAAAGAATTGCCAAAGAAAGATGTTAGCTTTTTTTTTTGTATGCCACAACAGCTGCAAGGATTTTATTAGCGAAAACTTGGAAATCGGAAGATCTACCGACTGTGGATGACTGGCAGATGAAGCTGCTAGAATATATGGAACTGTCTGAACTGACTGGGAGAATCCGTGGACAGAGAAGCGAGACAGTGGAAGAAGATTGGAAGAAATTCAAAATTTATTTGGAAAAGAATTATAAGATTAAGAATAGATAATAAGGGAAATGGATGTATAAAGAGGCTGATGAAGCATTTAGATATTGTTATGTAGGAATAAGTTTAAATGGAATATAGTTATTAAGATCTCTAGATTTATATTGGGAATGAGTGTTTAAAAAAGGATCATGGAAAAAAGTTTATAGATAAGTGTAATAGAATAAGAAATGGGTTAAGAAGCAGAGAGTGTGATTATAGATTTAACTAGAAACGTGGAAGGGGGGAAGGAGGAAGTCGACAGGATAAGAAATTTGTGTGTTTGATGATTGTTAAAGAAATATTTTTTCCTCTTTCTTTTTATTGTAATGTTTTTTGGTTTTTTTATGTATTTTTCATAATTTTTTTTGTAAAATCAATAAAAATATACTTTTTTAAAAAAAGAAACTGCAGTCCCAGTGTTGTCTGTAGTGTGGGTACAGCTGCTATCCTCTCCCATTGACTGTGGGCACTTCCAGATTGTCGCTATTCTGAAGATGGGATTCAATGCACGCTGGCAAATTCAGGGCGCACAATGAATGCGGATTCAGATTCATCCTGTGCAACAAAACTGTTCTTGAAAAACAACACCACAGTTGTGTAAAGGAAGTAGATGGGGAGACAGAGTAGCGTAGGATAATAATTACATAACTCAACCTTGTGTGCAAACAAATCAGGACGAGTCTCAATAAACAGGCCACCTGGACGTGACCTGAGTAGCAAGGTGTTAGGGAATTTTATAGGGGGGGGCACCCAAACGAGGCTTCATTTGGGAATCAAGATTGGCACTAATGCCCTCAAGGGGACCCCATTTGATCCTACAACACCACTCTAGTATCGCACCAACACAAACCCCCTCAAGATCAAGCCCTGAGTAATAAAGGCTCCCTTTCCTACCCTTTCTCTGTTGCATGAGACTCTATGTAACCATATTTCTTTATGAATGAATACAGTGTATCTTTATTTCTAAATGAAACCCCCTTTTTCTACTCTGGCCAAGGGCTCTCAGGGATGCAGGGAACAGCCATAATCCCTTAAGCAAGAGGTCAGGTAGCCAGGGTGGTGCTCCTCTGCATATCCATAATCCATTCAGGTACCATCTCCTGCCATTCCCAACCCTCCGAAGACAGAGGCAATACTCACACCTGGACCCATTGTTTTTCCCCACCAGGTACTCAAGGATCCCCTCCCAGATACTTACTGGTACTTGCTTAACAATGTCCTGGGACATCCTGCATTGTTACCTTATGCTAATCCTGCTTACCTCCTGTTTACCTGTATGCTAATGCCCCTTGCACCTTCCCCTTTTCTGACGTTTTACCCTGTCACAAGTGATGTATGTATGATGCTTTCGATGTGCATTATGGGATGGTGGTGGGAAGTTTTAAAAGTTCTTGCAGCCCTGTTCACGGTGTTCAGTCTGGCATTGAACCTGCTGCGCAGTAATAAACCTTGCTGTTTGCTCCGGATCGTGGCTGGACTCCTTCCTTTTATACTCCGCAACGACCACAGGCCCTTGCCTGATGAGCTGGGTGGCTGAGCATTCTCGCACCCAGAATTTTGCCCTAACACAAGGCCTTGCATAGCTTATTAGGGGACCCTCTGTTAAGGGCATGGCATCCTCCTCCTCCTTACTTTGCTAGCATTTTACGGATCTTCTGAGCCATTTCTTGGATTAAGAATGGTGAGGAGATTATGTGACAGACAGAGTAGAGTCAGGAAGCTCTCCCCATTCCACAGGATGAGATCAGGTTTGCCATAACACTATGAGTCACCGCTTGGGCTACCAAGACCTCAACTCAGCTGCAGGGCTGGGAATTTATCGGTTGTTGTTTTTGTTTTGCTCTTTTATAAACTAGCAAAACCGATGCACCTCTTCTAGGACTCGAATCCATTTTTCATCATTTGTTGACTTCAGCTGTTTATTATTCACAGCATGTGAGGGGTCAAAGACTCATGACAAAGTTAGGGGAAGGATTGCCAATTCTGATTTCTTCTAAGGCTCTCGCGGAGAAGGCAAGCTGGGTGGGTGGGGAATTTCTTCATTTGTTTCCACATGTAAACAAAACAAATATATATTCCATGCACAATTTAACCACACACAAGAGATGGACTCCTGGGAAAAGGAGCAGAAAGTAACTGTATTCTGTTGGATATATCAGCATGTTTTCCTGACTGGAAATATAGCCCACAATGCAGCACTGTTTTCAGATTGAGTAGTCCTTATCATGTTATCTTTATGGTGTATAAACCAGCACAGATTCTACCCTTGCTGTGAAGTTGATGGCAGAAGCCCTGGACCATGGGGGAGGAGCCTAAGATGCAGCTGCTTCCCATGCCAGTGTTGCCCATCCCAGAAACAAGGGCAAAACTGAGATGGGGGAAAGCAGCAGCAGCTGGAGTTATAATGTAGGCATTCTTATGACGCAACATGAGAAGGTGCCTGAACTCCAGAAAGGAAGCAAGTGAATATTCACAAACACTCAAATTTTGCCAGATTCTTTAAAACTGAGTGTAGTCCATATTTTGAATGCCAAATTTCAGGCTGTTCTCTTAATCTTTCACCAAGCTACCTTTTTTGAACTAATTTTTGGGAAGAACCTCACATGTAAAATAAAGCTAAAAAGAAGAAATATTCCTTCCTCCGGCAGTTTATTCTACAAAATAGCCGCTGCTTGGAGATTTATGAAATCAAATTCCCTAAAACGAAGGCTGCCAGTGGAGTTTAGTTTGCGACTATCAATGGAATGGGATAAATTTATGGTTCCCAAATATTTTTATTAGGAGAGGGGTGACGCTTGCTCAAAATTATGGACCAAGGGTCCAGTCACCCTGCACAGCCATTACTCTGAAGATCAAAGCTGCCAGCAAAGTCTCTTTCCTGGGAAGGAATGGACAAAAAAACCATCTAGTCCAACTTCTTGTCCTCACAGTGGTCAACCAGATGTCTTGTGTGGAACCCGCAAGCAAGATTCAAGCTCAAGAACACTCTCTCCTCGTGTGGTTTCCAGCAGCTGGCATTCAGAAGCATTACTGTCTCCAACTGTGGAAGCAGAGCATAGCCATTGTGGCCTGTGACTCTCAATAGCCCTCTCCGCCATGAAAAAAATCTAGTGACCTCTTACCTTTTTACCTTCTAGTGACCTCTTACCTCTTAGCTGGATGGCGGCTAACAGATTGAGGTTGAATCCCGACAAGACAGAAGTACTGTTTGTGGGGGACATGAGGCGGGCAGGTGTGGAGGACTCCCTGGTCCTGAATGGGGTAACTGTGCCCCTGAAGGACCAGGTGCGCAGCCTGGGAGTTATTTTGGATTCACAGCTGTCCATGGAGGCGCAGGTCAATTCTGTATCCAGGGCAGCTGTTTATCAGCTCCATCTGGTACGCAGGCTGAGACCCTACCTGCCTGCAGACTGTGTAGCAAGAGTGGTGCATGCTCTAGTTAACTCCCGCTTGGACTACTGCAATGCGCTCTACGTGGGGCTACCTTTGAAGTTGACCTGGAAACTACAACTAATCCAGAATGCGGCAGCTAGACTGGTGACTGGGAGCGGCCTCCAAGACCACATAACACCGGTCTTGAAAGATCTACATTGGCTCCCAGTACGTTTCTGAGCACAATTCAAAGTGTTGGCGCTGACCTTTAAAGGCTTAAAGCCCTAAATGGCCTCAGTCCAGTATACCTGAAGGAGCGCCTCCACCCCCATCGTTCTGCCCAGACACTGAGGTCCAGTACCGAGGGCCTTCTGGCAGTTCCCTCATTGCGAGAAGCCAAGTTGCAGGGAACCAGGCAGAGGGCCTTCTCGGTAGTGGCGTCCACCCTGTGGAACGCCCTCCCATCAGATGTCAAAGAGAAAAACAGCTACCAGATTTTTAGAAGACATTGAAGGCAGCCCTGTTTAGGGATGCTTTTAATGTTTAATTGATTATTTTATTATATTTTTCTGTTGGAAGCCGCCCATAGTGGCTGGGGAAACCCAGCCAGATGGGTGGGGTATAAATAATAAATTAGTATTATTATTTATTATACCTTTAGTGTCTCTGCTTCATTCATTCTTCCTTTTCATCAAAGGCAAGGCATAACTGTACCAGGAAGCAGCCTGAAGTAAAAGACAGGGGCAGAGATTGTGTAGCAAACCAAACAGAGGTGCCTGGAAGAACAGTCCCATATGCAGCTATAGAAACCAACACATTTCCTGCATTACCAGTTAGCAAGTCGCTAGATGCACCGAGCTTCACAGTGTATGCAGGAGAAGATCTTCATTCGATTTCTCTCCTCTGTTGCCACTGTTAATCCTAGCAAAATCACTAAACCCGCTATAACCCACTGCCACATTATCACCAACAACCTGGGCCTTCTTAGGACCTGTTTGGATGTGGGGAGGAATAAGCTAACTACAAATGCTGTAGATCAAGATTGGGGAGTCAATAGCTCTCCATACATTGCTGGGTTCCAAATGCCATCAGACCCAGCCAGCATGGTTATTGGTCAAGGATGATGGGAGGGATCTGGATGGCTTCATTTTCCCTGTTCCTGCAATAGACTTTATGACCTTGGGTGCTCCCCAAGTTCATAATGCAGCAGACAGCAATAGCAGTTGCAGGAGCACAAACCATGCAGTTCTATGAAATCCAAAGTAATGTGTTATAGATGCCCACTGCTCAGAGAGGGTTAGCATATCAAACACAGATTTTTTTGCATGTGGATAACTCATCCACTGTCAATACCTCAATTAATTATGGAGTCTTTGGGTGGTGAGATCCATGTGTTGGAATCTGCTGCCCCAAACAGGCTCACCTGATTTCTCCTCCACTTGTTCACGAAAGTCATAGAATCATAGCAATGTAAAGTTGGAAGGGGCCAGGAGGGTCCAAACCCCTGCAATGCAGGAATCTTTTGCCCTCTTTATAGTCTCCATGTTGGTTACTCCACAATGCATTGTGTCTGACTATGGTGACTGGCTAAAATGGGGTGACTATTCATAAATTGCATATGAAAGGTCCAGAAACAAATATATTCCCCTCTATTTTGGACATACAGTGGACGCTTGGGTTGCAAACGTGATCCGTGCGGGAGACACGTTCGCAACCCGCAGCGTTCACAACTCGCATCTGCGCACGTGCAGGTTGTGATCCGGCGCTTCTGCGCATGCACAAGCGTGATTTAGTGCTTCTGCGCATGCGCATGCACCGAAACCCAGAAGTAACCTGTTCCGGTACTTCTTGGTTCGGCGCGGAGCTCAACCCGAAAAGACACAACCTGAAGCGGCTGTAACCTGAGGTATGACTGTACTGCTAACTTTGCCTGTCTTTAATTACCCTCATTCACCACCAGTGAATCTCTCTTTCCAGACATTCTCAGAATTAATATGGGTTTGCTTACATTGACCAAAAAAACCCCACACACACCTTTGGACATTCACTGTAACATATGCATTTAAAGGAGAAGAAAAAAGTACACCCCATGTTGACGACTGCTGTTAAAGATAAGCTATGGTTCTGGAAAAGCTGGGGATTACTAAACCTGCCCTTATATCGGTCATATTTCCAAAGCACGCACATTTGGCCAGTATTGATTGCTTACACTGTCTCTTTATGTATACATTATGTACCCATAACTATGTGCACAAATCTGGGGAGGGGGGGAAACCAGATCCTCTTGTAGACTCAGTAGCTGGTCCCCTTTGAAGCTTTTGTTTGGAAGGGATGTGGTTATCAGCGATCTTGATAGAAAACATTTCAGTGTACACACAGAGACATTCAGGGTCTATGCACACAAGTTTGCCTTTAGTAACCTCAGAAATACAAGCAGAGCAGAATTACGGTAGGTATGTAAACAAAGAGGTCACAAGGTTAATGTCTACTTATGCCATTCCTCAAGCCACTCACTAAGTAGGATAATACCAGGAAGATTTTGAAAGAGTTCCCTAAGAGCAAAGGCAAGACAAACACCACAAGGATTCCAGGCACCATCTTCAGAAAAGAGTCCTGAAACAGCAGACAGTTTTGTTTTGTTATGTTTTGTTTTTGTTTTTATTATTATTATTATTATTATTATTATTATTATTATTATTATTATTATTATTAAATGGCTACTATATATAAAATTATTCATTCCACTGAAGCACATTGGCATTTGCATACACAACAGAAATATATCTTCCTCTTTCAGGTGTCTTTCATTATCCCAAAGTGACAGCCCAGGGGCAGAGCAGGGGACTGACGGAAACATGAATGAAAGGTGTTTCAGTGCATCCCGAGAGCAGTTGTTTCCAAACGTGTGCCAGGCAGGGAGGGCATTCTAGTATTGCCTGGCAGAATGATTAAACAGTTAAAGTCTCTCTTGAGGTTGGGAGGTGGGATGCTGAGGGTGAACCCAAGACACACATATACCCCCAAAACGATCACTCAGTCATATGAACAGGCCTACCAATTCAGAGAGGCCAAAAGGCTGATGAAGAGGCCAGAGACCACCTTGGCTGTCTCTTCTTGCAGACCCAGGCCATCAATCCTGAGCTTCCACAGCTGCCACCTGCCATGAACCATCATTGGCAGAAACAGCAGCTGATACGTACTATGCTTATGACAATATTTTATTTTCTTGCTACTTATGCTGTTTTAATTGTGCGTTTTATATTTGACTTCCTTTAGCAATGCTTTCTTTTGAAATGTTTAAGGTGATCTTTATTTTGTTAACTTTGCTGCATTAAATGTGCATTCTGTAGCTGGCCTTTGTACTGATTTATTTTGAAATCTTTGAGATAATATTTTGGTTTCCTGTTAATTGGGCTGTTTCGAATGTAGACCTTATATTTTACTTTCTTCTGTAATGTTTTATTGTGGGTTGTTTTAATGTAGGCTGAGATTTAATGATGACCTGAGATTCCGCCCTGCCCCCCCCTTAAAAATATACAGCAGTAGGGAAATCAATTTTAAAAAGAAGGAAAGAAAAAAATGAAATAAACCATCCGAGGATATGTAGTTTATAAAAGATACAAGTGCTGGCAAAAGGTTCCAGTAATTCTCCCTGTATCTCCTGAAGATAAATATAAACGCTTATCAAAAAGTTCCTAGTGTCTAGCTGCCCAGCTTTTCCAGAACAGTTTACTTTGGCAGATCACTTGGTTTTGCCTCTGTAATTAAATGATGAGATCATAGGAAACTCCATCTTATCGCATTGCCTTTTATTTACATTGTTCCTAATGCTTTGGCCTCCCTTGTGCACTCACTCTCTCCCTCCTTCCTCTCTGAAAGCAGGAGGGGAGGGTGCCAAGCCCGTCCCAAGCCTTTCGGTTCACTTGGGAACCCCTAGCTCAGCACTTTCTTGGTATTCGGCCCTGCAGAGACCCATCACCCAAGGCTGTGTGTGCATTCTGTGCAGCTGTGCATGGTCACAGAGCCAAGCAAGTGCTGCCTCTTATAATCTCTGGGACAGAACCTTCCACAGCTGAGAATCTCAGTGTAGGTTCATAGGGAGCCTGTCTTAGAACAGGTCAGGCTGTTCATCCATCTATCCCAGCATTGCCTGCTTTGACTGGTAGCAGCTTACCTGGTTTTCTGGCAGAGGTCTCCCCCACCACCTGCCACCTGGTTCTTCCAACTGGAGGTGCGGGCAACGTATACCCTCTGCAAGTGAACGACTGACTCTCTCGTAGACTTTGTTTCCTTTGAATCACTTTGGATCCCTTAATATGGCTGCCGGGAAACAGTGGTTTAAAATGTAACATTTTGTATCTCCTATTACAGATGCTCTAGCCTGGACCTCTGGGAAATCCACAACCAATGGCAGGAAGGCCCAATCCTGTTGCTGCTCACAGGGCTCAACAACTAGTACTTAGTGGATCCAACCTTTTCGGCATGGCCACTTGGTATGGTGAAACCCAATGGATTTGGGGCCTTAGGTCTTCTGTGTTTATTAATGATTATTCATTAGATTTATACTGTATACTGTGTTAGTTTTATGATGTTAGCCACCCTGACCCCGGCTCTGGCCAGGGGGGTACAAATAAAAAGTTGTTGTTGTTGTTGTTGTTGTTGTTGCTGTTGCTATATCCAGCCTTTCCTCCAAGCATAGGAGCCAACTCCTATGAGCCAAGGGGTCTTCACCTCCCACAATAAAATATTGGAGGGGGCTAGCTCCCCCCCCCAGTTGATGAGCATTGCCATTCAAATGGTGTGTATGTGCAGCGTCATGTGACCGATTATGCAGGATGGGGCTTACCTGCCCCCCAATATTTTAATCAAGTTGGCATCCCTGCCTCTAAGGAGCTTGAGGTGGTATTCTCTCCCACCAGAGATCAGTCTCCAGGTGTCTTTCCGATGCCTTTCCGATGTTTAGTTACAAGCATCAACACAGCATGCCAAGAAAACAAAAAGTTGTAAGAGGCATTCATCATACCCAATAATGACTATGAGCAGTGCTTTTCTTCTAGAAAAAGAGGTGTCGGTATTACATACCTTTGAGTACCCCCAGAAAAAAGTGATGACTATAAGCAATAATTGTTTTGATTTTACTTACCGTGTTTCTCCTAAAATAAGACACGTCTTATATTTATTTTTCCTCCCCAAAAACACACCACGGCTTATTTTCAGGGGATGTCTTTTTTTTTTTTGGTGTCTTTGCGGAGGGGGGAGAGACGGAGCGAGGCGAAACGGTGTGTGTGTGTGTGCACCTGGGTAAGGAAAAGGGGACTTCTCCCTCGCGCGCACGCACGCACAAGAGCACCAGAAGAGTGCTCTTCGCGCTGCACTGTGCTCCCCGAAGCGGCAGCACGAAGAGCCCGGTGAGAGGCAGCTGCGGCTGCAGGTGAAGCCCGGGATCTGCGTGGGCGACTGGGGGTGAACGCACTGAGCGCTGCGGCGGTAGCGAAGAGGCGCCCGATCAGCTGAGAAGCGGGCTGATCGGGCGCCTCTTCGCCACCGCCGCAGCGCTCAGTGCGTTCGCCCCCAGTCACCCACGCAGATCCCGGGCTTCACCTGCAGCCGCAGCTGCCTCTCAACAGGCTCTTCGCGCTGCACTGTGCTCCCCGAAGCGGCAGCGCGAAGAGCCTGTTGAGAGGCAGCTGCGGCTGCAGGTGAAGCCCGGGATCTGCGTGGGCGACTGGGGGCGAACGCACTGAGCGCTGCGGCGGTAGCGAAGAGGCGCCCAATCAGCTGAGAAGCGGGCTGATCGGGCGCTTCTTCGCCACCGCCGCAGTGCTCAGTGCGTTCGCCCCCAGTCGCCCACGCAGATCCCGGGCTTCACCTGCAGCCGCAGCTGCCTCTCACCAGGCTCTTCGCGCTGCGCTGCGCTCCCCGAAGCGGCTCCCACCCCCGGCTTATTTTCGGGGGATGTCTTATATTTATACTACTACTTAAAAGCCTGGCATGGCTTATTTTTGAGGACCGTCTTATTTTAGGAGAAACACGGTATATGGGACTCACCTGCACAGGCCTTGTGGCCCACTGTGTGCCTCAACTCACAGACTGGGGGACGCTGCTCCAAGGCAGCCTTCTTCATCCCTCATCTTCCTTTTTCCTTTGCCCTGAGGATGTCAGGAGTATGGGCAGAAGTCAGGCCTGTAGTGCTTTGCAGGACTGGGGCCTGCCTCAGCTTGTGCTGGAGAAGCAAGGAGTGGCCACTCAGGTGAGACCTCAGCTTGTGCTGGAGAGGCAAGGAGTGGTCACTCAGGTGAGGCCACTTGATACCTCACTGCACCTGGTGGCAGGAGCTGGGAGGGATAAAAGCTCAGCATTTCCCTTCAGCTCTTTGCCACAGCAACGCTATCCCTGCCTGGTTGCCTCTGGCCTCTTGCTCCTTGGACCCTTGCCGATGCCTTGCTCCTTGGACCCTTGCCTTGCTCCTTGGACCCTTGCATTGCCGATGCCTTGCTCCTCGACCCTTGGACCTTCGCCTTGCTTCTTGTTCCTTGAACCTTCGCCTTGCTCCTTGCTCCTTGCTCCTTGGACCTTCACCTTGCTGACGCCTTGCTCCGTGACTCCCAGACCTTCGCCTCCGCCTTGCTCCTTGACCCTGTGACTGCCTGCTGCTGGACCCTCAGCTCTGCACCTGTTCCTGCTTCTACACCACCATCTTGCCTCTGGTCCTGACGTCCTCAGTCAGGGCTTCAACTGCCCGCCGACCGGACCGTGACAGAGGAGAGGTCATACGCCTCTGATTACCTGTAGGCCAGGAGGAAAAATGGGAGAGGCCTAAGGTGCTCGTCTTGCCTGTGGGCTTCCATACCCTCCAACATTTCTCCAATGAAAATAGGGACGTCCCATTCCATAATGATAATTTTACTATTTATACCCCACACATCTTACTGGGTTGCCCCAGCTACTCTGGGCAGCTTCTAACATATATAAAAGCCTAATAAAACAGTAAACATTTAATAATAATAAAAACCCTTCCCTTTACAGGATTGCCTTTGGATGGCTCGGGGATCGGATAACTCCATACCCTCCAACATTTTTCCAATGAAAATAGGGACATCCTAATGTTAGGCTTCAGGGAATCTGATCCCTCCCACGGTGGCAGTCAAGAAGCAGATAAACAAGGAAAGTTCTTACCAAGTAATTTATTCATAATGCACGGAGAGAGACAAAGGAATGCAGTCTCACTAAGATAATGGCGTTGCTCTGAGTAAAGTCCCACCCCCTCTGTCTCTCTTATTCTGTGTCATCCTTTGGCCCTACAGAGCTAAGCTGAGCTTTCTGCCTCTGAGCTTTCTGTTCTACTACCCTCAATGCTTGCCTGGTCCTGGGAGAAGCGGGGTCAGGAACACTTTCCAAAGACACCGAGTCTGTCAGCCATCTCTCCCCTGGTGATTCTTCTTCCTGCTGTTCCCCTTCCAATATTTCCCAGCTTCTCCCCTCTGCAGCCCCTGAACAATGCCCTTCTGCAAACCACTGTACTAAATCTATGTTGTCCTCCTGATCTTGGGAAGGTTCAGGAGAGGCAGGGAGCAGCCTCCACCATTCCTCCTCAGTCCAGCCCCTGACACCTAAGGAAAAGTAGGACATTCCGGGATCAAATCAGAAACCGGGCTGGGTTCTCTAAATCAGAGATGTCCCTGGGAAATAGGGACACCTGGAGGGTATGGGCTTCTCAAGAGCATCTGGCTGGCCACTTTTGAAAGCAGGATGCTGGACTCAATGGAATGTAGGTGTCATTGGGCATGGCTCGACTTATGTTCTTAGCAATTGTTATACAACATTACATTCTAATAATCTTATGGATTACAAGAGACCCTTAATAAGGTATCTCAACACTCCTACATACTTCTCTGCCCCAGGCCATCTCCCATCACTCAAGCGTTGCCCGTGATCAAAATGGGGATAAGCCAATCTGTCAATTATGGTTTCCCTGTGTCCCAACCCCGTTCTTTTAAAGTCCTCATGAAAATTCACCAGCATCTGAGTGTGGATTTCTTCTAATATTCACAATTTTTGTAATCAGTTTTCCCCTACCATGCAAAGTACCGTGTTTCCCCTTTTTTAAGACACCGTCTTATTACTTTTTTTTCTCAAAAAACCACAGGGTGGCTTATTTTTGGTGGGATGTCTTACTCGTATTTTTATTATGAGTCTGAGGGAAGGGAGGTGTGTGCGTCCCTGGCCCAGCCCTCTCTCCCCAGCCCTGGGATGTTCGCAAAGGGCTGCTCTCTCTCTCCTCTGATGTGGGGACTCACTTAATAGCAATCTGCTACACTGGAGCTTCTTAAATCTAAACCAGTATAATGGAATCTATCTGTGTGATACAGTCCTAGCAGTAGCCTATAGTAAAGCAAATAAGGATCTCTACTAGCCAGCTGCCCAAGACTTAAGTTCCAACAATGTAACACTTTGTAGTGCTAAAATAAAAAAAATCCTTCAGTAGCACCTTAAAGACCAACTAAGTTTTATTTTGGTATGAGTCTTTAAGGTGCTACTGAAGGAATTTTTTTATTTTACTTCGACCCAGACCAACACGGCTACCTACCTGTAACCAGAACTTTGTAGTGCTATCACTGATAGCAAAGAAGCTACCTGCTGAGAACAAAGAAGCCAGCTAAACAGCAATTAAGATTGCTGACTTGGTAAATGGTAGCAATTAAGAAGCAATTGAGCTAGCAAGGTAAAATTTTGTGGGTAAAGGAAGCTAGGACCGGCAGTTTAACTTTTGTGCTCACAAACAGCAAGAAGGAAAAAGTCCTTAATTTTTTTAAAAAAGTCCCCAAGGCAAGGACTGCGATCCAGACTACTTACAAATCCTTAAAGGGGCAGCTCCACAGACAAGCAAGCATAAGGTAGAAAGGAAGGCTGCAAGGAGACAACAATCAGACACAGACGCGCACACAGACGCGCACACGGAGATCTCTCCCTTAAAGGGAAAACAGCCTTTGCATTCAATCGCTCCTCTCCCGTCAAGAGGAAATCAACAGGCAACTCATGGGTGGACGCATAGAATGGAAGGGAAAGGTGGAGGGAAGCGAGAGGTGGGTTCTGTGTGTGTGTGAGAGAGAGAGAGAGAGAGACAGAGAGACAGAGGACACAGACGCGCACACGGAGATCTCTCCCTTAAAGGGAAAACAGCCTTTGCATTCAATCGCCCCTCTCCCGTCAAGAGGAAATCAACAGGCAACTCAGGGGTGGGCACATAGAATGGAAGGGAAAGGTGGGGGGAAGCGAGAGGTGGGTGCTCTCTCTCTCTCTCTGTGTGTGTGTGTGTGTGTGTGTGTGAGAGAGAGAGAGAGAGAGAGAGAGAGAGAGAGAGAGAGAGAGAGAGAGAGAGAGAGAGAGACGCAGGGGGCGGGGGGAGAGAGAGAGACAGACGCGCTCACGGAGGTCACGAGGCTTCGGCAGCCAGCAGCTACGGCTCTTCAGTGCATTTTTACAAGCTTTTAAAGGAAATACGTGTCTGTGGAGCGACAGCAAAATGGAGATATTTTTAAGGGGGGGTTGGCTGGCGGGAGGGGGGTTATTGCTACTGGGTGAAGGGTCTATCAGTATGTCTTATTTTCGGGGTATGGCTTGTATCGCGCAATTGCTTAGAAATCCTGCTATGGCTTATATAATGACTACGTCTTAAAAAAGGGGAAACACGGTAATTTCCCCTCATAGTGCATTTTCACTAATATATGTATTTACAAGGATGCTTCAAACTCGTATATGCATCTTTGCAAACATTATTTGGCTGGTGTGTTTTAAGTGTTGGGGGAGGGGTAGCTCACCGTGAACTTCTCCCTTGTTCTCTTAGAATAGCAATAGTGCCCACCTGAGAGGTGCAGGAGCTAAATTCCGGTGAGTTTTTTCTGGGGGGCAAAAAGTCCTGGTATTACTACAGATGATACAGAAAAGCGATAAATGGATGGCATTGAAGAGGGCTGATTTAAACCTATCCCCTTAAATTACCGTTGCCCCAACTGCACTGCCCATAGCTGCCAAGTTATCCCTTTTTTAAAGGGATTTTCCCTTATGCTGAATAGGCTTCCTCGCGAGAAAAGGGAAAACTTGGCAGCTATGGCACTGCCCTGTCATATAAGTGGGACCTCTAACTTCTCCTTAATAGACATGGATTTGCTAAGTAAAGTAACTTATTCTGAATAGAGCCAAAGTCGGGTTCCCTCCCCTGCTTGTGAGCGCGTGCAACGTTTGTTTACATTTACAATAGAGCCGGCCTTTCAAGTATGTGTATCTTGGCCAAGGTTGTTATTTTCTGCTCTGCAACCTTCTCCAGAGCTGCCCAGGCCGTTGAGTCACAATGGAAATCTCTGAACTCTGCGATGAAGAAGCTGGGGGCATTGAAGCACCAATGGATCGCCCAACGTGGTTGGACGTTTTGCATCTTTCCAATGATCATTGTCACAGCAGATCTGCAGCGCTTTCTTCAGGTTCTTCTTTATTAAACTCCGAGTGAAGCTTGTTGCATTCCAAGCCCAAATAAAGTAGCAAACCCAACTGTTGTGCACTTCCATACAAATGGGGGAGGCTGAGGGGAAGACTGCCGGCAGAGGCGATCCCCACACCGCCTGAAAAGGCAGCCCCGGTGCCTGCAGGTGCCCGAGCCAGCATGTCACTCACAGGAGAGACACATGGCTCAGGCACACTGCAGGCCCCCCACACTAAGTGCCGCCCCCCACCAGGGCCGTCTTAAGCATGCCTGGCGCCCTGGCGCGACGGATCCCACCGGCGACCCCCGCCCCGTTTCCCGGCATGGCGGGCGGGCGCAGCTGCCGCCTGGAGGGCCAGCACCCTGTGCCATCCAGCCTGGCCGCCCCCTGTTGCGACGCCCCTGCACGTAGTGGAGGCGGCCCCAGGTCCGCATGTCTCTAGAGAGCGGCCTGAACAGCTGAGAGGCGCACCTAGGGCTGCATCCGCCGCACCTCTCAGTGGGCGCAGTGGCGCCCCTGGTGACCTGGCGCCCTGGTGCCCCACACCACCGGACCCGGGCCTAGAGACGGCCCTGCCCCCCACAGTAAGTGCCTGCCCAGGGCGTCCCACGCCCCTCCTAGCTACCCTAGTGGTAAAATAAAAAAGGACCTAAAAACAAAATGCCCCTCAGCACATGCATAAAGCCATTCCTCTGAGAAAGAACCTGGCTTCTGTTTTTAAAGCTAGATCTGAGTATCAAGGATGGGCAAACATCAGTTTGTGCATTTCTTTTTTAAAAATACCCTCATGAGAATTCATCAACATTCTCCTCATTTTCATATTTTTTGCAGGCAAATGATATGCACATATTTGCAAAGCAATTTCCCCTAATATATTGCATTTTTGTTTGCTATTATCACTAATACGTGCATTTTTGTGCCCACTTTTCCCCACTGCTTGGAAAGGTCATTTTAAAAAGGAATAAGTTTGAGTTCCTGTTGACTTCTTCCAAAGAGGAACAAATTCCATCCCAGTTCAAGTCACAGTTCATTCATGTGGTTCTGGGCATTTAAAAAACAAAACAAAAAAACAGCCTTCTGAATTTTACAAGCTATTATGCCAAAGTATTAAAAAAATACTTAAGAAGGCTAAGAAAAAAAATCAAGACACCAGTCTAATGAGAAAGATAAATAAAGCAATTTGTTGTGAACATTAACTTAAAACAGCAGCAGCACTTTTTCAGAGAGACAAAAATGGTAAATGCAGTAACCACAGTGAAACACAGAGGTCAGTGTGATGAAACCCTTGTATACATATAAATTATTGAAATAAAATTAAAATTGATTTGAGTTTAAAATTTCCCACTTCATTCAGTTTCACTTCATTCAGATGTAATTTGGATGAAGGTAAAGGGACTCCTGACTGTTAAGTCCAGTTGCAGACGACTCTGAGGTTGCGGCGCTCATCTCGCTTTACTGGCTGAGGGAGCTGGCGTTTGTCCACAGACAGCTTCCAGGTCATGTGGCCAGCATGACTAAGACGCTTCTGGCGAACCAGAGCAGCGCACGGAAACGCCGTTTACCTTCCCGCTGGAGCAGTACCTATTTATCTTCTTGCACTTTGAAGTGTTTTCAAACTGCTAGGTTGGCAGGAGTAATTTGGATATTTTTGCATTAATTCACGGAATTGGACTCCCTGGTCCTGAATGGGGTAACTGTGCCCCTGAAAGACCAGGTGCGCAGCCTGGGAGTCATTTTAGACTCACAGCTGTCCATGGAGGCACAGGTCAACTCTGTGTCCAAGGCAGCTGTTTATCAGCTCCATCTGGTACGCAGGCTGAGTCCCTACCTGCCCACTGACTGTCTCTCCAGAGTGGTGCATGCTCTAGTTATCTCTCGCTTGGACTACTGCAATGCGCTCTACGTGGGGCTACCTTTGAAGGTGACCCAGAAACTACAACTAATCCAGAATGCGGCAGCTAGACTGGTGACTGGGAGCGGCCGCCGAGACCACATAACACCGGTCCTGAAAGACCTACATTGGCTCCAAGTACGTTTCCGAGCACAATTCAAAGTGTTGGTGTTGACCTTTAAAGCCCTAAATGGCCTCGGTCCAGTATACCTGAAGGAGCGTCTCCACCCCCATCGTTCTGCCCGGACACTGAGGTCCAGCGCCGAGGGCCTTCTGGCGGTTCCCTCACTACGAGAAGCCAAGTTACAGGGAACCAGGCAGAGGGCCTTCTCGGTAGTGGCACCCACCCTGTGGAATGCCCTCCCACTAGAGGTCAAAGAGAACAACAATTACCAGACCTTTAGAAGGCATCTCAAGGCAGCCCTGTTTAGGGAAGCTTTTAATGTGTGATGGATTTCTGTATTTTAATGTTTGATGGATTTCTGTATTTTAGAATTTCTGTTTTGTTGGAAGCCGCCCAGAGTGGCTGGGGGAACCCAGCCAGATGGGCGGGGTATAAATAATAAATTATTATTATTATTATTATTATTATTATTATTATTATTATTATTATCTGAATTAGTTCATTCCGAACACTCCTTTCCCCTAATATAGGTGTTTTTGTAGATATTATTTGACTGGAGATGGGCTGATTTCAAAGGATGGCTGTGTTTCGAGAAGTGAAAATTAGCCAGGTTTGCCTGTAAATGAATTGGATTTTTCCTCCATCCCTGCTGAGGAACGGTTGCCTGCACTTATGCAGAAGGCATTCTATCTTTTACCTGAAGCCACTTATTATTATTTTTCAATGTAAAGACAACGTGCCTCTGAACATTTTCAGAGTGGCTGGTGAAACCTTTTTTTAAAAGCCTTACTAAAAGAGGCAAGGGGTATTAGGCAAAACATCGAACGCACATTGGTTTCCTTGACTTTGCATGTATCTTGCTTTGGGTGAAGAAGGTGGAAAAAAATCTACGTAGCTGGGACAGTATGATCTTGTGCTCTAGCCAGTTTGCAAGTCCTGTTGTTGCTGCTACTTCTCCACTTCCCTCCCTGAACATCTCCAGCGTCAATGTCGGCTTCAGGAAGCACCGCATAGTTTTTTTTTAGGGGGGGGGCTATTTGGAAAAGGGTAGGCAGCGAGTCTGGCTCTTGGCTCTTGTACCTTAGAATTAGATTGCTATAAATATATGTAACTGTAGGCACTGCCCAGTGTAGCATTTCTTCATAAAATGCTGCTTGAAAAGCGCGGAGAGGATGGTGGGGATCTTTCTCTCTCCTTCCCTCCACACCTCCACTCCCCAGCTTGGAAAGAGGAAGTTATTATCTGCGATAAAAGCGGCTGTTGACATTAGAAATACAGACTCAAGGACCCAGACGGGAAATTTAATAAAAAGAAAACAAATGTCGAAGGGAAAGGGGAGGTTAACAGTATTGCAAAGCAAAGCCAGATGCAGCAGTAAATATCTTCCCAGAGGCAAAGTGCGAGCTACTACCTTTCAGGCCGAGCTTGCACAGCTCAGTTACTCATTACGTCGGACATGGGGGAAGACACACACATGCCCTTTGGTTGAAGGAAAGCAGGGCCAATTACACCTCTCATTTTGACATCTTGTGGCAGCCCGGGAGAAGGAAAGACGGTTAAAAGGTGCATCAAGAAAGCTTTTCTTCCAGGCTTCACAATTCTAGTTTTTTCCTTCCTCTTACAACACTAGAAGTCACAGACATCCAATGAAGTTGAATGTTTGAACATCTAGGAAGCGGGGGGGGGGGGGAGAGAGAGAGAACTTATTCACATAGCATACAGTTAAACTAGGGAACTGTCTCCCAGAAGAAGACCCAGGAATGGCCACCAACCAGTTTGTGGAGAAGGCTATCATAGAATCATAGATTTGTAGAGTTAGAAGGGATCCCAAGGGAATGCAGGAATCTCAGCTAAAGCATCCATAACAACCTCTGCTTAAAAGCCTCCAAGGAAGGAGAGTCCACCTTCCGAAGGAGGCCGTTCCATGGTGGGAGACTTCCTCTAGCCATGATGCCTATGTTATACCTCCACTGTTGGGAGCAGTGATACTTCTGAATGCCAGCTGCTGGAAACCAAAGAAGAGGAGACTACTCTTATGCTCAGGTCCTGCTTGTGGGTTTCCCCACAGGCATATTGGTTGGCCACCGTGGGAACAGAATGCTGGGCTTGAGCACATACTTGTAAGGACAGCCTGCTGCAAAGGCCCATCTCGTTCTGCCTCCTGTTCTCACAGTGACCAGGCACAAGCAGGACATGAGTGCAGCCTCACTCTTCCCCCCTGAGATTCCCAGCAAGTGGTCTTCAGAGGCCTCTGGTGGTGGAGGTAGACAATAGCCATTGTGGCAAGTAGTCATTGTGCTCTACCACTGAGCCACAGCCCTTCCCCCAAACCTATGTCTGTGCTGAACCTGATGAAGGGTGACTGTTTTAGCACATGACCCTAGAAGTGCTTTGGAGCAATTTGCTTATCATCTGTGTGCATGCACGGAGATTGCTTGTTTGCTTATGTTCTATTTATGGATCTATGCCAGATAGGAAGTGTAAGGGAGCTATTTCCAAACCAAATGTTTACATTTTAGCCAATGCAAATTTCAAGCTTAAATTATCAGTGTGGCGAAACCAAAACACCTGTGCATTGCCTTTGGAAATGGATTAAAACAGGAATAGCTAACCTGTAATCTTCCCACACCACCATGCCGTGAGACTGCAACCCTGACCGTTGGCCATGCTGGCTGGAACTGACGGCAGCTGGAGTTCAGCAGCACCTCAAAGGCCACAGGTTAGACACCCCAACAGACTCGTTTTGGAAGTTGGTCAATTCAACATTTACGGGCAACATTTCTGGAAGTGTTCAGTCAAACTCTGCAGTGGGGTCAAGCTCCACAAAGAACAGGGCTCTCTCAGGGGACTAAAAGTTTCCAGCTTCTTCATAGGCATGACAGGGAAAGCTCTGTTACTCAGAAGCAAAAGGCTCTGCTGCCTCTCCACTGCCCCTGCCCCCCCCCCCCCGCCCCACACTCAGCACTGTCTCCAGGATAAACTTGAGTGCAGACCTCTTCTTTTTTCTTTTTTTAAAGCCTTTCCAGTTTTCCCAAGCTTTCACTCCAGGCAATAGGTTTGGCAGTTGTGAATCTGAAGTGGCTCCATTTAAGATGATCAGAGGAAACAGGCTGACAGTGAGCTGATTAGAAAGCTCTTAGAGGCTCCCACACGGAAGGGGAGGTATTCTTTCCTGTGTGTGCTGCCTAACCAGAACTCAGGGCTGCAGATTTGATATCCTATCCATCCCTTGGAGAGCTTTGTGTGCATGTCCAGAAACACCAAATAGGGCAATTTGAAAAGCAGGACAGCCAACCAGCCCTTTGCCAGCCTTCCTGTCTTCCTCAAGCTCTGCTGTGAGGAGGGAGATAACGAAACAATCTTGTGAAAAACTGGAGGAATTTAAAGTGGCAATGAATGGCAGCTTCCTTAACTCTTGTCTTATTGAAGAATCCCCAGAAAATAACTCTTCCTTCCTTCCTTTCTTCCTTTCTGTTTTGAATTTTCTATAAATAGCATATCAGGAAAAAGTGAAAATATTTTGAGTGCTAGAACATTTCAGAGCATTAATTTCTGGCTGAAGGGCAACCATGTTTGCAACTCTTACTTATCTGTGTGGAACAAGAGATTCTGAGTTTTGTTTTGCTTTTTAAATGCTCCTCCAATATCAGTCCAGCTCATAGCTGCCAAGTCTCCCGTTTTTCACGGGAAACCCCCGGATTTTAATCCGTTCCCCGCTGTTATCCTGAATAGAAAAAAATCCCAGAAATCCCCTGGATTTCCTACCTGCCAAGGAGGCTCCATTTCGGGTGCCGCTCTGCCCATGCCTGGGCACTGGAAATCGGGCAGAGCGGCACCGGAAGTTGCTTCTACGCATATCTGGACATGCGTAGAAGCGACTTCTGGTGCCGCGCTGCTGCTGATCCCGCATTTTTCAGCGGGAGACTTGGCAGCTATGGTCCAGCTATTGGGTCGCTGCCGCTTTTTAAATTTATTTATTTTTTTACCTTACAATTTGGAGAATGAGGAAATAGTTTTATTTGAGGAAAATGTTCAGCAGCCTTTAAAGGGAATGTTAAGATCAATGAAGTAAAAGGCACTCCTACGGCACCAGCTCTAAATTAATCCAGTTTTCATTCATATTTCAAGAGCCTACAGAGTTAAACAAAGCACGTCTGTCCCTCCTTTCACTGCTGCTTCCGCAATCTAGGAAGTGGGAGGACTCACAAAGTGCTTCAGGGATGGCATGACTTATAAGGAAGAACCCACAGAGATGCAAAAATATTAGGGTCAAATATAGCCCAGATGTGTGCTTTAAGAAAAACTGGTCCAGATACTCTGCAGATGCAGAATGGCATTGCTTCAGGGGCAAGGAACCTATGGCCTTTTTTTCCAATCCCAGCCAGCGTAGCCAATGTTCAGGGATTATTATGATTATTATTATTATTTTCATCAGGAAAATAAAGCAGGAGGAGGAGGGCACTCTTCTTGCATGGCTCACAACTTACCTTTGTGCTGTGTACATTAAAGGATGCAGCTTCGCTCCAGTTCTTTTGAGAAATTTCCACTGGATGTGACAGGTTTCATGGTAAGCCTGTTCCGCATCCCTTAAAGGTAAAGGGGCCCCTGACCATCAGGTTCAGTTGTGTCCGGCTCTGGGGTTGCGGCGCTCATCTCGCTCTATAGGCCGAGGGAGCCAGCGTTTGTCCGAAGACAGCTTCCGGGTCATGTGGCCAGCATGACAAAGCTGCTTCTGGCGAACCAGAGCAGCGCACGGAAACACCGTTTACCTTCCCACCGGAGCGGTACCTATTTATCTACTTGCACTTTGATGTGCTTTCGAACTGCTAGGTGGGCAGGAGCTGGGACCGAGCAACAGGAGCTCACCCCGTTGCAGGGATTCGAACCGCCGACCTTCTGATCAGCAAGCCCTAGGCTCTGTGGTTTAACCCACAGCACCACCTGGGTCCCCCTTATCCGCATCCCTTATACTACAGCCAATGTATTTCATAAAAAGGATCAAATGTCTGTTGCGAAGGCAATCCCGTTTTAGCCTTCCTGCCTCTGCAACAGCTGTAAGGCTAGCCTTGCTAGCGAAGGAGTTTTCTCTTCTGGTTTCTTGCTGCTTCTTTTTGTTTGGGTCTCTTTTTGTATATTGGAAGAACACTGTAAAGCCCTTGAGATGCTCATAAAGTCTTTCATTGGCTTCCTGGACCCATCAGAGAACAGGCGTGTGGGTGGCATCCATGTAAGGAGCTTATCAACCTGCCTAAAACAGTTGTGCTTTTTTGGCCCACGGCAGATAAATAAATGAAATGAATTAAACAAGGAGGAGGAGTGCCAGCTTTGCTGCCTTAAATCACGTTGCCATTTCAGATAGTAAATAACGATGTGTTTGGAGAATTTCTTGATTAATTGCCATAGTCTGAGCCGAGTCTGCCTCTCTCTGCCCCGCTTACATATGTACACAACAAGCCTTTTAAAGCAGAGGTCTTTCCCAGTTTGCATCTGTAGCAGAATTGTTTTATTGTTTTATTGCTGGTGTGTTTGCTGCTCTGGACTCTTTTGGGAGGAAGGGCAGGGTTTAATAAATAAATAAACACACCATGGAGGCTGATCCATTACCATGAATGGGGCACTGCCCAACCAACCTCAATCCGCCCTCAACCAACCCCCATTCTAGAATGCTTACGATGCCTGCAAATTTAACCAACTTCTGACAACAAGAGGGGCAAAGACTATAATCAGTGAATGGGGGAAGAACAAAGCTTCATTTTCCAAAAGTGCCAAATTAGAGTCCAAATTGAAACTTGTGCTTGATGAACACTCTACCATGTGGGCATGAATTACTTGGTTGAAATCAATGAGTTTGAGCACACCTTACGCCAGTGGTTTTGTGACCCATATAAGAACAGACATACCCAGTAAGGGTTGTGCTTTCTACTCACAGCAGCAGTTTGAAGATCAAGTTTACTGGTTTAATTTACCCCCAATTTATTATTTGTGCAAATTTACTAGATGACTAAATCCTAGTCATACTCAAGAGTACACCCATGGATGTGGCTTACCGAAGTCATGAATTTTAATGGGTCTACACTGAGTAGATACAGTCCCTAGCATTTATTGTTAAGTTCATTTAGGAATCAGGATGTATGCTAGCTTGCATAGAAAGGAGAAAAACAATGTGCTGATAGCAGTGGAAATATATATACACACAGAGAGAGAGAGAGACTAGTAAAATATCCATAATATCTAGTTTTTCACCCAAGCTTGGTGTGCTTTGGAGTTGAATTCCCATAAAAGTGCTGAAGCACATCTTTGATCTCAGGATATATTTCCTTTATAAAAAGAGGTTAACATAACTGAGGTCAAGTGGGATATGTCATGTATCTAGTAAAACAGTGGTCGGGCTCTGAAGCAATGAGCCAGCAATTGTAGATTTATTCCTTTTCATCTGTCATGAAATGCATTTTTTTTCAAAACCTAGAGAAGAAAAATCCCCAACCAGATACCCCGTTCAGCATTACATTCAATTTAATCCATACTGAGCAGGGTATATATATATATATATATATATATATATATATATATATATATATAATCTTATAAAGAGTTGTGCTAAAGTTAAATATCATGTATAAGTCATTTCTTTGGCGATCACTCGTAGCCAAGTAAGATTGTCTTCCATAAACACAATTTTAACAATGGGTCCGTAAGTGACTGTGGAGGCCAATTCTGGATCCACACGTCCTTCCACAGTGGGGACATTGGTTCCCAGGCGGGAGTTGATCACGGTGTAGATTTGCCAAGCGTGCCTTCCTCTTAGCATCCTGAGATCGAGTTTCTTCAAAGCCCATGGCACCTTTGGTAAAGGCTGTTCTCCAACTGGAGCGCTCGCAGGCCAGTGTTTCCCAGTTGTCAGTGTTTATACTATATTTTTTGAGATTTGCCTTGAGACAGTCTTTAAACCTCTTTTGTTGACCACCAGCATTACGCTTTCCATTTTTAAGTTCGGAATAGAGGAGTTGCTTTGGAAGGCGATCATCAGGCATCCGCACAACATGACCAGTCCGACAAAGTTGATGTTGAAGAATCATTGCTTCAACACTGATGATCTTTGCTTCTTCCAGGACACTGATATTAGTTCGCCTGTCTTCCCAAGTGATGTGTAAAATTTTTCGGAGACACCATTGATGGAATCTTTTGAGGAGTTGGAGATGGCGTTTATAAGTGGTCCATGTTTCACAAGCACATAGTAAGGTTGGTAGTACAATAGCTTTGTAAACAAGCACTTTGGTTTCCCTGCGAATGTCCCGGTCCTCAAACACTCTGCTGTTTGAGGACTACTCTCTCTGCTCCTGAGCTTTTAAAAATACAAATGTTACCACCCACAGGAGAAGCATGACCAGAAACAAAGGTTATGCACTTCAAAGTGGCAACAAGTTTCAGGTTGCTGAGCTCAGCCAAGGTTAGACCTAGCATGTCACCTGAACCAGGGCTTGTGGTTAGGGAGGAGAGAGTGTGGCCTTAAGTCCTCATTGGGACAGCATGCTAAAGCAAACCTTGGCTGAGATCAGCACAGTACAGCAGAGAGGAACAGAGGAGCTCACACATTCCCATGGTCAGGCTCAGCCATGTTTAGGCTTACCATACCTTGTGAATGGACCCAGGAGAAGATACTTCCTGCAGAGCTGACAAGTCAGGGGAGAGCACATCCATGCACCAACCAAATGAAGTGTGTGGGGATGTTTTTATAAGTGGGGTGAAGAGCCCTGAATTTCTATAGAGGCCATTGATAATGGAGAAAGCTTTGAGTTGCTTTCCCACAAATTTTTATGGTAAATGTTACTTTGATTTATTCTATGCGAATTTGCAAAATTCACTCTTGATACTATCTTTCACAGTAAAATATACACACACAGTCACAGAGAGAAGGATTGAGAGGACATGCAGCTGGATCCCGTCCAACAGCGGCACTAAATAACTTATGAAAATGGTTCGTTATGTTTTCACTGGAACTAAAACTAAATCTGGAGGTGAAAAGACAATCAACAAAGCCGCAATGTTGAGACTCCAGAAATAGAAAACAGCTGTCTCCAGAGGAAGCCTTGGCTGGCTCTGGACAGGGAGATAGTCCACAGAAGCAGGGACTCCAGCTCAGTTTCTCAAGGAAAAACTGCAGAGCGTTGAACCTCAAAGAGTTAGGCATCTCAGAAAGTTGGCCAGGGGGCGATTCACATGGAGGAACCATATTTCCAGTTTCACCAGTTGCCTCACATTTTCGCTAAAGGAGCAGCAGAACAAAAACAAAACAGCAACACTCATTCATGCAGAAGGATTTAGAGCTAGCCAAACTGCATGCATAATCAACGAGGATTAATATATGCCTGCGACCGGTGCTTTTTTTCTGGGAAGACACAGGGGTACGCAGACCCCTAAACAGCTTGAAGTGCTGGGCTGGGGGGGGGGCGCAGGGTGACCTCACTGCATTTTAAGCTGCTAATGTGTACATGACCTGACTTCTTATAGCTTGGAAGCTCTGTAGCAGTAAGCAGGAATCCACGAGATGTAGCACTTGTGTATGTAGAGAATCCCTGTCAGTCATATAGATGATCTTGGACACAACTGCTTCTCAGTGGTATTGCATTTCTTCCTTCCTCTCCAATGGGATTTTAATAATAAATGCAATAATTCCTATACAACAATTCTATATGGATGATTCACGATTATTTAATATCTTTCCCCAGCAGCGGCATAGCATATGCCTGCGCTGCCCAGGGTGGGTGTGCTCCCGAGGGTGGGCGGGACGCGGAGGATGCCCTCGCAGGCACAGGATAGCCGCTCGGGTGCACAGAACAGTGCACGCACCCTGCAGCCAGGGGCGGAGCGGGCCGCCCATGGGGGCAGAGTGAGCCGTCGATGGTGGACATTCAGTGCGCCGCCCACCTTCTACTCCCAAGCCTCCCCCAAACTGCTAAAACAAAGGGGAAAGGGGGGAGTGCCATCAGGAAAGCAGCACAGCACAGCCTCTTTCCCCAACGGCTCAGGGTAGGCTTGGAAGTCGCGGGCAGACGGCACGCCAAATGTCATCACCCCCCTCAGCGAAGACACCCATGGCGGTCCGCCCCCACTGCCTCCCTTCCTCTGCCCCTGTTCCCCAGTCTTGATGGGAGCTGGAGCCAGCAATATCTGGAGGACTCTGGAGGACCATAGGTGGTCCAGCCCCAGTCTATGGTATAGCTCAGGGATGGGGAACCTGTGGTCCCTCCAGAAACGCTGTTGGACTACAGCTTCCATCAGTCCCCGCCAGCATGGCCAATGGCCAGGGATGATGGGAGTTGTGGTCCAACAGCTCACCTCTGGACAGTTTCCCCATCCCTGCCTTTGCTCACCTTGGCAATTAACAGCTTGAATGTTGCACATATGGATCAAAGTCTCCGAATAAAATGGAACAATGATTGTTTCCGATGAGTTTCATAGAACTATGCCAAATAAGATGCATTTGTCTTGCTGCACCAAAGGGTTGCGGAAGCCATAGGAAGGGAGGGAAATGCAGGAAGATTATATGTTGTACAAAGGCAGTCAAGACAAACATTAAAAGCAGGGGGACTGAATACAGCTCTAGAATGTCTAAATTACTCTTGGCTAAAATGTCTGGCTTACCACTGGAATAGTGTAATTACAAAGCTAGCATGAAGCAGGCTGTGGATCTAGTTACCCATTTCTTACTAGCAATAGCAGCAAAAACTTCTCTCTTTTTTTCTTCTCCCCCTTTTTGCCAGTAGCAGGGGCGCTTGACAGAAACCTTGTGTCTTATACATGATGTGACTTATAGGCAAAAACTGTTTTTAATCAGGCAAATCTCTAACTGGTATGCAGTTGCGGTCTCTCCTCTCAAATGTCAGGCGGAACTGAGGAAAGGAGGGGAATTAAATCAGTGGTGTAAATTTTGTTTTAAAATGTGCACTTCAAATACCCCCCTTTATATTAACCGGGGGCCTGTTTAATTAGGTAGCCATGTTGTCCTGGAAAATGCATGGGCAGTAACATGGAATGCTTTGTATCTGTTTGTTTTTCTTAAGCCGGAGTGCATTCTTCTCTCACCCTGTCCCTTTTTTTTTCTCCCTCTTCTTTGCCGGTCTTGCAAAGCACAAATGACCCCACAACAAATACAAGAAGGTTTCTTGTTTGCCTAGGCCTAGCTGATTAACCGCACAGTTGTGAGCCGAGCTGCTTGGTTGGACAAGGCAAGCCTCACTTTCAGTTTTGAGGGTTTATACGGGAGAACGGAGAAAATCAATGACAAACCTAGACAGCATCTTAAAAAGCAGAGACATCACCTTGCCAACAAAGGTCCGTATAGTTAAAGCTATGGTTTTCCCAGTAGTGATGTATGGAAGTGAGAGCTGGACCATAAAGAAGGCTGATCGTCAAAGAATTGATGCTTTTGAATTATGGTGCTGGAGGAGACTCTTGAGAGTCCCATGGACTGCAAGAAGATCAAATCTATCCATTCTTAAGGAAATCCACTCTGAGTGCTCACTGGAAGGACAGATCCTGAAGCTGAGGCTCCAATACTTTGGCCACCTCATGAGAAGAGAAGATTCCCTGGAAAAGACCCTGATGTTGGGAAAGATGGAGGGCACAAGGAGAAGGGGACGACAGAGGACGAGATGGCTGGACAGTGTTCTCGAAGCTACGAACATGAGTTTGACCAAGCTGCGGGAGGCAGTGGAAGACAGGAGTGCCTGGCGTGCTCTGGTCCATGGGGTCACGAAGAGTCGGACACGACTGAACGACTAAACAACAACACCACGGGAGAACGGAGACCAATGGGGATCACTTGCTGTTTCTAGCACACTCGGGGCCACATTCAGACCATACATTTAAAGCCTAATGATAACAGTCATGGCTTTCTCCAGAGAATTCTGGGAGCTGTAGTTAAGAGTTGTTAGAAGACCCTGTTCCCCTCACAGAGCTACCACTCTCAGAGTAGTTTAACAATCCATCCTTCTTCACTCACCCAGGATTCAAGTTTCCTTTGGAAATGAGGCGCAACAGAAACCGTGGTGTCTTTAAGATATAGAGGCAACCCAGCCAGATGGGTGGGGTATAAGTTATAAATTATAAGCATTATTATATGGTTTATCTACACATATATACAACCTGAGCCTATGGCGGAGGGGCTCACAGCTTTGTGCTCCCAGAGGGTTCTGTCTCTCCCATGGCCACAGGCTTGCATGGCAGCTGAAATCTGCTATGACTCTCTAGCTCCCTTGCTTCATTTAACAGGCTGCCCCTATTTTTCTAGAATACAACTCAAATCCTAAAAACTCCTCCCCTTCCAACATTGGCCTGTCCCCTGTCCCCCACTAACTCTGAGCTGAAGGAGGGACCCCTCTCTCTGGGATATTCCCAACATAGCTGCCAAGTTATCCCTTTTTAAAAGGGATTTTCCATTATGCTGAATAGGCTTCCTCGCGAGAAAAGGGAAAACTTGGCAGCTATGATTCCCAATGACCCATCACTTTCCTTTCATTCTCCTTAATGGCCCATTCCAAGTGATTTCCTGAGCAAGGGAAGCCAGCCTGGATTGATTTTAACATACTAACTAAACCCAGTGTCTGGCACCCAGGAATTAGAAGTGGGGTCCAGGCACCCCACAAACTCAGGGTGGCACATAAGAATATATATATCCTAACAGTGTTTGTTGGATGGCACATAGCTCAGTGATGGTGTTCTTTGGCCTGGTGCTTATATCACAGGAGTGCCGTGGTTTCCACGCTCCATCACTCCATTTCATAATATACTCCAAGTTACAGGTAGGTAGCCGTGTTGGTCTGACGTAGTCGAAACAAAATAAAAAAATTCCTTCCAGCAGCACCTTTGTTGTTGTTTAGCCGTTTAGTCGTGTCCGACTCTTCGTGACCCCATGGACCATAGCACGCCAGGCACTCCTGTCTTGCACTGCCTCCCGCAGTTTGGTCAAACTCATGTTCGTAGCTTCGAGAACACTGTCCAACCATCTTGTCCTCTGCCATCCCCTTCTCCTAGTGCCCTCAATCTTTCCCAACATCAGGGTCATTTCCAAGGATTCTTCTCTTCTCATGAGGTGGCCAAAGTATTGGAGCCTCAGCTTCACGATCTGTCCTTCCAGGGAGCACTCAGGGCTGATTTCCTTAAGAATGCATAGGTTTGATCTTCTTGCAGTCCATGGGACTCTCAAGAGTCTCCTCCAGCACCATAATTCAAAAGCATCAATTCTTCGGCGATCAGCCTTCTTTATGGTCCAGCTCTCACTTCCATACATCACTACTGGGAAAACCATAGCTTTAACTATACGGACCTTTGTCGGCAAGGTGATGTCTCTGCTTTTTAAGATGCTGTCTAGGTTTGTCATTGCTTTTCTTCCAAGAAGCAGGCGTCTTTTAATTTCGTGACTGCTGTCACCATCTGCAGTGATCAAGGAGCCCAAGAAAGTAAAATCTCTCACTGCCTCCATTTCTTCCCCTTCTATTTGCCAGGAGGTGATGGGACCAGTGGCCATGATCTTGGTTTTTTTGATGTTGAGCTTCAGACCATATTTTGCGCTCTCCTCTTTCACCCTCATTAAAAGGTTCTTTAATTCCTCCTCGCTTTCTGCCATCAGGGTTGTGTCATCTGCATATCTGAGGTTGTTGATATTTCTTCCAGCAATCTTAATTCCAGCTTGGGATTCATCTAGTCCAGCCTTTCGCATGATGAATTCTGCATATAAGTTAAATAAGCAGGGAGACAATATACAACCTTGTCGTACTCCTTTCCCAATTTTGAACCAATCAGTTGTTCCATATCCAGTTCTAACTGTAGCTTCTTGTCCCACATAGAGATTTCTCAGGAGACAGATGAGGTGATCAGGCACTCCCATTTCTTTAAGAACTTGCCATAGTTTGCATTCTGAAGAAGTGTGCATGCACACAAAAGCTCACACCAAAATAAAAACTTAGTTGGTCTTTAAGGTGCTGCTGGAAGGATTTTTTTAAATAATATACTCCAGTTAAGAAGAAAATGTAGGGACGATGTGGAAAGGGTGAAATGGGAACATGAAGGGGATACCACACGGCAGCCCTTTCCTCAAATATAGCTTCTGCTATTAGCTTGATTCTCCTCCACCCCTAAAGCCCACCCTCTCCATTTGGATTCCACATTGTTCCATTATAGAGTGGCATCTACATACAGGGGCATATAGGGAAGAGAGGAACTGCAGCCACAACACCCACAATGCATAAGAACTGGATCCCACTCAGTCCTTGAGATGTGGAGGGCACTTGAATCCATCTGTGTGTGTGTGTGTGTGTGTGTGTGTGTGTGCCTACACAGCTCCCAGACCACTTAACTTTTACAAAGTACAGTCTTCCTCACTTCACTGGAAATATTTGGCTCGTTTTTAAAGAATGAAGTGCTTGGCATTCGTTCTCTTTTGCTCCCGCTGACAAATAAATTGTATCAATTATGCCATTCTCCTGGTCTTGTTATTTTGACTTCTTGACTTGCCCCATACCCTCTGATATATAAATTAGCAGCCTTCTGTACAATGCACAACTGTATTTGTTCACAAGGAACGCTTTGGATTTCTTTCGACGTTTTCTTTCACCCCCACCCCCACCCCACCTTCCACTTCCTAATGGTTTATGCCCAGAAGGAGATCTTTTGAAAAATGACCTCCTAGCATAGGCTGTGTTTAATGAGTACATTTAAACATGCTTTAGCTACAAATCTTATCAGTTGATTACTTAACCTTTTGTGGATAAGTTAAATATTTTCTACAGTGTTTAAATAAGTATGATACTTAGCTTTCAGTAGGAGGCAAAACCTGTGGGTGTTTTTTTCCATTTAAATTACTACAGTGCATTTATTTATCGTCTCCTTTTTTATAATGATCAAAGAAAAGTCACATACTTGGAACACGGCAAGATATATTAAGTACTTTGTTATGAATTCTTCCACAGTTTATCTGGCAGAGATGCATGCCTCCCAAAACTGCGAGAAGTGCTGTCTTGAATAGACCGCAACACATCCCAGGCCATAGCCTATTGAGTCAAACCTCAGTCTTCCCCTTGTAAAGAAAGAATGGAATTCAGGATAGATGGCAGGAAAAATATTGCTGCACGCCACCCCAAACTCTGAGTGCTGTGAGATTCTAGAGGTTCCAGGCAAGTTCCAGGGCTCAGTTTCCTCAGAATGAGGAACATGGGAGACTGTGGGGTCTTTAGGATATATGGTTTATATACGGTACACATCTTCTTTCTCTTTCTCTTTGGCGATCATTCGTATATGCAACCTGAGCTTACGATAGAGGAGCTCACAGCATTAACACCCCAAGAATGTCTTCCTTCTCCCATAGCTACAAACCCTGAATCCTAGCAAAAAATCAGGATTGGCTTTCCTTCATGGTCTTCTGCGCGCAGCCAGCTTCTATCTCCTCGCACAGCTCTCTTTTTAAAATAATAATAATATTTTATTTTATTTTATTGGATTTATTTATTTATTTGGTTTATCAGATTAAAGTTTTACCATCACATATCCAACATACAACATAAAAACAAGATTCCAAAGAATCTCCTGGACTTCCCTCCTCCCCTTTGTGGGTCCTATGGTTAATCATTTCCTCCTGCATCTTTTATGATAATCCAAATCTTTTACACCTCCATTATGTCCAAAATTCGCCATTAAACTATAAGTGTTATTCCAATCCCACTAATGATTTTAGCTGTTTACGATGCTTTTTAAGATAAATTATAAATTTTCCCCGTTCTTTATTAAAATTTTGGTTTTCCTGGTTTCTGGATTCTTCCAGTCATTTTAGCCATTTCAGCATAATCCATCAACTTAATCTGCCATTTTTCTTTATCTTCTTTCCATCCCTGGGCCAATAACATCTGCACAGCGGTGGTCGCACACATCAATAGTCTTTTCTGCTCCCTTGGGATTCCCACCCACCCCCCTCACAGCTCTCTTGGACTTTTGTCCTTCTACCGGTAGCCATTTAAGGGAGGGAGGGCACCCATTTACCCTCTGGCACAAAGTCACTTCCTTTGTTACCCTAACAACCCATATTCAGGGGGCCATTACCAAGAAGCCAGCAGGGTTACTTTGACAACTGGAGTCCTCCACTGGATTATTAGCCTTTGCTGGATCAAGGAACTAGAAGGGTCTCTGGCATACAGCACAATGCCCCACCCCCTCAAACTCACAACCATATAAATAAATGTAAACCTTGCTGGTCCCTTAGGGAAAACATATATTTACACGTTATGGTGGATATCCGCAAGTTGTGCTGATGCATTGTGGAATTGAGAATGTGTAGCACCAGAACTCATGGACCTCCAATGAAGCTGAATGTTGGGAGATTCAGGGCAGATCAAAGAAAGGACTTATTCACACAGCGTAAACCGTGAAACTCACTCCCATAGAAGGCAGTGATGGCCACCAGCATAGATGGCTTTAAGATAGGATTAGGCAACTTAATTGAGGATAAGGCGATCAGTGGTGAGTAGCCCTGATGAGTGTGTTCCACCTCCATTGACCCTAGCATATCCTGCTTTTCCTTAAAGGTAAAAGTAAAGGGACCCCTGACCGTTAGGTCCAGTCACAGACGACTCTGGGGTTGCGGCGCTCATCTCACTCTATAGGCCAAGGGAGCCGGCGTACAGCTTCCGGGTCATGAGGCCAGCATGACAAAGCTGCTTCTGGCAAATCAGAGCAGTGCATGGAAACTTGCACTTTGATGTGCTTTTGAACTGCTAGGTGGGCAGGAGCAGGGACCGAGCAACAGGAGCTCACCCCCCTCGTGGGGATTCGAACCACCAACCTTCTGATTGGCAAGCCCTAGGCTCAGTGGAGGACACCTCTGTTTTTATCTGAGAAATGCTGGAGGGTACTGAGTGCTCACTGGAAGGACAGATTGTGAGGCGGAGGCTCCAATACTTTGGCCACCTCATGAGAAGAGAAGATTCCCTGGAAAAGACCCTGATGTTGGGAAAGATGGAGGGCACTAGGAGAAGGGGAGACAGAGCACGAGATGGTTGGGCAGTGTTCTCGAAGCTACCAACATGACCAAACTGTGGGAGGCAGTGCAAGACAGGAGTGCCTGGCGTGCTCTGGTCCATGGGGTCACGAAGAGTCGGACACGACTAAACGACTAAACAACAACATGGAGCTATGCAACTCCTGAGCCAAGGAAATAAGTAACTCAACAACCTTTAGAAGACATCTGAAGGCAGCCCTGTATAAGGAAGGTATTTTTAAAATGTTTAATGTTTTATTATGTTTATATATGTGTGTGTATGTGTTGGAAGCCGCCGAGAGTGGCTGGGGCAACCACTCAGTCAGATGGGTGGAGTATGAATAGTAAAATGATGTTGGTGATGATGGAATAGGACAGTGTTTCTCAACCTTCTTTGGGCCACGGCACACTTGTTCCGTGAAAAAAATCACGAGGCACACCACCATTAAAAAAGTTTAAAAATTTAACTCTGTGCCGCCCTATATTATAATTATGACTGTAAGAAACACTTGCCAAATATTGCTTTCCGGCGGGTCAGCGTTGTTTATTGGCGGCCGCCAGGCACGTGACAATGCAAATCGCCCTTCTCGTCGCCGCACGTCACGGCACATCAGCCAGCGTCTCGCGGCACACTAGTGTGCCGCGGAACAGCGGTTGAGAAACGCTGGAATAGGATGTCCCTATTTTCATCAGAGAAATGTTGGAGGGTATGGAAAGGGGTCTCTGACTCGAGCCTTGCCCCTCTGCCATGACTGCTATTTAAAGTTTTTTAAAAAAAGAATAAAACAACTAAGTGTCTTACATGATGCGTAGTTTGATCAAGGATATACCACTTCATGCATCTGTCAAAGTGGGCTCAGACCCATGAAAACGTATGACACATCAATGTTTTTGCCATGGGTTCCTTTGTGATCCAAGCTGTGCGACTGCAACTCATCCAATTCCAGGGGGACCCAGTGATGCCAGAGGCCCCTTTCCAAACACAGATCCTGCTAGGGAACTGCTTTTCCTGCAAGCCTACACAACTTAAGTGTGTGCAGCGAGCTTACAGCTGGTCTGCTTCATAACAGAGGAACCAGCCAGGAATGAGGCTGCTGAGTGATCTTTCATACAAGCTGCCCCCACCTCCGCCAGCAATGATGCTTCAGGGCCACTCAGCTCCACGGACATAATCAGACATTTGCTATTTTTTAATTTCCTTGAGACAGCATTTGCTACACTCCCTTCCTCCGACCCTGGACCAAAGTCTCCTCCGCGGCTGTGCGATGGGGGCGTTGTCGTGCCAACAGTTACCTGCTGATCTGGGAGAACAAATAGGTATTTATTGCAGAGATTAAATGAGTGACGCCTTTCAGCTGCATGCCTGACAAACAGCTTAGCCCTGCTGCCCTCCTGCTGACATTCGCCTGACCTGGAATGCCCACCAGTCTCTCCAGAAAAGTGGCGTTCTTGTTTTCTCCAGTGCCAAGGCTGCTGCTGGCGACCAAGTCAAACAGCTCTCCACCAAAGCCACAGATGCTTAAGTGTCTGAACGAAACTCTCTTCTAGGCTGTGGTTCAACACTTTCTCCCCTCCCCCCAAAAAAATAATAACTTTGGGAGCTTCAACTATCACTGAACCTGACAACAACTCTGCAGCAGCTTTTACATAATACCTTTCCTCCAAAGAATGCTACAACAATGACAATGTTTGCATCCCACCCTCTCTCCGAAAACAGCATGGTAGTGGTTGTGGTGGTAGTAGTAGTTATTACCCACTTTATTTCTATGGCGCCCTTCCTCTGGATGGAGCCCAGGGCAGTGAACAACATAATAGCAAGAACAGAAATTGCACAAAATGATGGAAAACATTTGCTTGGGCAGCCGCATGATGTGACCCATTGGAGTAGCAAAATAACAAGATTGTACAATGGTGTTGGGATAAAATCAGGCTGAATCTTTATTGACAGCAGCAGGCCGGGTAAAGGTTGGCTCCCATTGGGTCCCAGGATCAGTTCATTATTCCACAAGCCCCATGTTGATGGAATGGATCTGCCGGGTTTGAACCAAACCTGTTCTGTGGGAATTGGTCAGTGTTGACCCTTGCCATGGTGCAAGCCAAGCAAGCAAGGTCTCACAGGGTGACCAGGGTGCAGATTCCTACCAGGCAGAAAGGTAAAGGTAAAGGACCCCTGAATGATTAAGTCCAGTCGAAGGCAACTATGGAGTGCAGCGCTCATTTCGCTTCAGGCCGAGGGAGCTGGCGTTTGTCCACAAACAGCTTTCCGGGTCTTGTGGCCAGCATGACTAAACCACTTCTGGCACAATGTAAGAGTGAAGGAAGCCAGAGCGCACAGAAATGCTGTTTACCTTCCTGACACAGTGATACCCATTCAGGGCTGTCTTGAGCAGATCGCGCGCCCTGGTGCTGAGGGGCGGAGATCGCTCCGCCGCCCGCCCCGCCCTCGCAGGGCGCAATTGGTTTCCGGGCGGCTTTGCCGCGTGGCGCCCTCCTTGCCAGGCCGGCGCCCAGCTTACCAGCCCCCTGCCGTGGTGCACTGCGCCACCGGGGGGCTATGAAGAGCCGGCCCTGTACCCATTTATCTACTTGCACTGGCATGCTTTTGAACTGCTAGGTTAGTAGGAGCTGGGACAGAGCAATGGGAGCTCACTACCCCAGGCAAATACCCCAAGCTAAATAGCAGTATTTTCCAGCAGTACAACATTATCCATCACTTAGCAAAGGATACAAGGGTCAGTGAGGCAGAGCTGATCAATTCCAGCCTTTGATGAAATGACACCACCATCACTACCTTGAGCTCAGTTTAGTAGAGAAAATGGTACCTGTGGGATGTGCTTCTAAGGTGATCTTCCTGCTGACACAATGCAGACCTGGTTCTCCCGAACAGATCCTGGTTAACAACCCTCAGGTGGAGAGATGAAAGGCGGGAGGGAGTTGAGTGACAAGAACATGTTTATAGTTGCAAGATGAAAGATGCATTTAATAACAAATTATATAATTATAGAGCTAGTAGAGACACGAAGACAATCTAATTTAGTTCTCAGCATCAAAACAAGATCTTTTAAGTATCAAATGCATTAAAGGTCTATTCTCAAAGGGTGGAATTATTCTTTATTAGATTTATATACCACCCCTCATCACAAGATCTCAGGGCAGTTCGCAATATAAAAATACAAGGTGAAAGCACAAATAAATAGTTAAAAGAAAAAACCACAAAAGAAAATAACCCCACCTCCCACAATCACATTTGCAAGGCTGTAGAATATTCATCAGCCAAAAGTCTGGTTGAAGAGGAACCACCTATAATGAAGACACCAGGCAAACCTCCCTGGGGAGAGCATTCCACAAACGGGGAGCCACTGCAGAAAAGGCCCCGTCTTCACCATGTTTATCCAGAAGCAAGCCCCACTGAGTTCAATGGGAGCTTCCTCCCAAGCAACTGTGCATAGGATTTCAGCATTTATTAAGCAAATCTAGGTGGTTCAGGTTAATGATCCTTGCCATACCCTATAAGAGAATGAAAGCAGAGAAGGTGTCTGTAAGTAGTAGTGTGGCTCTTCAAGGCTCAAGGTTACTCTGTTCTGTACCCCTTCCCCAGTTTCCCCACATTTCCCCCAACCAGTCAATCTGCATTCTGTTGCCACTGAGCAATTCAGTCCTCATTGGGATGTTTTGGGAGTTCTTCCCCTTACAGTTTCTGTAGTGGAGGTTGTTTGCTTGTTTGCACTGTTGCAAACCCTGGGCTTTAGCCAAGTCAGCTGATATCTACTGTGCCTCTTGTGTGAAGATGATGCCAGCTTGGCTACATAAGCAGCAGCACTCACACCTGTGAAATGCAAACTTCTCCCTGCCCTCCCCTTCAGTTGATGGGGAGGGGATAAAGAGGCACTTTGCCAGCCCTATGCTTAGTGCTTCTGAAAGATGGCCAGACCATTGGATCATCCTGTTCTGTGTAGACTTAACTCCAGGGTCTCAGCTGAAGGTCCATTGCCCAATCCTGTTAGCTGGTATCTTGTTAAGTGAAGATCAGGGCTGTCTTTACCTGGAGGTGCAAGGGGTGCAGTGCACCTGGGCGCCGAACTCTGGGGGGGCGCCAAATGCATACCGGTCCTTCTTGATGGGTGGCAGTGAAACACAATGGAGCAGAAGTCCCGGCCCCCTCCTTCATCACTCTATTACTCCGTAGCGTCAAACAAAAGCAGTTTTTCCGCTGTGGCGCTGTTACAGGTGAGCAACTTTGAGTTCGGCCCTGGTGGAGATGCTGGAGAACTCATCCAAAGATCTCACCTGCTCTTCATCATGGAGCTATGGTCCCCATACCGACTCACTTGTCAATTCAGAGAGCCCACAAGTAAAGGAGCAGAGCGGTTATGCAAGAAGACCCTGAGACAGCTGGAGAGAGAGGCTGGGAAGAAGTGGCCTTCCCAGATGTTGTCGGACTACAACTCCCCTCAGCTCTGACCATTGGCCATGCTGGCTGGAGCTGATGAGAGATTGACATATGGAGAGCCAAAAACAATCTTTGATTATATAAAGACACTCTCTGGTGCTTGGATGGCAGGAAGAAACTCCCAGACTTAAGCTGAGGGGAACCACCACATTTTCTTCTACACAGGCTGCTATTCGGGGAGCAGATTAACATCTCAAAACCCTGCACTAGTCTTGAATTTATGCAGCCCAGTTTTAAGGTTAATGAAGTTCTTTGTTCCCACAGCTTTTTTGTGAAAAAGCAAACTCATGCGGCAGATGAAAATCTGACCAAAAAAGAAATTAACTGACATCTCCAAAGCGGCAGAGATAGAATCTCTGGGAACGGCTGAGCTTATCAGGTGTCCTGTGGGCATGTGGGTTCAGTAGTGCCCTGACAATTTATGCCAAGGAATTTATCTGGGCATCTAATGCTTGGAGGTGGCTTGGCTCACAGCGCTTCACCAGGGCTCTGGCCTCTCTCAAAGGGCGTGGCACGCCACACTGGTGTGGCAGGAGAGGATGGCAAGCATGGCAGGAAGACTCCAGGACAACCAAACAAACATTTAAACATCTCAGTGTGGCAAAAGTACAGTACCAAACTTTTATTATTTGCAGAACATGGATCGGTATCTTTTCCAAATGAGAGCAAGAACATCAAGCGACACTAAGGACAATTCTAGAATCACCGTTTTGCAATCAATAAGAAATTCGATGTGGCACAAGCAATTTTTTAATCTGAAAGTGCGGCCCACAGAAAAAGAAAAAGAAAAACTTTGAGAACTACTGAGCTTTCCTTTTGGGAATTATAGGGACAGAACTACCCAAACTGTATAGAAATTTATTCATGTATGCGACTACAGCGACAAGAATGTTATTTGCCCCAAAATGGAAAGAAGACGAAGTCCTGACAAAAGAAGAATGGATACAAAAACTGATGGAATATGCAGAAAAGGAAAAACTTGCCAGAAAAATAAGATATCAAGATAACAAACTTTTTATAAAAGAATGGAAATGGTTTATTGAATATTTACAAACAAACTGTAAACAGATAAAAACATTGGCAGGATTATTGTATTGCCATTTTATAAGAGTATACATGTAAAGTAGATGAATAAATGGTTACAGGTAGGTAGCCGTGTTGGTCTGGATCGAAGTAAAATAAAAAAATTCCTTCAGTAGCACCTTAAAGACCAACTAAGTTTTTATTTTGGTATGAGCTTTCGTGTGCATGCACACTTCTTCAGATACGAAGAAGTGTGCATGCACACGAAAGCTCATACCAAAATAAAAACTTAGTTGGTCTTTAAGGTCTTTTATTTTAGATGAATAAATGATTAAGTTAATTTAGAATATGCAGAAAATATAAACAAAATTAATTTAAGCAACCACAGAAAGAAGGGGAAGGAAGTTGAGTTTTGAAATGTTAAAATTATTGTAAAATTATTGAAATGTATAAAATTGAAAATCATAAAATAATAATAATTACTGAGCTAGAGTCACAGTGCTGATTCCATTCATTTGCTGTAACCTCCTTACCAATCCACCCCCAGTTCCGTAATCTCCTTCCTCCTACTGTTGGTCTACTACAGCTGCCTCCAAACACTACCTTCCCCCTCCATTCACCTATGGTCACCTCTGCTTTCCTGTTCCCAAGCTGTCCTGCGGTTCCTGTTCCTGCAAGAGAGGATCCTGAGATCTCTTAATCCACCAGACATCAACATTCCCAGGCCCTTTCGCCAGAGGGCTGTTGCGCCGTTTACTCAGTGTGAGTAAAGCTGCAGGTCTTTTTTAGCCCAGTTTTCGCAGCTTAGCTAACTGACTAGGGCCAGGTGGTACAAAGGAGGCACCTGCTGCCCGAGGCCCCACCTGAGCCAAAGTGCAAAAATGGGCACTGACTCCAAAGGTCAGGTTGTGTATTTACAGTTATTAAAATCACGTCAAATTATGTCATCTCTTCACTTTGCTTTGGAACAATTACCCAGACGTGTATTCAAGGCGGCAGATGAGAAGCCAGATATCAGCTCGCGGTAGCTCCTTGGGAGGTTTGAAGAGGGAAAGCAGACCAGACATCACACGTAGGATGCAAATCCAGCTGCACTTCTCAGCCCTGTCATGCAGCCTTCAAGGTTTAAAATAAAAAAAATCACCCATTCACTCATACATTTCCTCCTTTTTTCCTGGACGTTCACATGTCGGTCAGGAGCTAAAGTTGGAAGGGAAGTCAGGTGAGCAAGGTGCAGACCTCACGTTCACCTTTGTCCAGTCTCCCTAAGGCCACTAAGTCTGGGGGCACCCTCTTCCCAGGCCCCCTGTGAAGCAGCATAAGGAGGCATCTCTCTTTGGGGTGGAGGGGGAGGCTCAGAGACTGGGGCTGTGACGGCTGCTCCCTGGAGGACTCCCAGGAAGAGGGGAGAGAAGAACACGCCACAAGGGAGGGTGTTCAAAAAGGGGCGAGGGGCTCTGCCAGCAAGGGGTGACATGACTGGGCTTCTGAGGCTCATAGGGCAGCTGCAGAAAGAATGCAGTTGGTTAAGGGAGCTGTAGACTCAAAAAGGTTGGAAACCTCTAATCTAATGTATGCCTGCCATGCCATAGGGAAACAGAAGGCCTCTAATGGAGACCAGCAGTACCATGTGCTCATGAACCAGGAGAGAACCAGAGAGAGAAGCATCTGCCTCAAGGCTGCAGGTTATTTTGGCATCAGAAAGGCTCTTGATCCCTAGCTGGCTCTTGTCTGTGGTGTCTTACAAATCACTTAGTTAATACAGCTCCCCTGCAAATAGCTCCAACGGAGTATAGTCACATTTATCAAACCCTCCCTTCCAGTCCTTCCTTATGCAGATCCCCTTAGAGCAACAATTATTAAACCACTCCAGGGCCTTTCAGAGTTAATGATTTCCCCTCTTTGCCCGGTTTGGCTTTCACCATATCTTGAAGCACACATTTTCCAGGCTTCATAAACCCCTGGTAAAAAACGGTCAAAAATTCAAGCTCTTCCCCACTTTCCAAGGCTACATACTTTGAAATGCCCTTGGCTGGCATGACAGGTCTTCTTACTTCAAATTTGCTGTTGGTTCCAGGTATTTTGCTTGTTTGCAGGATGTTGGTAGACAGGCCAGGAAGATTTGGTGGCTGGGAGCTGGTCCCTACCATTAGGCAGAGTGAAGCAGCTGACTCAGACAGCAGACAAGGTGTTGGAGGGCAGGTCTCTGTGTGCAGCAGGTTATTAGTCAGATGATATCCCTAAGATGCTCTGCTGCCCTCGGGTGTGGTGGAAGATGCTGCTCTTTCACCAGTGTGTAAGTAAGATTCAGCTGCCAAGAACACTTGGTTTCTCTGTGTAGAATTGAGGCATCACCTTGCAAGCAGCAAAATTTCTTGGGCCACCCCTGGTTCAGAGACTGTGAACTGGGAAGACAAATTGCCTGGGAGACCAAAGAGGCATTAGGAGTGGGGTGGTATTTCACAGCCTTGTATTTCATACTGTGCCTTGTTAAATCTCAGTTTATCAAGAACAAGCTGTTTAACTGTAGAGGGGAGGAGCCAGTTTGAATGAGCTGTTGTCCAGTTTTATAGAAGTGGTTTTAGGTTCTAAGTAAAGGCATCATTGCAACAGACAGTAAGCTGACACTGCTCTAGTTTGTATAAATTGGCTACTGAAATTCTTATAAGACTACAGGTGTCCAGGCAGTGTATTTGGTCCTGGGAAGGAACATAGGTAAGAAGAAGAGCTTTGCATGCAGAAGTTCCATGGTTCAAGGCACAATAGAGATTGGGTGCTGCAGAAAGATCCTGGAGAGCCTCTGCCAATCAGAGCAGATAATACGAGCCTAGATAAATGAACAGACTGACTTCCTATGATTCTAGTATTATTCCACTCCATCCAACGTTTCACAGCCAGAGAGACGTGCTTGTAGCACCAGAATTCCCATGCCTACAGCCATTGAGCAAGCCCACCAACACTAATACACCTTGTGCAAGCAGCGATAAGCTCATGCTAAGTTGCCTCCATCCATTTTTTAAGTCCTTTAGCATTCAACGTAATATAGAAACGGGGCAATTGTTTCACAGCATCACCCAAAATCCAGGGCTTTTCGATGACGTGCAGTCTGCATGTCAACTGCTAAGGAATCCAGCGGCATTCAGATTAGGCATGCACGGTGAGACCGTGTTTGTCTACAGAATTAGGCCACTGCCAGTAGCAATACAAATATTTCCTCCTTGAATGAGCAATGCAGCCAGGTATTCCTCCTGCTGGGCTGTTTGCCATCCGTTCACTCAGGTCACAAGATTACATCACTTGGTTGCTCTAGTATTTCAAAGCAGTGGAAGGTTAAAAATGGGATCCAGTTTGCCAGAAGGGATATTTATGTTTAAAAGAGAGACTAGTTTGGTCTCTCTCTCTGAGACGTTTTTTGTGAAAAAGAAGTCTTTATGCAACGCAACACAGAACAACTCAGCGTCTGAATGGGTCGACACCTGAGAGCCTTAGTCAGATGGCTGCTCTTCTTTACTCGGGAAGCTATTTTGTCCTCCTTATCAAGAGTTGTCGCTGAGACATCGTGGACTCAAACCAGAGTTTTCTTCCTTTGGCATGTGATGAGCTGTGTGGTCTTTGCTTTGAGGAATGTGGGGGAGTTATAAAGTTCTGGAAAAAGAAAGGTGGGAAACCACTGGCAAAAGGTGTTTGGAGTATCAGCAAGACTCAAACTGTTTCATTCACATTTACTATTGAGGATGTTCCAAGGGGGTGGAAAAACACATTTGTAACTGGAAAACCAGTGATGAAATACTAAGCATAAACGATGGGTATCGGAGTCCAGATAACTCCATAACTTATTGACCAGGGCTGCTTCCCTGCTTGCCCACCAACATTTCTTTGATGAAAATGGGAATGTCCTATTCCATCATCATCATCATCATCATCATCATCATTTTCCACCTATCTGACTGGGTTGGCACTCTAGGTGGCTTCCAACATATATAAAAGCATAATAAAACATTTAAAAACTTCCCTATAAAGGGCTGCCTTCAGATGTCTCCTAAAGGTTGTATAGTTACTTATCTCCTTGGCTCAGGGGTCGCATAACTCCATATCCTCCAACATTTCTCTGATGAAAATAGGGATGTCCTAAGGAAAAGTGGGACATTCCGGGATCAAATCAGGACCCAGAACAACTTCTGTAAATCCGGGACTGTCCCTAGAGAATAGGGGCACTTGGAGGAAGAAATCTGATCCAGTGTGGATGCAATCTCAGCATGGGAAAGTAACCATGGTTTAGTTGCCAATGTCAAGGAGGAAACACGGGGCTGGGAAGCACCCGCAAGATCCGCTTTGAAAGACTCAGTAAAACCCAAATCCACTGCAAAAACTAATAAATTTCTGTAGCTAGAAAACCGTGGAACCGCTCAGTGAGGGAAAGTGCTTCCAAGCTTTAGGCCACATCAGAAAATCCTGGACACTTTGCATTCCGGTACGGCAAACTTCCTTTGTAAAATGCATTTTTTTCATACCATAGGATGGGGCTGACTTCTAAAAAGCAAGTTTACTTTTTTTAAGAATGCCTGTTTGCTAGCAGTTCCCCACCACCACCACTTCACACACACACACACACACACACACACACACACACACACACACACACCAACTTAATAAGCTCCTGGAATGGCAATGTAGCCAAGAATACTTTGTGCTCTAATTGGTTGTTAGGAGGCTGGAGGGAGAGGGAGGGGGAGAGGGAGAGGGAGAGAATTATTGCTATTATTAACCAAAGCATGTACAGGACAAGAAAATCATATAAATATAGAATTCCAACCAAAGGGAAACTAAAGATCTCAAGCTGTTTTCCGAAAAGAACAATTTCTGAAGATTTCTTATAAGCTACCCCAAAAAATGTAGTCAGAAACAGAAAAAAGCCAGAGCAAGTTTGAGAAAACTTCTGCCCCCATCCTCCTCTCTTCATTCTGTTTTAAGTGGGAGGTGTTTTAAAAAAATGTTTGGACTAAGAACCCAATTGTTCAGCCCAAAGAGTTGCCCTGTCATATATTTTCTGTGGACCTCAGTTAGTAATGTTTATTAATTTCAGCAGGCGTATTCAGAGTATGGCTAGGGTTGGATAAAACCCTAGGTTTAGATCTTCAAGCACAGAACCAAAACCAAAGCTGGGGTCCAGATTACCCAAAGGGTTTTTAGACGTGCCGTGTTCAGGCAGCATCCCCCAGGCTGAATGGCACGATGTCTTCGAAAGGAGATTGTGGTAAGGCAACCATGATTCAAGGTGGACCAGCATTTCTTTGCCCCGTTGCAAAGTCCCTTGGTACACTAGCATTTGGAGTCACTCTGGTTTTGCTACAAAACCATAGTTTACAAAAAGTCATGAGATTTGGTTGCTCCCTATTGATTGAGCATTTGCGTGCAGGGAGGCTATGTGACATCACATCAAGCTGCTGTTATCCCACACTTTTTCCGTCACTTGTCTTGCTGCAATAAGTCGAGGGTGGGCTGTGCAAAGAGGGTTTGTTGCACAACAGCACCAAAACTACTTTAATTGTGCAACCTGGATTTGTCGGCAGGTGCTTAACTCCAACTGCATCTGAAAGTTCAGGTGAAAACTGGGTGCCCAAAATTAATGTAGAGCTCCTGTTTGTTGGCTCTATGCATCAGATGCGCCAAAGGCTGGACAAATGCCCAAAAAGGTGCCGTGTTGCATTCTAAAAGTAAGAGAGATCCATGTAATATTTCTCTATATAGCTGGGAAATTGATTCATTTTCCTCACGTATGTGGGCAAACCTTTTACCAGTTCTTTGGTGGGGCTCTCAAGGGCCATGTGAAACTGCTTTGGGGGCCAAGGCCACCAGTTCTACACCTTTGGACTAATGGTGAAGATGTGGGTTTACTATTTGAGTGCTGTAATTGTGGAAACCCTTCACTCTTCAGTTTAGAAGCTCAGCAGGAGTCTTTGAAGTTTTTAAATTAAAACACTGGACGCAAAAAGGTTTCTGCCACTCACCTCCCATTTGGATATTTTCTTTCAACAACAAAAAGGGGGCAAAAAACAGCCAGTACTCCTTTCTACAGGTTTTCACAAGGAAGATTCTACCCTAATTAACTACCCTAATCTTCAGAGATTGCATTTTCCTTTGAGATTTAAAAGCTAGCAGGGAGTTGTGTCTGGGCAGAAAGGAGATTATTAAAACTTTAATAACGTGAGCCTTTGAACCTTCCCAAATTCTTTACAGTTTTTCTCACATCTCTAACCCAGATGTCTGCATTTTATAAAAGAGAGAGAGAGAGAGAGAGAGAGAGAGAGAGAGAGAGAGAGAGAGAGAGAGAGAAACCCTGTGCCAGCAACATGAAACTATTTGTTTATACTTTTTAGATCTTTCAATGAACAGCCTGTTTTAAAAGTGATAGGAAACAGAATGTCTGTAGTACAGGAGGAACTTGACAAGGCTAAGATGGGGCAAAGGGTTGGGGGGGGGGCGGAGAGACTATCCCAGTAACATTTCATAAAAAGCAAACCTGAAGCTCCTGGGAAATATGGAAAATGAGAACTGATACTTTTCATTTGATGATCTCCTTCAAGGATGGGGAACCTGTGGCCTCCAAATCTTGCTGGACTCCAGCTCCTATCATCCACCACCTCCTTCCAGCCAGAATGGCCAATGACCAGGGATGATGGGAGATGTAGTCCCACAATATCTGGCAGGCCACATGTTCCCCATTGCTGTCTTACGACATGCACTCCCTGGCACTTGTGACTGGGCGCATGCACAGCAGCACTCCACTCTCTCTCTCAATTCCTGCGCAGAGCATTGTTCTGACCTATGTTCTGCCATGCATAGTGGTGTTGCCTTGGCATGAGACTGTGGCCTATGGGCAGTTGGTTGTTCCAGGGATCTGGACTATGATGCACACTCACCTGGCAGTGTGACGGCAGGATACACCCGGCCTTTCTTCATCCTTGTCTCAGTCTAGACTAGGGTTGCCAGGTGAGGAGCATCCCAGATCCTGAGATTTCAGGGCCCAAGCCTGAGACCTAGTAGGGGCAAAGCCTGGGGGTGTCATGAGGGTGGGCCCTGGTGAGTCTTCCTCTGTGCTCCCTCCCACCGCTGAGCCCTGGTGACGGAGGTTAATTGGGAGAGGGGAGGGGATGGGGAGGTGGGCAGATGACACACAAACATCCCAGAGAATCTCTACAGTACTTCACAGCTTGGTTAAAGCTTGCAAGCTGCTCACAGGGTCTTCTTAATAGTAATAAAAAAATTAAAGGCGCTCTCACCCACCTGGAGCTTCAAGTCCTCCTGCCACCACCTGGAGGGAGCCAGCAAAAACTGGAGGCTTCTGATTAGCCCTGGAGGTTTGGCAGCTCACGTCTAGACGGTAGCTGAAAGCAGAGCTGGACAGGACCAATGTTAAATATGGACATTGTTCTACCAATGCAGTTGCTTCTGCACCACTGTATCTGCACATTGGTAACTAAAAGGTTGATATAAGCAAAAATCTGCTCTTATTCCCTTGAATACCTCACAAAAAGGGAGGGTTCAAGGTAGAAATCTGAGCACCTTTGACACCTCTCCTAGTCCTCTCACCCCTCCCAGGTGTGGATTCCTAAACACAAAGAGAAATTAACAGTTTCCTAAAAGTTGATCACTATCTTTTGTTTGGAGGAGTCTTCCATTGTGAATAAGATGGCTAGCAGTCTGGCACCATTTGATGGGGAAATGTCCAGTTGGCAGAGCCTCCAGTTTACAGGATTATGGCTCCCAAGTTGATAGTCATGTGGAAATGTGTGTGTGATTCTGGTCAGAGAGAGTCAAAATGGTGTCAGTCAGGCCTGTCTTCCTGTGCTGCTTCAGACATGTGCCTGTACATTCATGTACATGTTTATTTTATATATATATATATATATATATATATATATATATATATATACACATAACCTTAAAATTTACAACAATATAAAGACCCAGTTGTTTGAGGACTCCAGAAGGCCCTGTGCAGATTCGGCCTGAATTCCCTACGGCTTGGGGAAGGAGGAAATGTAAAATAATATAAAAGCCCCCAGTGTTTGTATGCCAGGAAATGCAAACAGCGCTGGACAAGTTTTTAAGCCAGGAAGGGCTTGAAGAGTCTCCCCCAACCCCACCCTGAGAAGCTAACATGGGGCAAGGAAGCATGGCCACTCCAGGGCCTTGAAATATCTGAACATGTCAGATGTGTGGGTGCATGTCCAGACTTGCGGGATTAGGGGGGGGGCTGCAGCGGTTGGCTTGGCAGAAGGCCCAGTAGGTGGAATTTATGCCTCATCAGATTGTGAGGGAAAACTAAATGCCATTGTGAGCAACCAGGAGGCAGATCTGCCGTAGCAGTGAACTTGGCAGAACAAGCAAGAGATTTAAAATGCTGGCGCAGGAGTGTAATTACAGGGTAGGGTTACCACCCATTCATAATTTTTATGCACTGTTCATATTTTGGGAACTCAGCCCATGGTAAGTAGGAAACTTCGTTGCAGTCAGAATATATATATATATATATATATATATATATATATATGGCAGAATTGTGTGTCTGAGGCAGTCCTTCAGACAGCTGAAAGTGGCTTGAGACGGGTTCTGCTTCCCAAGGCACAAACAGGTCTATCTTTTAATCCACCATTGTCTCTAGGCAAACAAGCCCAGCGGGTTTCTAAAAACAATATCTGCAGTGCCAGTTTTCCTAGAGACAACAGCAGAACGAGCAGAACTTCCCTGACCTTCTGTCAAACCGCCTGCAGCCAAGGCTGTCCCAAGACATTTTGCCACCCGAGGCAAAGGTCACAGGTCACCTCCCATAGACATGCTCAGTTGTGCAGGCACACTGTGCCACATGGCCAGTTGAATCTCCACCTGCACCTGAGAGCAGCAGTTTATTTAGAGTATTTCACTGCATAATAGTCACCATCGCATAACAGTCACACAGAGAGAGAGAGAGAGAGACCCCTTTATCGGGCCCTAACGTCGGTCCCAAAACACTCACCACATAATAGTCACAGGGGTAATTCTGAGGAGAGCTGGGGGTCTGTTTGGGGTGCTTGCATGGGGGCCATTGCCACTGCTGCCACCGCCTTGGGTTCTCACCCTGAGACATCCCAACCAAGAAGGGAAATCAGAGGGCGAGCGACCACCTCGGCTGCCCATCCCTGACACCATCCCCTGCTCTGTAATTCACCGCATCATGGTCACATACCCCTTCTTTAAAAAGAAAAATCAGCATTAAAATGTGGCCATGATGCGGTGAAATAGGGTATTTGTTGCATTTATGTCCCATCTTTCCCTACAAGGAGTTCAAGGGGGCATACATGGTTCTCCTCCTCTCCGTTTTTACCTTCACAACAACCCTGTGAGGTAGGTTAGGCTGAGAGGCAGTGACTAACCCAAGGTCACGCAGTGAGCTTCAACTCTAGCCGCTACACTTTTTTTTTGCCCCGGTGCTTATCCTGAGAATACCCACTCTTTACCACAGAATCAGAACATACAGCAATTTGAGTTTTCTGAGGATTATCATTTGCTCAGATTCAGTAGTAAAGAGCGAGTTTTCACGGAGAAAGCACCAGGGCAGAAAAAGGAAAGGGTTTGGACACCGTGCTTTAAAGCATAGCCTAGAAACGCATAATAAAAGGAAGTCTAGAACTCAGCTGGGAGGAAGAGGGCAAAACTAGAACTATTTTGTTCTGCTTGCCATTGGCTCTGGCTCCCCCTACTGTTGGCCTCCCTGCCTTCCACCCTACCAGTTCCATTGGGCACGAACCACCACTGGCAACTTCTCTCCTGTGGTCAGTGAGTTGCCATCACTTTCTGAGTGCAGGAAGGAGGAGAGAAATGTTCTCTATACCGATGGCTGACCGAGCGAAATAGTCAACCTGCCCATGGAGTCCCCTTTCTGGAAGAAGCAGCAAAAGCTCACCTCAGGCCAAGAGAGGCTCCAGTTCCTTGTGGCAATTGCTGGAGAAA